>NC_092231.1:11528196-11598196 GCF_036320965.1 Panulirus ornatus
ATTCTGGTTGGCTCCCAAGGCGCTGTGGTATACCATGCCTTTCCTCACCAAGTTCATCCGTATCTATTACAGATCCATGTTGATCCAAGTCAACGTGAAGTGGGGTCTCACACTACCTGGGACCCTGACGTCACTGTGTACTGTCAGTTCGTAATGGAAAAGTTTCTTGGCCCTCTCTGTCGAACACATATAATGCATGTGTTCTCAGGAGAGACACGAAGGTAGGAGACACATTTACCTACAATTCCGTTCCTACGAGCCGTGAGGCTCCCCCGGGGCACCAAGGAAACATTAACAAACATTTCTTATGTAACACTTCCAACTGCGTCAAGGCTGCGTCATTTGCGTCTGTCGCAAGTCCATTAAGTGTCTTGCACACCATTTTCTATCAACTTCCAAGGGTAGGAATAACTTATATGTCTTAGGATATTCCGTACCATTGCATTTAACTGTTAACATATATAAACATTCGAGTTAACATTCTTTCAATAATATATCATTTCCTTGTGTTTATGAAAATCAAAACGTTGATTATGTACGAAGTTTTTTTCTGACTCTACATTGAAAATCAGCTTACAATGCGTATTCCTTTATACGAAGTTTTTTTCTGACTCTACATTGAAAATCAGCTTACAATGCGTATTCCTTTATACGAAGTTTTTTTCTGACTCTACATTGAAAATCAGCTTACAATGGGTATTCCTTTCGTGTCATAGAGGCAAATGGCCGGTGCAGTAAGCTGGAACGCAATAGGGTTCTTCAAGCACCCGACTTTCTTGGGGAGATGGAGATCATGAGCGCAAAGTGGTAGGAGGTTTAGAAACGTTTGAGAGTCCCCAGATCTCACTGTATCAATCAGGTTGTTCCGATTAAGAAACTGGATCATCAAACCACTGTTGGTTGAGGAAGCGAGGCTATACTACTACTACTACTACTACTACTACTACTACTACTACTACTATCTCTGTGGGACATCAGGGCAAAGAGTTCTTCCATTGTAGATACTATATGGCGGCCAGCAGGCTGGTATCCTGTGGTAATAGTCCATCTCTGGCAGCTCAACTCATTCGCCTGATGGCTTGAACTCTTTGATCATAGTTGATGCAGCTGCTCTAGCTTGTGAAACACTCCTAGCGATGGTAACATATATATATATATATATATATATATATATATATATATATATATATATATATATATATATATATATATATATATATATATATATATTTTTTTTTTTTTTTCATACTATTCGCTATTTCCCGCGATAGCGAGGTAGCGTTAAGAACAGAGGACTGGGCCTTTGAGGGAATATCCTCACCTGGACCTCTTCTCTGTTACTTCTTTTGGAAAAAAAAAAACGAGAGGGGAGGATTTCCAGCCCCCTGCTCCCTTCCCTTTTAGTCGCCTTCTACGACACGCAGGGAATACGTGGGAAGTATTCTTTCTCCCCTATCCCCAGGGAAAATATATATATATATATATATATATATATATATATATATATATATATATATATATATATATATATATATATATATATATATATATATATATATATTACATCATCGACGATGGTGTTGGCAACGATGATGCTGGAGGCGCAAATGGTATTTCTCCAACAAATATTCTTGTGGACCAGACTTGGAAAGGCGGAGAGTCTTTGCTGACAGCAGCTATGTAACTAACTTTGATACCAGTTTCTTTTTACTTATCTAAACCATTCTTCTTTTACGATACATAGCGTTCATGTATGCTGCAAATGTTGTATTATAGTACCCTTTAAGAACAAAGAGGACATTAAAATCCTATGATTTCAGCGTCTATGGGTGAAATGGTGTCCACCAAGGAACTCTTTGCATTCTAACTGGTGAAAAATGTAAGGATTATTAGCCTCGGTGGCTGATACAGTTGAGTTTTTTTTTTAATATTCCTTGCTTTGTTACTTGTGGCTTCGTTGGTAGTCTATAGGAAAGAGCCTGCTATCTAAGACCTAATGTGGAAATGGAATATACACGGGATCATATGTGTAATCCAGATCTGGAAGTGATCACTTCCTGAGGAGTCGTCTTCAGTACTCCTATTTCATATCTGGAGAGGAGAGGGACAGATGAGCTACTGACAATTGCCTGTCCGATCTCCTAAGGTAGGTTTTGAGTTATCATATCAGCCAACTTATTTCCTCCATGAACTTCTTTCTTTACTGATGATTATGAGCAATGAAATCTAAAGCAAGTGCTTCACCAGGTAATGTAGTGAAGAGTTAATGTGATTCACCATCACCATGAGTAATACCTGATAAACAACATGTGGAATAAATGGCCTCGAGATATCTAATCCGCATGAAATCGATTCCAGAGCGGAGTTAAATGGATCCTCCGCATAGGAAAAGGCTTTTAGGGAAAGGAACTGCTTCCTTAAGCCCTTATTCTCTTCCTACGAAAGCTTGGTTACCAAAGGCGTCACAGGCATCGACTGTGAAGTGTTTTCTGTAGACAATTAATGATGGAAGGTCTGACCGATGAAAGGAGGATGGCTATCTTGCGATATCTTATTTCTAAGGTAAGACCTCTGGAATTAATGTCTTCCATGGAATGTGCTGATTCCATTCAGGGAATTTTGTGGATATAGATTGTTCAGTATCTTTAAGCCATCTGCTACTGAGACTGAATATCTTGGGAAGAATTAATGCTTGTTTGGCTGGAAGGTTTAGGTATGTTGAGAGCTAGAAATGAGACACGGGGTGGAGCAGGTGGAGGGAAGTCAGCTACTGAAATAGGCTGTGGAGTATGTGGTGATGTGAGCTGTGCACAGGTTTTACCTGGGTCTTGATGGCACACATATGAGGCTAACACCTCACAACAGACACAAAAGATCAGGCTCATAAGCTCTCATCGGTACAATGGTGGATCATAGCTTCTTATGAGCCTCTCCGTGAGATGAATTCTAGGTTGTCTCAGTAGATCTAACTTCCTTATTTTTCTTCCACTAATAAAGTTACTACTTGGGCGTGGCGGGGAGGAGTGATAAAAAGAAGGATGGTCGCCAGTACATTAAATACATTAAAACTTCATCGATTGCCATCTCAGTGATCATTTTCTCCCGAGCGCTTAAAACGGCACAGCTTCAGAGTCCTATTTCCATACACTTTATCACCTGAAGCACCGAAAAGAGTTGGGAATGTAGAGACGGACATGACAAACCTCGTAATCAATGCACCATTCCTCGGGCTGGAGGATCGATAAAGTCTTTCAATTCCTCTAAAATTCGTAAATACTCTTTCTTTTCTTTTTTCCTTTTTTCCATAGCATAATCATCTCTATATTTCAATGAAGGGCCGGTCCTGATGTGGACTTCTGTCCGTGACTGGAGCCTTCAACATAGAGAGAAAGAATACAGAATGTCAAAACAGTCAAGGGAAGTCTCTGGTAACCATCGACAAAACGATGTCTTTCGATTGCAATTCCTTATTGACGTCCTGATCATGAGGTCCCTAGGCGAGGAAACACTCTATGGTACTTGTGATGGAGGTAATTACACCTTTCATTTTATATGTTAGCTGAGAAGTTACGGACAGCTGAATGCCCTGATATTGGTCATCTCATTTACGTTATATATATATATATATATATATATATATATATATATATATATATATATATATATATATATATATATATATCTTTTTTTCTTTCTTTCAAACTATTCGCCATTTCCCGCATTAGCAAGGTAGCGTTAAGAACAGAGGACTGGGCCTCTGAGGGAATATCCTCACCTGGCCCCCTTCTCTGTTCCTTCCTATGGAAAATTAAAAAAAAACAAAAAAAAAGAGGATATATATATATATATATATATATATATATATATATATATATATATATATATATATATATATATATATATATATATATATTCTAGCCTACGCCAGGTACCCGAATTATCGACCAACACTCACGAGGAGGATGAACAGCTGGGTAGACTGGTGACCGACTGCCTTTACCAGGAGGATTCGAACCTAAACGCTCGACCTCGGGCGGACCGTGAATGAGTCATTGAGATCTGCAAAGTCTGATGAGATTTTCCAACTTGAATGACGACATTGATCAAGAGCTCCTCCCTTCCCACTCTCGTCACATATTCAACATCACCAGTTACCCTCGTGAATCATCTCCTTTACCAGAAAGGACACGAACGAAGCCAGTGAACCGAACCCGTAAGCAAGGCGTCTAACAAAGCTCACATCCTCGGTGTTCGTACCTCGAGCATAGGTCGGTTACAGAGAGGTTATAGCTCGCTCTCGAAGATGGAGTTGGCTGAGAGGCACTCATGTTACCTGGCTAAGCCCTTGTTATAGGAGTATGAAACCCCTATAACCAGAATGAGAAAAACAACACACATTGCTTAGCCTGAACGAGAGAACCTTTGATCAACTGGTGATTCATTGTCTTTATATACATTAGGGCCGACGCTATAAACTGAGGTTGATCGTCTAGTCATCTCGCATCAAGACTAATCCTAATCCAAAGAGAGGAACACTATCTTGGATCCCATGAAGAGGGATTATAGTAAGGATTCGGGATTAGAAAGGAGTGTGTTGACGGTTTAGGGAAATGAAGTTATCCAAGGCAGAGTTAGAGGAAATCAAGTAATTCCCTTCTTCATCTCCTTATTACTTATTCTATCCTCAATTTCTTCCTCCTAATCGCTATCATCACCCCTTTTCACCTTCTCATCTTAGCCAGCTTCATAATTCGTTAACCCTTTCTCCTCTCTCATCAACATCGTCCGTAATTCCTTCTTCTTCTTCCTTCTCATCACTGTCTTTTCTTCCAACCACCTCCTTTACTCATCGTCCGTTCTTCCCCTTCGCTCCCTTTCCACAAAGCCCGTTCTTCCTTCCTCCCCACTCCTCCTCCTCCCTCCTCCTAACCCTCCCCTTCACCCACCCCACCACTTCCCCCTCCACGGTGGCGGCCGCGGAGCGCCAACAGCCTCTGTAAATCAGGCATTTCTCCCACCATTGTTCCCGCGGGCTGTTATTGGATTTTCTATTGGTGGGGATTAATTTTGGGATTGTCTCCTCGTAGGGCCGCATGTCGGGTAACGTTTCGCGTCCTTTGGCTGGCTGTCCCGACTGTCACTCCCGCAGTTACTCCAGTCACTGTCAGCGTCCACAGCTATTATTGTCATCATCACTGCCATCATCAGGTCTCTTTTACTCCTTGTATTCTTAGGTTTAGTATGATCTTCAGTGCTCATACACTGACATCGTAGTGTGTGTGTGTGTGTGTGTGTGTGTGTGTGTGTGTGTGTGTGTGTGTGTGTGTGTGTGTGTGTTCGTCATTGCCGCGTTAGAAGTGCCGGGAACAGCGGAAGAAATTGCCTCATTCGCTCACATCTACAACCTCCTATCCACAACCAGACTCCACGGACCTTTCCATGGTTTCCCTCGACCGAATTCCTATGCTCTCGTTCTTCCCACTGACAACACGTCGTCCCCTATATACCACATCACTCCTATTCTCTTTATCCCTTATACGCCTCATGTCCTCTTGCATGTTCAGACTTCGAACCTTCAAAGCATCTTTCACTCCATCCTTCTACCTTCTCCTTGGTTTTCTCATTTTCTTTATTCACTTTGACTTGTATATCCATCCTCCTCGTCAACCTCTCCTCACTCATCCACTCCGTATGTCCAAACTATTTCAGTACATGCTCTTCAACTCTCTCTCATACATCTTCCTCTTACCACACCTCCCTCTTACCCTATCTCTCTCCTGATTCGATCAACCTCCTCACACCAAACACTATTCTTCCATATTTCATTTTCAACATCTCTCTCATCTCCCATGGCCATTAACACCAACCCATGCAGCACCTACTGGACAACCATGGCATAAAACATACCCATTTTTAACCATGAAGACAGTGACTTCTCTGTTCACATATTCCTCAAGGCGCCTTTGCATCCTCAGCAACCTCATGGTTCATTTCAGCTCCCAAGATTCCATTCGCTGTTACATCCACTCCCCAGCAACTAAAACAAGGTGGAATGCGTATGAAATGAATCTTCAAAGAAATTGTGGGGGTATTAGAGTCTGCAAATGAAAACTTGGAGATTATTTTTTTTCTTACAAAGGGAAGAAGAACGTTGAATAGTTCCTCAGGTACGTAAGGACTAAGTAAGAGCGTGGCACCTGAGCGAACAGTAATGAAGAAATGACTTACAGGTAATGAGTAATTCGACTCAGTGTTCATAATCAGACACTTTAATAACATAAGCACAAGATGTGGATCCATGGACACAGGATGACAATTTAAACTTGTATGACGATCAAAGACGACGAATAAAAAAACGTTTGGAAAAACCTATATCTACATAAATAAACTGGACTTGGAGTGAGATTTGCTCCAGCGAAATCTAAAAAAAAACGAAATTTGAAAAACGATGATGGGTTCAAAGAAATACAAGCAATATAATGATTTAGAGGTTAGAAAAATATCTAATGGAAGTCAGTGTAGATAAATGCAAAGAAATGAATCTTGGTGGTCAAATATATCAGACATGGAAAATTGATGTTCAGTAAGGCATTACTGGAAGTACAAAAATGAAAAGTCTTGACAGATGATAAATAATGACTTGAATATTGAAAGCAAATGGATTATTTTACAGACAGAAATTTAAACTATGAAATGGAAGATTCATTACTTACACCATAAAGTCATACCATATTGAGAATACGCTGTGCGGTTCTGTTAATAAACCTTATCAAAGAAAAACTGGAATGGATGCAGAGAAAAACAACAAAACTAGATTCATTTTCTCTGAAGAGAGACACACTCCAGGAGATCTATCATAAACTTTGAAAATTCTTTCTACTTTGAGAATTACTTCTCAGGATGATTTCTTCACGCTGAATAGAGATACACTGACAATAGAGAGAGATTTAAACAAGGCGTAATACAAACATGTGCAAAAGTTTCTCAATCAGTAATTACAGAACACTGTAACACACACACACACACACACACTTCAATCAGCCCCATAGGGAAGACGAACAGTTGAGTTGGCTGTGGGCCCGGAACCGCGGCTATAAGTCGATCTCTCATTCTTCTCTCTTACAAGGTGGACAAATCTAAGGCCCCTCAGCCTTTCCCTGTGACTAAGCTCTCTTAATTCCAGGAGAAACACATTCTAACTCTGTCCTCCTATAGGATGTGAATCGCCTGTCGAACATGTCTTTTATCCATACGCTTGAGTGTGTGATTTCCTGCTTATACTGTACGGGAAGGGAGTCTTACACTCGTGGGGGAGCCCCATCTCATGGGACATTCTCTAACCGTCCGCAGTTCATACATTCTCAGTCAGTTCAGTCCAATTATCCGCAACTCTTGTACTTATAAAAGAACTTCTCTGCATCCTCTCTGACCAGTTGGTTCTTTGATATCTCATGGCCTCGGTTCGTTCTGTCCCCGCGATACCTTGAAGAACAGCAGCACTTTGTCTGCACCATCACGTTCATTCAAAACCTTAAAAGGTGATGATCGGGTCACCCGCTCACTTTACTTTCTCCATGGAAGGCAAATTTAAATGCCTTTAGTCCTTTTCCTGTAACTAATCTTTCTTAATTTCGGTATGATCTTACTATGTGTGTGTGTGTGTGTGTGTGTGTGTGCGTGTGTGTGTGTGTGTCTGTCTGTCTGTCTGTCTGTCTGTCTGTCTGTCTGTCTGTCTGTCTGTCTGTCTGTCTGTCTGTCTATCTATCTATTTGTCTGTCTGTCTGTCTGCTTGCGTTCGTTTTGTTCATAATAATTTCCGAACGTTTCCTTGTTTTGCCAGCCTTTCATTCTATCTCTATCCTTTTCAAATTTCCCTTTTCTCTTTTATCATTCTTTACCCTTCCTCTTCATCTTTAACACAGCCCCTCACCATCCCTCCCTTACCTTCCATCTCTTAACATCCTCTTAACCTTCTCTTCTCTTACCATTCTTTTTCCTCTCCCTATCCACTTTTCAACACCCTGTCTCCCATTCCTTTCCCCTTTCTCTTCTTTCCTCATCATCACCACCACAACTTACTTTTCCCTTCCCCTTTTTCTCCCTTCCTCACAACCCTCTCTCTCTCTCTCTCTCTCTCTCTCTCTCTCTCTCTCTCTCTCTCTCTCTCTCTCTCTCTCTCTCTCTGTCCCTCCCTCCTCCTCCCGTGACAGGCAGGCAGGCAGGCGGGCCCCGCACTCCCCCACCAGTAGCCGCAGATCCCTCCAGAGATTAGTGATATGTAACGCATTTTGCCGGATTGGTGGCGCTGCATAACCACGTTAGTCCCTGATTGGTGACTCGCTCCTCCCTGAGACTCGCCTCTGCTTAAATGTCAAACATTTTCGCTGGATATTTTCCCTTTTATCCTCTCTCTCTCTCTCTCTCTCTCTCTCTCTCTCTCTCTCTCTCTCTCTCTCTCTCTCTCTCTCTCTCTCTTATTTCTTAACGTACGGCTATCGTTCGTAAATGGAGAGGAAGTAAACATCAAGTGAGTTACGTTCTTTTAGTATTATCATAAGTTACGTTCTTTTAGTATTATCATAAGCTACGTTCTTTTAGTATTATCATAAGTTACGTTCTTTTAGTATTATCATAAGTTACGTTCTTTTAGTATCATCATAAGTTACGTTCTTTTAGTATCATCATAAGTTACATTCTTTTAGTATTATCATAAGTTACGTTCTTTTAGTATCATCTTAAGTTACGTTCTTTTAGTATTATCATAAGTTACGTTCTTTTAGTATTATCATAAGTTACGTTCTTTTAGTATCATCATAAGTTACGTTCTTTTAGTATTATCATGTTACGTTCTTTTAGTATTATCATAAGTTACGTTCTTTTAGTATCATCATAAGTTACGTTCTTTTAGTATCATCATAAGTTACGTTCTTTTAGTATCATCATAAGTTACGTTCTTTTAGTATCATCATAAGTTACGTTCTTTTAGTATTATCATAAGTTACGTTCTTTTAGTATTATCATAAGTTACGTTCTTTTAGTATCATCATAAGTTACGTTCTTTTAGTATTATCATAAGTTACGTTCTTTTAGTATTATCATAAGTTACGTTCTTTTAGTATCATCATAAGTTACGTTCTTTTAGTATTATCATTTCCCTTTCGGGTTGCGACGAATAGGGGTTTGGAGGAAGTCGATCTTGTTCCCATACTGCGCTTGGGGTAGTCTTCATGGCGAGGATGCTGAACGTGCATTCAGACTCTACACCCATCCCTCAATATCTCCCCACTCCCTCAATTCCTCCCACTCCCGCTCAAGAAACAACCGTGTTTTCAATTCACAGACAAATGAAAGCCCGGGGAAATCAACTTTGGACGCCAGCATGCGGCGGCTCCAAACTCGCCATGTCCTTTAAGGAAGGATTTCCCGTAGACTTTCTTACGCCGAAGAAACCGTAAGAAAGGAAGAAGTCTGGCACGGTCATGCCCCTCCCTCCCCTACAACGGTGTTCCGCAATTACGTCGTGCGTGGATCCATCCTTACGGTCCTAACGCAAATAGCTCGGCCAGCCCATTTGACACTCAATCGCCCAGATCGGTCCTTTGTGGAGTGATTACACAGGTCGAGGATACAATGCTGGGGGGGTTGGAGTGTGTGTGTGTGTGTGTGTGTGGTTGTTGGGGTGAAGGGGAGACGAAGGGGAGAAGAGAGGCTGGCTTTTGGGAGAATGGGAGAAAATGAGAAAGTGCTTACGGGGGAGATGACGGAAGGGGAGGGGGGGGGTAGCTCTGAGCCCTTGGAACCTAGGGGGGGTAGGGAAGGAGATGATGATGATGAGAGAGAGAGAAAGAGAGAGAGAGAGAGAGAGAGAGAGAGAGAGAGAGAGAGAGAGAGAGAGAGAGAGAGAGAGAGAGAGAGAGATGGAAAACAGACATTTGGTGTGGAAGAAAAGAGGAGTGTGCAGGGAAAGGAAAGGTGAAGATAAAAAGGGAGTTAGAGAGAGAGAGAGAGAGAGAGAGAGAGAGAGAGAGAGAGAGAGAGAGAGAGAGAGAGAGAGAGAGAGAGAGAGAGAGAGAGAGAGAGAGAGATGGAAAACAGATATTTGGTGTGGAAGAAAAGAGGAGTGTGCAGGGAAAGGAAAGGTGAAGATAAAAAGGGAGTTAGAGAGAGAGAGAGAGAGAGAGAGAGAGAGAGAGAGAGAGAGAGAGAGAGAGAGAGAGAGAGAGAGAGAGAGAGAGAGAGAGAGAGAGAGAGAGAGAGGAACTGGGGGAAAGAGAGGAACAGGGTAACAGGAGAAAGATTCGAAAAGGATTATGTGCTGATGCAAGTGGACAGATGGCGAGAAATATAAGAAATAATGGAGTATGGAAGAAGATGGAATGAGGAAGATTCACAGGAAGAGAAAGACACAGGAAGAAAGGAAGGGGGTTATGGGAGGCTGAGAGGGCGGGGAAGGGAAAATCTAGGAAAATTCAGACATGCCCTAGAAAATTTATGACTTCCGGCGCTACTTCGTTACGCCGTTATATATATATATATATATATATATATATATATATATATATATATATATATATATATATATATATATATATATATATATATATATATATATATATATATATATATATATTCCCAAGAGTCCATGGGGAAAATGAAACACGATAAGTTCCCAAGTGCACTGTCGTGTAATAATCACATCATCAGGGGAGACTCAAGAGAGAAATATAAGTCAGTCGATGTACAACGAAGAGACGTAGCTTGGACGCCATTTGGTAAACATGCGACTGATATATAAATTTTTTTTTTTTTTTTTTTTTTATACTTTGTCGCTGTCTCCCGCGTTTGCGAGGTAGCGCAAGGAAACAGACGAAAGAAATGGCCCAACCCCCCCCCCCCATACACATGTACATACACACGTCCACACACGCAAATATACATACCTACACACCTTTCCATGGTTTACCCCAGACGCTTCACATGCCCTGATTCACTCCACTGACAGCACGTCAACCCCTGTATACCACATCGCTCCAATTCACTCTATTCCTTGCCCTCCTTACACCCTCCTGCATGTTCAGGCCCCGATCACACAAAATCTTTTTCACTCCATCTTTCCACCTCCAATTTGGTCTCCCTCTTCTCCTCGTTCCCTCCACCTCCGACACATATATCCTCTTGGTCAATCTTTCCTCACTCATTCTCTCCATGT
Organism: Panulirus ornatus; assembly: GCF_036320965.1. Lineage (NCBI taxonomy): Eukaryota > Metazoa > Arthropoda > Malacostraca > Decapoda > Palinuridae > Panulirus > Panulirus ornatus. Next base: position 11,539,406 of record NC_092231.1, read on the forward strand.
GACCAAACCATTTCAAAACACCCTCTTCTGCTCTCTCAACCACGCTCTTTTTATTTCCACACATCTCTCTTACCCTTACGTTACTTACTCGATCAAACCACCTCACACCACACATTGTCCTCAAACATCTCATTTCCAGCACATCCATCCTCCTGCGCACAACTCTATCCATAGCCCACGCCTCGCAACCATACAACATTGTTGGAACCACTATTCCTTCAAACATACCCATTTTTGCTTTCCGAGATACTGTTCTCGACTTCCACACATTTTTCAAGGCTCCCAAAATTTTCGCCCCCTCCCCCACCCTATGATCCACTTCCGCTTCCATGGTTCCATCCGCTGACAGATCCACTCCCAGATATCTAAAACACCTCACTTCCTCCAGTTTTTCTCCATTCAAACTCACCTCCCAATTGACTTGACCCTCAACCCTACTGTACCTAATAACCTTGCTCTTATTCACATTTACTCTTAACTTTCTTCTTCCACACACTTTACCAAACTCAGTCACCAGCTTCTGCAGTTTCTCACATGAATCAGCCACCAGCGCTGTATCATCAGCGAACAACAACTGACTCACTTCCCAAGCTCTCTCATCCCCAACAGACTTCATACTTGCCCCTCTTTCCAGGACTCTTGCATTTACCTCCCTAACAACCCCATCCATAAACAAATTAAACAACCATGGAGACATCACACACCCCTGCCGCAAACCTACATTCACTGAGAACCAATCACTTTCCTCTCTTCCTACACGTACACATGCCTTACATCCTCGATAAAAACTTTTCACTGCTTCTAACAACTTGCCTCCCACACCATATATTCTTAATACCTTCCACAGAGCATCTCTATCAACTCTATCATATGCCTTCTCCAGATCCATAAATGCTACATACAAATCCATTTGCTTTTCTAAGTATTTCTCACATACATTCTTCAAAGCAAACACCTGATCCACACATCCTCTACCACTTCTGAAACCGCACTGCTCTTCCCCAATCTGATGCTCTGTACATGCCTTCACCCTCTCAATCAATACCCTCCCATATAATTTACCAGGAATACTCAACAAACTTATACCTCTGTAATTTGAGCACTCACTCTTATCCCCTTTGCCTTTGTACAATGGCACTATGCACGCATTCCGCCAATCCTCAGGCACCTCACCATGAGTCATACATACATTAAATAACCTTACCAACCAGTCAACAATACAGTCACCCCCTTTTTTAATAAATTCCACTGCAATACCATCCAAACCTGCTGCCTTGCCGGCTTTCATCTTCCGCAAAGCTTTTACTACCTCTTCTCTGTTTACCAAATCATTTTCCCTAACCCTCTCACTTTGCACACCACCTCGACCAAAACACCCTATATCTGCCACTCTGTCATCAGACACATTCAACAAACCTTCAAAATACTCATTCCATCTCCTTCTCACATCACCACTACTTGTTATCACCTCCCCATTTACGCCCTTCACTGAAGTTCCCATTTGCTCCCTTGTCTTACGCACCCTATTTACCTCCTTCCAGAACATCTTTTTATTCTCCCTAAAATTTACTGATAGTCTCTCACCCCAACTCTCATTTGCCCTTTTTTTCACCTCTTGCACCTTTCTCTTGACCTCCTGTCTCTTTCTTTTATACTTCTCCCACTCAATTGCATTTTTTCCCTGCAAAAATCGTCCAAATGCCTCTCTCTTCTCTTTCACTAATACTCTTACTTCTTCATCCCACCACTCACTACCCTTTCTAAACAGCCCACCTCCCACTCTTCTCATGCCACAAGCATCTTTTGCGCAATCCATCACTGATTCCCTAAATACATCCCATTCCTCCCCCACTCCCCTTACTTCCATTGTTCTCACCTTTTTCCATTCTGTACACAGTCTCTCCTGGTACTTCCCTACACAGGTCTCCTTCCCAAGCTCACTTACTCTCACCACCTTCTTCACCCCAACATTCACTCCTCTTTTCTGAAAACCCATACTAATCTTCACCTTAGCCTCCACAAGATAATGATCAGACATCCCTCCAGTTGCACCTCTCAGCACATTAACATCCAAAAGTCTCTCTTTCGCACGCCTGTCAATTAACACGTAATCCAATAACGCTCTCTGGCCATCTCTCCTACTTACATAAGTATACTTATGTATATCTCGCTTTTTAAACCAGGTATTCCCAATCATCAGTCCTTTTTCAGCACATAAATCTACAAGCTCTTCACCATTTCCATTTACAACACTGAACACCCCATGCATACCAATTATTCAGAGTGGGGTGCCTAAATGTGTGTGGATGTAACCAAGATGTGAAAAAAGGAGAGATAGGTAGTATGTTTGAGGAAAGGAACCTGGATGTTTTGGCTCTGAGTGAAACGAAGCTCAAGGGTAAAGGGGAAGAGTGGTTTGGAAATGTCTGGGGAGTGAAGTCAGGGGTTAGTGAGAGGACAAGAGCAAGGGAAGGAGTAGCAATACTCCTGAAACAGGAGTTGTGGGAGTATGTGATAGAATGTAAGAAAGTAAATTCTCGATTAATATGGGTAAAATTGAAAGTTGATGGAGAGAGGTGGGTGATTATTGGTGCATATGCACCTGGGCATGAGAAGAAAGATCATGAGAGGCAAGTGTTTTGGGAGCAGCTGAATGAGTGTGTTAGCGGTTTTGATGCACGAGACCGGGTTATAGTGATGGGTGATTTGAATGCAAAGGTGAGTAATGTGGCAGTTGATATATAAATATATATATATATATATATATATATATATATATATATATATATATATATATATATATATATATATAGTTTTTGAAAGATGAAAAATTGGAAAATATTCGACTGTTTCTAATACCCCTCCTCCCACGTTACATTTTCGTAACATCTCCCACCACAGAGAATCTCTATCACCTCATCACAACATGCCTTCTCCCGATCCATAAACTCCGCTACATACAAACCCTTCCCCCTATAAGTATTTCCCACACAGCTACCGCGGGATCCGAACCTGGATATTGTAATTTCTCAAATCCGGCTGCGGTTCAACTTGTTGCGCATCCTAACATAACCCACTTTACATGATTCCATTTTTCCCGGCACTCCATTCTCTTTGATGACTGGCAGGTCATTAGGAGTTTTATCACATTCTCTTTGCGGGGATGCTCAACCTGACTACTCCTTCCAACATTAATAAGCTGTTTCGAAAATAGCGGCTGGCGACGGCAGGGATGATATTTTAGTAAACAGAAGGTTTACGCCTTACGATGAGAATACAGAAACAAAGGAGAGAGAGAGAAATGGTTTACTCATGTTTTCCTCCTTTATCTACCAGCGTGTGTGGAGTAAAGACCAGGTATGGGAAGCAGTTATTTTCAGGTGAAGACAATAAGAAGACGGGAAAAAATGAAAAAAAAGAATCGTAGCCGTTGATCTTACTTCGCATCTTCTATTCTTTGTTATTGCTGTTACAAGACTCACTAGGCCAAAGTCTGGTATGGTTCCATGTCTGAAGACGGTCGCTCGCCACTCAGTCCCCCACCAAGTTCACGTCCCCAATAGAAATGCGTGGTTTCCACGATCATACACCCTCTTTGAGTCTGGCTTCGTCTTATTTTCGCTTTATGTCCTCATTTACCGCATCATAAAACTCTCGCATTACATAATCACTCTTTGTTTAAGGGCTTCATGTCATACATGATATTCTTAGTTTCCATTTTACCATATACATACAAAGGTAAGGTTTAGCCTCACTTATTCTAATGTGCCCAGTGCAATGCTGATAATAGGAAATTTCATGTTGCATTCTTTAAGAACGTGTCTCTCAATGACTCTCCGTGTCCATGAGAATCAACATCTTCCTCACGTACTTCTTCGTAACTAAATTCTCTCGCAATGAGACCTTAACCACCTTTGCGCTACCCCGTCCAGGTTCAACTTAGTGAAAAGAGACCACAGACACGGGTTATACTCCTTGTGCCTCCCTTATCGCCGCTCTAGGTTGGTCATCCAGCCTTGTGATAGAGACACAAAAGATGATTAGGAAATGACGCCTGGAACATGGAACGCTGGAGAAGTTTTAGAACAACGGTTATAAACTAGTTTGTAGAACTTCTTCCACTAGTTAAAACGCGAGACGTGTTCAACTTCAGCACAGATGCGTTCAACAGTTATACACTAGTTTGTAGAACTTCTTCAGCTGGCTAAAAACGCGAAACGTCTTCAACTTCACCATAGATGCGTTAAGCAATTTACTGTCGGGTCATATCAAGATGTGATTAACACACTCTACAGCAAGTACTGCACGAGCAAGTGCAAACACCAACTTCAACAACCAAGTGCAGAGGATCTGCTGTCTGGTCTGAAATTGCATGCAAGCTTGACTCACACCTAAAGGGAATCAATGATCGACTCGCTGAACTTCAAATAAAACTTGCCAGGAATCAGCACGCCACCGTCATCAATGTTTATACGTCAATGTTGATCTGTATAGATGACGTCAATGGAGCCTTTTATCATCATAGCGGGATCATCAGATTAGAATTCTACCAGAACAAAATCATACTATCCTTGGTGATGCCAATCCCCTGTTTACCAACATAAGGTAGAGTGTGCTGGGTCAATATGGCATCGGCAAAGGTTAATTCCAGCGACAAACTTAGTCCAGTACGTTTAACCTCACGAACACAAACAGTCTTCCACCACGAATGAGCCTCAGATCCAATCACTAGATCTCTTAAGATTATGTAAATATACGACACATTAAGTGTGTCCCTTCAGCTCCCTGTGGGGTTTCCTCGCCTCGTATGAGGCATCATGTCCCTTACCGTTTAGACCCAAAGTAACCAGACACATACCTAATCCACTGAGGACGATGAGTGTCACTATCTTCACAAATTCTACGGCAAGAAACTGGAACTGAGATTGGAACTAGACGCTGCGCTACCTACCTAGCACAGCAAATCACATCACCGGCGATGAAGAATCCTGATGCAACTTTGGGAAAGCCCTTTTAGAAACACGGCATCTGATGTCCTTCGTTTTACTGAACGAAAACACCAAGATTGGTTTGAGGAAAATAACTTAAGACCTTTCTGTTTGGAAAAATGGGTTCGTCTTACTACTCCCAACACGTTAATCCATGAGTTTCTGTCCTCTCTCATCATTACAAACAGTTTCGTTGGATCCTAGTGATCTGTGGCTGTACGACCTTCAGCCTAACCAAGAAATTCTGTTATCTAGTGAGTATCTTATCCAAACGAATAACAAATGAGGTCAGCCAGTGCTTGGCCACTGCAAGTTTCACATTTGGTAGGATCAACCACAGGTTTTGGAAGGAGGACGGATTCTGCCTTAAGACGATAATAAAAGTTTATCAGCCTGTTGTTTCTAAGTTCACTTCCCTATGGCTGTGAGGCATGAACGCCACCAATGTCGTATCAGGGAACGAGACGCACTTCATCTTTACTGCTCAAGCATCCAGCGACAGGAGGGAATCCCCAACGCCGAAGTTCTCGAGAGGTGCCACAGTCCAGGGGCTGACACCATGTTTATGAGGGCCTTAGCTTCGCTGTGCTGGACATATTATGATTCGCGTGGAGGACAATAGCATACCAAAGGCAGCACTCTTCAGCCAGCTGAGTATGAGAGTTCGCACCACACCCCCATCCTATACTGTTCCTGTAGCCACATTGAATTCGTTTACGTTTATATAAGCAAAAGATTATGCTTTTTCGTCCCGTTCACCAGACTTATAGAAAGTTGACCATCGCTTTTCCATTTACACACTTTCCAAATCTAGTCAGAAGTAAGTTCACCTATATTCTATAGCACCTCACTCACCTTTTCACTTACACCACCAGCTTTTTCATTCTATAGGAACATTACTGTTTTCTCAGACCTCGAGAGAGAGAGAGAGAGAGAGAGAGAGAGAGAGAGAGAGAGAGAGAGAGAGAGAGAGAGAGAGAGAGAGAGAGAGAGAGCTCAGCTAACAAGACAGAGAAGACCTGTACACGAAACACAAATGACCTACAAGAACTACTCACAAGCGAGACAGAGCGAAGTCTATAGGAGAGACAGGGGCTCTCTACAAAGACAGGAGCTCTTTACAAACAAGAAATGAAGGGCTCGTAAAAAAGACAGGAGTTACCTACAAACAAGAAAGGAACTATCAGCACACAAGACTGCATCAGGCAACAATCAAATGGCAAAGCTAGTAAGCAAGAACAATAGACCTTCTCCTTTTCCCAGTCATTCACTCCCTCTTACTCCCTCCCCTCTTCCCCTATGCAAGTCTCCTCTTCCGTTTGTCCCCCCCCCCCCCCCAAGGTCACGAATATCCCCTCCCACTTTACATTTCTTCCTTCTCTCTTCCTCCCTCCCTTACGGGGCGGAGTCGTAGATTAAATTCGTCATATTTCCAAGAGAAGTGTCTGTTCCTGACGTATTGAAGACTCCATAAGGTATGTATGATAAGCTGATTTCACTGGAGTCATTCGTACGGCCTTCCTTCTTGCGGGTCGATCTAGCCACGGCACAAATCCCACCCCGCAGCAGAATATGCACACGTCCATGTGCACACAGCGATGAGGACTACACACACACACACACACACACACACACACACACACACACACACACACACACACACACACACATACACACACACACACCAATCGCATTTCCTTAATAAACAACCTCATACATTTGCTGTACCACTAACTCCGCAACTTTCCAATAACCTAAGCAGCTCGTCCCTGTAAACCAAACATTTCAAACCCACTTCCAGGTCTCGCTGTGCATCTTTACCTTGTCCGAGGGTGGTAGCCTAGATAGACAAGGAAGAACCTGGCAAATATTTATAGACGTGGCATGTTTACCCACACTAGGTCTCGAACCCCCTTTCCACATGTTAGGAGACCCAGTGTGTCTACTACTCCACCGCTACAGAATCCTGGATGCCTGGAGTGTCAATATCTCCTACTGTTGTTCTTTTAAAAGAATAAACACACAGACAACCCAGCAAGTCACTCGCTGTAAACAGTGGAACTTGGTGGTAGCCAGGAGGAAGGCTTCAGTTTGTATTGCCACGGTGTCTGCCTGAGTATATATATATATATACATATATATATATATATATATATATATATATATATATATATATATATATATATATATATATATATATATATATATATATATATATATATATATATATATATATTTCCCACTGTTTCTTGAGCGATGTATATCATAAGACACTTACTACCGAATGGTAAACTCAGCGAAAACGTACATCATGTGCAAAAGACGTTCAAGTGAATATTGTGGTAGGTCGGTCCAGATGCTGGAAGATGATTTCGTTCACACAGTTTTCAGACAAACGTTAAGCGCAGGTAAGATACATGGGCAAGGTAATTCATCCTTTGGTGTAGTAGGTTTGGCTGGTTATACAGAGGGATACAAATGGAACGTAAACAGATCACTGGGTCCTTTCGAGGCTCTTTGTGACAGTGGAAGATGTCAGAAATACACAGATTAGTGTGGTAAAAGCTAAGAGATGTACGGATAATTCAAAGAGAATAAGTGAAGGGAACATTGCACTTGTGAGGCCAAAATCCGTACAGTTATTGCTGTAAGAGCGTGTATGGTCGCTGGATTTTCCTCAGTACTTGAAGGTGTTTCAGGTATTTCGATAGGTGGTTATAACTTGACGATGATGATGACCTTATTAACCCTGGCAGTCGATAGGCCTGGAAACTAGATACCCAATTACCCAACCAACCATTGTGGGGCCACTATATAGTATCTCATCCTTCTTCCACTATTTCACATGGACTTAAACATCTTCTTTCTTCTTTGCTTTCACCGCTCCTTCGACGGAACGTCGATCATACAGATATATTAAGGAACCAGCCTCTGCTGTGGGTATAGATATATACAATATCACCTTCCCACCCTCGCCTTCACAAGCTAAACCTGGAAACCTGGATTAACAGAGGTATAGGGACATCATGTATGGCCAACGCCGAAGGTTGTTTTCCTTGGATGAATTAACATGGCTGCGTTGGACTCTATATGGCGGAAATTTCTCTCTGATTTCTCTCGAGGACAGGCAAGGTTAGGCTTTTGCCCTCTTATGTAAACACGATGTGGGCAAATGTCTAATGTCAACACAACGGATGTAAATCTCCCAGGTAAACACGATGGGCTGTAAACCTCTCACGTGAGCATGTTGACATAAACCTCTCATATAAACACAACTGAGGGAAACATATCATGCAAACCTCTAATGTATACACGGTGAATGTCAACCTCTCACGTAAACACACGAATGTAAACCTCTCATGTAAACACACGCATGTCAGCCTCTTATGTAAACATTGGATGTATCCCTCTCATGTAAAGACAACGGTGGTAAACGTCTCTTGTAAACACAAGAGACGTAAATCTCTCATGTAAACACTACGAATGTCAAACCCTCGCGTAAACACAACGAATGTTAACATCTCGTGTAAACACACGAGTAAACACTCGTGTAAACGCAACGGATGCAAAATCCAAGACAATCTGGATGCTAGGCCACTGCATTGCCAGCTCGATCATTACACCCTTGACCAACAGGACCATCAGGACCTCTGTTATCAGCCTTTCCCACGTACAAATCTCCTTTGATGGACATAGTCTCCCTTACCAACCCTAGTTTCCCCCTGCCATCACCGGGAGGGTCTGTTTCCTGTCAGCTTTAGTATCCCAGCTCCAGGGAGCTAGCTATTCCACGTCAGCTCATGGCTCCTGTATCAGTGGGCTGTCCTGTAATAGCACTGGTTTCACAGTATTCTTCTCCCCCGCCAAGGAGGGTTGATATTCTCCTCCCCAGCAAGTCGAAGCTACTCTTGCTTGCTAGCACGAGTGGTAGCTATCCTCTGGCACAGTTAAAGCTCGTAATACTACAAACGGTGATGGATATCAATTCCCTTTACCAACTCAAAGTCTCCTTCACTGGCGACCAACGGACTAGCGGATGGTCCTCTGGCACCAACCAGCAAGCACTACTACCCTCCACCACCAGCAAACTACCTACTCACTTACCCAATGCAAAACACAGGTCGAAAATAACCCCATCAATCACGAGCTTGCAGTACCCCCGGTATGTGAGTATCCCCTCACGCCAGGGGATAACAACGACCTCCCCTTCCAGTGCTTGTGGACTCGCCCTCACACCACCGCCAGCGAGACATGCACGGTCACACCAGTTAACCAGTCCTCCTGTACAGTCTCTCTATCCACGACGGAGTGAGTCTCCCCTGTGCAAACTAGAGTCAGTCGCATCGGATCTTTGGCTTTCGGCAAAATGCATGAATATGTACGAGTCCAGATCACACTGATTCATTTCTTATGGAACAGAATGCAACATCATTTGTCGGCTGCAGTGTTATATTTACTCAGGGGAAGACTATGAGCTGTGATGAGCCCTGCCTTTGGGCAGGTACCCACCTCCCTACCTTCATTCTCACGCAATATCCAGACTCACTGAGTAAGTAAAAATGACTAGTAAAAACAAATTCCGATTAAATCAGTTGGACCGAGAGACCTTTCTCTTAGAACACCGCAGGAAGCGAGCAACTGAAAAGACGTAGCATTTCCCTCACTCCTTCCTCTCTCTCTCTCTCTCTCTCTCTCTCTCTCCCTTCCCTGGATGGACACTAAACTATTCATCAGCAGAATCGCCGCCACCTGGGTATTAATTTTTCAGTATAGATACAGTCCTTAGGGAAATTGGCACGAGTCTCATTCTCTGTGTCTGTAGGCCTCAATGTATAGCCAGGATCTAAACAATGACTCTTAACTCGACCGGAGTATAAATTTAGCAGCGATAGAGACATTGATTCTGATTCAAACGATTCCTTCCATATCATACTAGAAATTAGAAACGAAATTTATCATGAATAGTACACATAACCTCCCTCCCAAAAATACTTTGTGTTACACAAAAGATAAGAAATGTCTATACTAAAAACAGACGAGGAATAATTGTAGATTCTGCCAACCCTAATTGAAAGCGGGATATCCTAGTAGGTAACCACTTAAAAAAAACGGACAAATTGATGTGAGAGAAACTTGATTCATTTTCTATTCAAATGATCCATGAACCATGGCGAGGTAACAACATACCAAACTGTGTCAACTATGGATTTATGAAGTTACTGTAGCTTCTCACGGGTGACGGAAGCTGTGTATCGAATTTAAAGTAGATCTGATACTCTAGCGACATATACGTAGAGGTTAAGACTGTTTTCATTAATGAGGGAGACTTATTGCATTTTAGATTTTCTCCTAATGGTTCAGGAAGTACACACACCGTTGCAACATAGTTTCCAATTGGGGAAGAGAATGTACCATCGACTTTAACTCCTGATTGGTGAACACGAACATCATCAAAGTTCGCCTCGAACTGACGAGGAAATGTATGATCGAATTCACGTTCTTTGCTTATGAATTGCGAAGGTATACATATAAGGAGGAGGGAACGCCTCGTTCATAAACATGACGCTTGCTTTTGATGGATGAAGGAACGTATCATTGACATAAACGTTTAGTTACTTGGGATGAGGGAAAGTACCATCGACTTCAGTCTTGATACTCATGTGTGAGGAACATAGATTGGTGGTCTTCGTGTCCTGGCCCCTTTACTTCTCTGTTCTTATCAGCGCGGGAACACTGGTTCCCCTCTCATGGACTGCTTTACGTTATCACATGCATTGCAGTAAGTATTTCTGGAAACTCCCTTTATACAGGGTTTACGGATCCTCTGTGACAATAAGCACTTCTAGAAACTCCCTTTATACAGAGTTTACAGATCCTCTGTGACAATAAGTACTTCTGGAAACTCCCTTTATACAGGGTTTACAGATCCTCTGTGACAATGCGGCAAATTCGTTTCAGAAAAATGATGGCTCGTTCTCTTTTATATCTGTCTTCTTGCTATTTTTACTATGTATTGAGCGAACCTAAATCAAGGCGACTATCATAGGGTACAAAAGAAGGTATAACATTTAAAAAAAAAGGGTATTTATGTCCATCATTCTACTAGTGGACGTGATTGTATCATTAATTGTCATTTTCTTATGACATACAGTAGGAAATCTGGGAGGTAAGGGATCAGGATCTTACGTGAACACCACAAAACATGACTGTTCTGGAAACGCTTTCCAGTTGGGCCTTCGCACCACCTCGAGATCACAGGGAAGGATGGAGGGTCGCTGGAGCTGCACTGGGCCGCGCGTTGTCTTGGCTCTGGTCATATCCACTAAATACAAGCCCCACTAGTCTTTGGGCGGATAGTTAAACTTGGGCACGTTAGCGGAGAGCTCCACCTCCATTTCCATATAAAGTACTTCTTGCTGAATGTCGGGGATGCGGGGATTTCGAGAGACCAAGTGAAACGCACAGTGTATCTCTCCATGTGAGGGAGACGCCTGGTCTATCGCACCATGTAAGGATGTTCGAGTGAGAGCAAGGCTTCCTTGCACTCCCATGTTTAATGACAAGCGGGCACAACTTTGCCTCGAATTGCTGCATTCTTCACGTCTCCTACTGAGGGAACACGGGTGTAATCAGTCCTTACTGCTTGGCGGTGCATCCAGGACAGTAACGATGATCATGAAAACCTTTGTAGTTCATCTCAGCTCCGAGTTTGGGAACTTCTAGCCCAGAGATGGAGTTGAAAGAGTTCAAGTGAAGTGGTGACATCTGCTAGAAGTGGAATACCCTGTTAGATCTCGGGTATTCTATACGAGAGTTGGGTTCTCTGTACCATACATGGCTCTCTACTGAAGGTGGAAGTATTTACTACAAGTGGAGGTTTTTGGCAGAAGTGGGGATTTTCTACAGTGGGGTTCTCCTCTAGTACTGGATTCTATATTAGTAATGAAAATCTTGACTAGAAACACGGCTCTTAAGATATTAGTAGAATTCTGTACTAGAAGTGGATTGAATCCTTTTTCTAAGTGGTCTAAGTGCTGGAAGGAGGGCGGGAAAGAGGCTGAGAAGGGAACATAATGAGTGAAGCGGAGATGGAGGGTGTGAGGAAGCAAGATTCAGGAAGAACAATAATGATAATTAGATTCGAGGGGAGAAATGAAATTAGTAAGACAGGGAATTAATAACTGTGGGTGGTAGATTACAGGAGCAGATAGATCAGACAAGAAGAAAACGGTAGAAGTGTTGAGGAACTGATGAAAGAGGTAACGAAAGGGAAGATAAGAGTACCGCTTCTAAGAGAGAGAACGTAGTGGTCGCTTCTTGCATCCCCAGTGCAATGTTGGGAGCCTCTACCAGACACAGAATCGTTCTGCTCACCTCTCCTCCCTTAACGTCAACCGTCTACTCCCTTCTCTTCCCGTCCATCTTCACCAGGCCCAGCTCAGCCCCTTCCTTTCTTCCTCCCCCTCCTGGTCTTCATCACCGAATGTCTTCTTTCACCCTCACTGAAAAGTCTCACCCATTTCCCTCTACGTCAACCCACTACACTTGCCCCTTCCTCTCCACGTTAACGCAACAGCTCTACTTTTTCTACCTCCTAATCCCCCGTCAATACACCAACTCCTTTCCTACCTACCCTCTAAGTCAACACCAATCTCTCCCCTTCAATAACTATCTCCTCTCCATCAACATCCAGCCCCTTCACGTCGTGAGCACCCATCCCCTTCCTCCCAAGCCATTCCCCATCAAACGAAAACCCTCCTCCATCCTCTCCCCATGTCAGCTGCCCCCTTCTCCCTCCCTTCTGCGCTGCCAACCGGTGTTTCTTCTGCGTCCGTCACACACCAAGTCCCAAAGCCCCTTAAACCCAAGGGAAGCTCTGGTTCTTCTCGCAGACGACGATCTATTTATATCAAGGCCACTTAATTATCATCCCTCCACCTCCGTGCATCAAGCGAGAGCCAGCGCGTGTGTGTAAGCAGACTGAAAGAAGCTAGGCAAGAGACCCAGGCTATGCAAGAGACAAGACATTTTGCTTCGTATTCCGTGGGTGAGTGGGGCAGTGAGGCCTGGACGGCACCCAGGAGCTAGAGAGAGAGAGAGAGAGAGAGAGAGAGAGAGAGAGAGAGAGAGAGAGAGAGAGAGAGAGGCTCCGGTGACAGTGGGAGTCAAAACACTGCATGCGAGCTGGCTGGTTGGTGGCCTCCTTCGCCAGCGGAGGCGGCTGGGCCTGGAGCGGGCTTGACCCGCTCCGTCCCCTGCGCCAGAGCGATGATCTGCCTCCTCCTCCTCCTTCCTCGTCCTCCTCACTCGACTCCCAGCGAAAGTTCTGACGGTTATGAACGACATGGTTTATGGATTTCTGTTCTTTTATTCATCTTTTTTTTGTGTGTGTGTGTGTGTCGTCGTGGCTCATATGTTTGTGTCGTCTCTTTGAGAAGCTGTTTTCTGTTCATTATTCTAACATCTTTCCAGACTAATGTTCCCCAGTTTCTGAATTAAAGTTTTAGTTTTGTTTTATTCTTGTTTTCGAAACACACGGAGTCTATTTTTCCTTTGATTTTACACACACACACACACACACACACACACACACACACACACACACACACACACACACACATCTTTATATACATATATACATATATACATATATATATATATATATATATATATATATATATATATATATATATATATATATATATACTTTGTATGAAAGTGCGCGTTCATATGCACTTAGTTCGTATATACATATATATATATATATATATATATATATATATATATATATATATATATATATATATATATATATATATATATGAATCTTCTGACGTTCGTAACTGAGGACAGTGGCAACTCTGACCAACATGTGACACTGCCTCATTTTCAAAATGAAACATATATATACATTCTTCCTACTCTTGCCATTACAGGGTTTATATCATTTTTCCTCAACTGCAAAATTTCCACAGCGTAAAACTAGATCATTTTGTTCTGAAATGTGTACAAAGTACGGAAGCTGTCAAGTACAATCCTAGGTCAGTGTTACAAACATTTAGCGACATGGTTACATTTAGCGACATGGGTTACCTTTAGCGACATGGTTACATTTAGCGACATGGTTACATTTAGCGACATGGGTTACATTTAGCGACATGGTTACATTTAGCGACATGGTTACATTTAGCGACATGGGTTACATTTAGCGACATGGTTACATTTAGCGACATGGTTACATTTAGCGACATGGGTTACATTTAGCGACATGGTTACATTTAGCGACATGGTTACATTTAGCGACATGGTTACATTTAGCGACATGGTTACATTTAGCGGCATGGTTACACTTAGCGACATGGTTACATTTAGCGACATGGTTACATTTAGCGACATGGCGATTCAGACTTAGAGAATCACAACATCGTATATATACACAGCATCACAACACTTGCTACATGTATAGTAACAAGTTTCTTGGTTACTCACGTACAAGAAGTAGTAACTCACACGAGGGTTACCCTCCCTTCAAGTGGGAGGGCGTTGAAGCATGGAGAAAATGTTGGGGCAAGGACGAGGAAAAAAATATATATTATATAAGAGAGGAGAAATACGACATGGATCCGAGAAATGTATCCTAACCTAACCTAGCACTTCGAATTTCAAGACAGAACCTCTTGTCATACTTTGGATGAGAGTCTAACCTCATATATGAGAGTATTAACTCCGCTGGTATCAAAGAGAATTGGTGAAACGTGTCAGTTTCCTAAGCAACTCTTTCCTTCAAGAAAAAAAAAAAGTATCACTCTAATAACTTGCAAATGGTTACCACTCTTCGTCCTACAAGCATCCACATGACATCTTCACGTCTAGCAAGTCTCCTTCAGGATTTTATTAGTCTGTAATTACTTGTCTGTATTCCTGTTCCTAGATCCACGTAGTTGTCTGCATGATTTACAGCTGTACGGACACAGCCACGCTCACTAAGTCTGCTCTGCTTTAACCAGCAATCAGTAATGATGATAATTCCACGGTAGGAAATGCTCTGTGATGACACTAATTAGAGTTATCTTCTATACGGTTATTCACAGGGTCAAAGAATGCTATCTAATTGTCTCTGTAGATTTCCTTCTTATATATATATATATATATATATATATATACATTCCTTTATGTTTACCTTCCTGCATTGTACGTTTTCTTTTTCTAACTTTTGCTTCTTATGTCTCATTCATCTTTATCTTTTCTGATCCCAAATGTACTCAAACACTCAACGAGAGAAACTGTACTAAAACAAATGACAAACTTCAAAGACGATTTGATCTCTGGTCCAACAATACCCACAGATGACGACGGAACCGCCATTAGCGTTCAGAACCCACCAGTAACACTCCATGGAATCCAGTGCCATCCAGCATCCACCAGGAATAAACATTACCCCACCAGTATTGACCAGTGACCATCGGACTCCAGCAGTAACCCTATATGACCATCAGTAGACACCAGTAACAGCAAGTAACTACCACCGAACAACCACCCACTATATCAAACACTATCCAGGAGCATTCTAAGAGAATTAATAACTTTCTTTAATCCTAATACCAGATCCCTTAATGAACACAAGGACTACTGAAGAGCACTACTCCCCTCGCTCAGTATTAAATTCCTGTTCATCATTCCGTCTGTAAAATCTGACTGAAAGATTAGGTGCGTGAAGTATTCAGTATCCTTATAATTGCCAGGCCTCGTCAAACGGCCTTGAGCTCATAAGGTATTACGTGAACTCTTTATCAGAGTCTGAGGGAATTACTGTATTCCCATAAAGGAATATTTTTCGCGAATGTGTCTTTGCTCACACTGGAATCAAGCAATCAATGACTATTGGAGGAGTACTTAGAATTCCTGAATCGAGGGGATGTGGTTTGGGAGACATACAAGAAGCAAAGACGACAGAGAAAATTTCATAAAGTCGATCTCAATACCGACCCGTGTTATCTGCTACGTATTCATCTCTCCTAAGTCGAGCTGTGACAACAGTTCTTCTTGTGGGAAGCTGTTCCATTTCTTCAGGGGGCTCATTCACCCCAGTCCGGAGTAGCGGTGGCTTGTGGTGGCTGTTCTTCCACATCTCTGTAAACAAATTGGAATCAAAAGCCATCCACCATATCAGCTCTCCTACCGTCTTCTTCTCTTCAATCATCCCTTTACATTCGTCAGGCTGTTTGCCCCAGTGCCAGCTCCAGAGATCTGAACCTGAGAGGCACAAGCCTGACTGCTGTTTCTCATAGCTTCTGTGTGAAGGCCAGTTACTCGAGGACTGACCGTTGTGGTGCCTTCCATCCCCGTATTACCAACATGAGGACATCTCTTCCATCTTTTGGTGTTTCCCATTTCCTATAACGTTTCCACTTCGAACATTCAAGTCTGCAAATACCGGAAGAGCTCGTAGTGACTTCGTCTATCATTTTCCCCCCTCTTGGTCATTGCCTTATCTTTAATCCGAGGCGCCTGTCAACTGGGAAGCCCATGTCATGTACTAAGGCGAGAGAGAGAGAGAGAGAGAGAGAGAGAGAGAGAGAGAGAGAGAGAGAGAGAGAGAGAGAGAGAGAGAGAGAGAGAGAGAGAGCTGGATCTACCAGATTTCTCTCATATTAACATACTAGAGACAGGCACATCAATCATAGTCACCACCAAAACAACAAATCACGATCCATTTCCTCATTTTCTCCAAAGCAACTTTAGTGAACTTGACAGCCTTTATAGTGATACTGATTGTAACAAAATCGTTTTGGATGTAGGCACTGTGGGCTGGAGCAGAGCGGTACCCTTCCTTCGCCTGTATTCTTCTTCGACTGCACATACGAGACATTTCCACGTCATTGTCAGTTACTTTACAATGTACGGCTACTGGAGTCGTCCTGTTGTATATTTCACCATCTATCTTTATCCTACGTCGCTGAAGAATTCCTTAAAGGATATTTTCAGAAATTTCGGAAATTCTTTTTTCTTTTCAGTTCAATTCTTTTTTTTTTCTTTTTTCACGATCGAGTTTACTTTGCCTTATGACCATTTTACATTTTCACTATTTTGGTCGAATCAGTTGTGGTTTCCTCGTCATCCAGGGCTGTTTTTATCACACTCGGTCTTCACTCTTGATAAGAAGTAATTCGCTTTCAAAATACTCCACATCTCTTCTATTGTACGAACATCAACAAGGGTTTTGATCCGGCTGTTACTGCAAATTTCGTCTATTAATACCTTTAAATTTCCTTGTCTGGGATCTGGGGTGAAGAGCATGTTATCACTAATGTTGCTTTAGCGTTAACGAGGTAGCGTTAAGAACAGAAGAGTGAGCCTTAGAGGGTATATCCTCACTTGGCCCACCTCTCCGTTCCTTCTTTTGGAAAATCATAAACGGGAGGGGAGGATTTCCAGCTTCCTCTCGTTTCTAATTTTCCAAAAGAAGGAACAGAGAAGTGGGTCAAATGAGGATTTCCCCTCAAAGGCTCTGTCCTCTGTTTTTAACGCTACCTCGCGAACACTGGAAATGGCGTATAGTATGAAAAAAAGAAGTATATATATATATATATATATATATATATATATATATATATATATATATATATATATATATATATACACATATATATATATATTCTTTCTTTCTTTCATACTATTCGCCATTTCCCGCATTAGCGAGGTAGCGTTGAGAACAGAGGACTAGGCCCTTGAGGGAATATCCTCACCTGGGCCCCTTCTCTGTTCCCTCTTTTGGAAAAAAAAAAAAAAAAAAAAAAAAAAAAAAAAAGTGAGAGGGGAGGATTTCCAGCCCCCCGCTCCCTCCCCTTTTAGTCGCCTTCTACGACACGCAGGGAATACGTGGGAAGTATTCTTTCTCCCCTATCCCCAGGGATAATATATATATATATATATATATATATATATATATATATATATATATATATATATATATATATATATATATATATATATATATATATGGGGGTAAGGAGGCATACTTAAGCTATATATTCAATAATGTAATATACATCCCAAGTCTAGCAAATGAGGAAATTTTGTCATGAACAAAGCCACCATGAATTATATACAGACAGGAAGAATGAACTTCCCAACTTTTGGAAAATGTATTAAACCGGTTGTTCCGTGATGATGGCAACATGTGTCAAGCCAGTTGTAACCGGTTTTGTCGTACTGTGAAAATGGGTGACTTTTCCACTGAGAATGATATTTTCAGCTTTAAAATGAATTGCTTTGTCGTAGCATTAGTGACAAGTCCATTTCATTTATATATATATATATATATATATATATATATATATATATATATATATATATATATATATATATATATATATATATAATACTAGCGTTAGCCTGGTACCCATTTTATCGAAAATTCCTTACGGAATGATGAACAGCTGGATTGACTGTGGGCCGACTGCTAAAATCCAGGCCTCGAACATAAGCGCTCGATCCCGGGAGTGCCGGCGAATGCGTCATGGTCAGCAATGAGCACCAACTACACCACGGAGGTGTCCACTAGTCATCCCTCACTGGAGGAGGATATGAGTCATATACCAGGTCGAGAGGAAGTGCCTGGAAAAGACTTTGACGTAACAGTTATCCCTAACCTCAACCCACTCGCCAACCCCAGCCCACTGAAGGCTCGGGGCCATCTACCCGTGAAGCTTGGAATATACCAACGTGCCACACACTCTCTAGGGAAATCGTAACCCACTGTCTAGGGGAAACTTCTCCAGCTATTGTTTCACAAATACTCGAACCATTGTGCAGTGAAGACTTGAGGAAATCTTTCTTTTTTTTCTTCTTCTTCTCTAGAGTTTAGAAAAAAAAAAAAACCACGTCGTCGAAGGCTAAACCCATGAAAAGGGACTGTCGCTATGCGCATGCTCTTCACTATTTCCCTCTAATGCAAGTCGATGGAAACAGGAGACCCGTAGGTTTTAAGGATGGTTGGTCTTCGTGGCCCCACAGAGCTTCGAAGCTCATACTGAAGCAGTGATTCAACAGCTTCAGTTTTGTGCGCAGATTTCAGAGACTGAAGTGAAAGAGTTGGAGATGCGTTGGAGATCGACGGTTGGACAAATGGACAGAGGAGAGACAGATTAGGTTAATATTGTTATCATAGAAAACGCACTGTTCATCCTGCTCACAGAGAACTGATCTCTACGTTGATACTAAGACATGTATCTTTTTTCTCCCTTGCAGTGGGAAATGGAATTGGTTTTTGAAACTGAACATCAATCGTAACATCTACATACTGATTATTTTCCTTGTAATCATGATTATGTAACAATGAATTACATGTATCATATGGATGAACTATTAACTGAAGGAAATTGTTGATCATAGTGAAAGACGGAGTGTATGTCTCTGTTCTTGTAGGAAGAACTTGTGCCTTACGTTCTCCAGAGGCAAAAGTATTCCAGTGGAAAATGAAAAACTGAAAATATTTGAAACAAGTTCAGACGACAGGGCTCATCGTGCCATATCTTGGCGTGGGTTGTGGTTAGAGGAACCAAATGGGGACAAGACTGTACAACTACAATGTGGAGATATTATAGTGAAAAGCGACTGACAGTGAGCATAAGGA
Organism: Panulirus ornatus; assembly: GCF_036320965.1. NCBI lineage: Eukaryota > Metazoa > Arthropoda > Malacostraca > Decapoda > Palinuridae > Panulirus > Panulirus ornatus. The sequence continues at coordinate 11,559,029 of NC_092231.1, forward strand.
GGGGAAGTGAGAGACTGTGAAGCCAGGAAGTATGCACCACCATTCATCAGCATCCACCAGTAACTACATATACATACCGACTTCTATTAATCATTTGAATAACTACCAATACACTCCTGCATTCATTAGTAACTACCATCACGTACCAATAATCACTAGTTAACCCCCCCCCTCTCACTTACCACTAAACCCACCACAATATATAGGCATATCGAGGTCATTCTTATCCAACTAACCCCCTAGTATACAATATTATCTTCTATTAACCACTATTATCGATGACACGGATAATGTTAACAACAACCACTACCCTTCACCATTTGTCTCGCAATAATCCTAAAATAACACATCAGCTGGACTGTATTCACCATATACCTTTGGCATCTATGTGAATTCGCAAGTATCCGTCAGTATTCGACACCATCAGCAAGTATCCGTCAGTATTCGACAGTATCAGCAAGTATCCGTCAGTTTTCGACAGTATCAGCAAGTACCCGTCAGTATTCGACAGTATCAGCAAGTATCCGTCAGTATTCGACAGTATCAGCAAGTATCCGTCAGTATTCGACAGTATCAGCAAGTACCCGTCAGTATTCGACAGTATCAGCAAGTACCCGTCAGTACTCAATAGTATGAGCAAGTATCCGTCAGTACTTGACAGTATCAGCAAGTACCCGTCAGTTTTCGACAGTATCAGCAAGTATCCGTCAGTATCCACCAGAGCCTATGAGACTCTAGATGTATCCAGAAGTCTTTCGAGGATGTCTCCCAGTACTAGAAAAAAAACTATGTGTATCCGTCCACCAGTGTAGCTGTTAGTATCCACATGTATCTTCAAGTATCTTCCAGTATCCATCAGCAGCCAAGAGCGTCCGCAGGGAACACCAAGTGTCACGTAGAATCTACTAGTCAGTCCTTGGTAGAATCCGCCAATATTCAAGGATATGTGTGTGTGTGTGTGTGTGTAGCAGGCACTGTGGGCCACGGGAAGGGTTGGCCCTTTATCTCAGTGACGTTTTAATGGTCAGATGCAGACAGCAGTCTTTCACGGGGAGACAAACCATATCATCGGCGGGAGCGTTCGCTACCTCGCACCCACACCATTCTTCTGTTTTTCTTATTCCCTTTTTTTTCTTCTCTTCTTCCTTGAGGAAAGAGAATTCTCAAACGGTGGCGAGTGCTGGACAGAGAGGGTGAGAGTGAAAAGAGAAGTAAGGAAGAGGAAGATTTAAGTTCAAGTTTCTACATCACTCGGTCTGATGACAGTCGAAAAAATAGAAATTACTGTTCTCGCAAACGGAACATTTTCTTTTTCCTCCTTTATTTTGGTGAATATGGTCGTACAGTCGTCCTGTAGGCCTCCCAACGTTTCCTAGACCCTAGGAGGTCCGTGGTTAATGTCTCGACTGACTGGATCTGCGTCGACCCTCCCGATATTCACGAGAGAGAGAGAGAGAGAGAGAGAGAGAGAGAGAGAGAGAGAGAGAGAGAGAGAGAGAGAGAGAGAGAGAGAGAGAGAGAGGAAACACTCCCGTCTCCATCTCTTGTAAACATAGCAGCTAGAGGACTACTGTCTTGAGACGGCCTAGAATCTGCGATTCGAGGCGGAATATTTGAAACGACTCCTTGGTTAGGATGTTACCACATATAGGTTTGGAACCAGGGTTTAACAACTGCTCTGCTACGTTCAGCGTCTTTTTTGTTGGGTTTTAGAAGAATGGGACAACAGTCACTGCGGAGGTCTGTGGGGACGAGGAAAGGAAACGGAGGCCGTGCTATATATGTTGGTTGTTGGCGACGACGTCGTTGTGGTGTGATGTAAGGCCAGCAGGAGGAGACCTGAAGGGCGCCTCTGAAGGGAGGTGGAGCACACGGGAGTCGAGAGAGAGAGAGAGAGAGAGAGAGAGAGAGAGAGAGAGAGAGAGGGGGGGGGGGTAAGGTCGGGCAGTACAAAGCCATAGATGGATGCACAGTAATGGGTGCTAACCCATAAAGGAAGGAAGACATGGGAGCAACGACCCATATTTACAGGAAACAAGGTAATGCTTGATAATGAAAAGAAGGGAGAAGGAGAGATGGCAGATGGTAAATGGTAGAACGTGAAGGGATAGATGGGAAAGACAGACCACCGAGGATCCTTTGAACTCTATATAAATTCTCTTTTTCAAACGTAAATATAAAACATACGCTGAATTTTGAGGCTAGCCTCAGTATCAAGAGGTGGCAAAATCACGTTTCCAGAAAACACACACACACACACACACACACACACATCATTGAACCTACAGCGTTCCACTGGATTTCGAACTATTAATCCCCTGACCTGCCACATCTTCTTCCACCGCTAACCAACCTTTCAGAAAAAAAAAAAAATGTGAAGGACAGTAGAAGCTATAGAAAATGTAAGGGAGAATGGGATGTCCAAGGCTACCAAGGCCGTGAGGAAAAGTACAGGGAATGGCGAAGGGCTTCATGAGGAGAGAAGGCTTTGGGCCGAGGAGGAGGAGGAGGAGGAGAATAAGGATGGCTTGATGGTCATAGAGGAGTGCAGGCCAAGAGGCAGTAAACTAGTGCAGGCAGGAAGGCAAGAAACCATAAAAGGTAAGAGGGTTGACGGAGGCGTGGCTGTTACAGAATGGAAGATAAGACTACGATGAAAAGAAGGACAAAGAGGTATAGGGAGGGATAAGAGGCCGTCGCGAGAAGAATAAGGAAGAGAAATAAACCACAGAGAAGGAGAAAGAAGGAACACAAACATGTATCTATTCACTTATTTATAAAGCACTAATGTCTACCTTCTTCCAACGGCAAGAGAGTAGGCGCTAACCCACGACAATGCTCTGTACGTATTAGAACACATAAGCATTTTCAAAGCATTTTAGACAGATTTATCAGTACAAGCCAGTAAACATACGAGACGCATATGGGAAAAAAAGAGAGAAAAACAGCAGAAGGTTGACTGTAAAGAGAGAGGTGGGGTAAGAACAAAAGGACAAGAGCATTATGAAAGTTAAAAGACCTGATGGTCAATGCAAAGCTATTTGCTGGAAGACATTAATTAGATCCAACATTTCTGATCAACATGGGTTGATCAGAAAAGGACAGTGCAGCAAAAGGGAAAGTTCACTGGAAGCGAAAGATCGGAAAACACAATGAATTTCAATATCAGACACTAAATGATACTAAATAATGTGTTCTAGGCTCTAATATGAAAAAGAAAAAGAAACTGAGATATGCCGCCTTTACTGTCTCTCTTGAACAGACTTACGCACTGATAACTTGTATCATTAAAGTATTTGTTTAGTTTTGATTTAAAACCGTAGATGTTCTTCGCCTTCGCATTTTGTGTAATTTCATTCCAACGATCTTTAACTAAACTGCTAAAATATTTTTTACACCAGCTTTGCATTACATCTTCCTTTTAAGATCATACCATTAGATTTGATCATTATGTCTCTACATAAAGTCAATGTTGTCGATATCATTTATCATTCTGATAACCTCTGTGTGGTCTGAGAATGAGAGCTTATTCAGGGAAAATTTTTTTTAGATCTCACTCTCTCTTTTCATAATGTTTGTTTATATCGTGATGGAATTCGTATTATTTCTCTTTTTTGTATTCGTTCTAGTTTTCCCGGAAATCTGTTAACGGTGATTAGAACTGGACATTGCATTCTAAATGGGTTTTGATTAAAGTAGATGTTGTGTTTTTTGGTTTAATAATTATATTTCTACGAATAACACTTATACTTCTTTGCTTTATCATAGGCAGATAGGCATTGTTTTACGTATCTTTTTCATCGCTAATTATTATTTTCTTTGTCTCTTTGCACTTTTAATAAAAGCTGACCAAACCCAGTACATTCGTGTTTAAAATTCCTAAAAACCAAGACGCATTACCTTGAATCTGTCTACGTTGATATCCATTTGCCTCGTCTCCCACCGATCCAGACATACACGTGTCTAAATCTCAACTGAATCAATCAAACAGTCTTTTCTTTATTTCCTTATCTCGTGTCGTCGACAAATCTTGAGATTTCCGTTGGTAAGCCCTATCTCAAGATCACTGAAAAGGGAGATGAAAAGTACGGGTCTAAGAACCGAGCCTTGCCGTATTTCGCTTGTCACACTGAGCCAGACAGATGCTTCCCTGTTTAATAACACACTCTGCCGTCTCTCTGAAAGCCAGTGTCCGCGACCCAAGTCGCCCAACTCGATTTCATTGTGCCGTGTGATTATGATCTTACCCAATAATCTTTTATGTGCTTCTTTATCTGAAGCTTTAGAAGGCTTACGTATAAAACATGGGGGTAATCTTCATATATATATATATATATATATATATATATATATATATATATATATATATATATATATATATATATATATGTCTCCATGGTTGTTTAATTTGTTTATGGATGGGGTTGTTAGGGAGGCAAATGCAAGAGTTTTGGAAAGAGGGGCAAGTATGAAGTCTGTTGGGGATGAGAGAGCTTGGGAAGTGAGTCAGTTGTTGTTCGCTGATGATACAGCGCTGGTGGCTGATTCATGTGAGAAACTGCAGAAGCTGGTGACTGAGTTTGGTAAAGTGTGTGAAAGAAGAAAGTTAAGAGTAAATGTGAATAAGAGCAAGGTAATTAGGTACAGTAGGGTTGAGGGTCAAGTTAATTGGGAGGTAAGTTTGAATGGAGAAAAACTGGAGGAAGTAAAGTGTTTTAGATATCTGGGAGTGGATCTGGCAGTGGATGGAACCATGGAAGCGGAAGTAGATCATAGGGTGGGGGAGGGGGTGAAAATCCTGGGAGCCTTGAAGAATGTGTGGAAGTCGAGAACATTATCTTGGAAAGCAAAAATGGGTATGTTTGAAGGAATAGTGGTTCCAACAATGTTGTATGGTTGTGAGGCGTGGGCTATGGATAGAGTTGTGCGCAGGAGGATGGATGTGCTGGAAATGAGATGTTTGAGGACAATGTGTGGTGTGAGGTGGTTTGATCGAGTAAGTAACGTAAGGGTAAGAGAGATGTGTGGAAATAAAAAGAGCGTGGTTGAGAGAGCAGAAGAGGGTGTTTTGAAGTGGTTTGGGCACATGGAGAGAATGAGTGAGGAAAGATTGACCAAGAGGATATATGTGTCGGAGGTGGAGGGAACGAGAAGTGGGAGACCAAATTGGAGGTGGAAAGATGGAGTGAAAAAGATTTTGTGTGATCGGGGCCTGAACATGCAGGAGGGTGAAAGGAGGGCAAGGAATAGAGTGAATTGGATCGATGTGGTATACCGGGGTTGACGTGCTGTCAGTGGATTGAATCAGGGCATGTGAAGCGTCTGGGGTGAACCATGGAAAGCTGTGTAGGTATGTATATTTGCGTGTGTGGACGTATGTATATACATGTGTATGGGGGTGGGTTGGGGAATTTCTTTCGTCTGTTTCCTTGCGCTACCTCGCAAACGCGGGAGACAGCGACAAAGCAAAAAAAAAAAAAAAAAAAAAAAAAAAAATATATATATATATATATATATATATATATATATATATATATATATATATATATATATATATATATATTTGCTGGACAACTCAAAGTCACGTAGCTATAGATTAAATCATATGTCTCTTTCCTCAAAAATGCTCATTGGTCACATATTGACAAAAAAAAAAGATAAAAATACTAATCTACAAAACTTTTAAGAGGCAATGAGCCATTCGGAACCCAACTTAACATGGATGGCCTATATTAAATTGTCCACAGTGACAGTTGTAACTACCTATGATCATTTTCATGGTTAAAGTTGAAGAATATTTCAGAGAGTGAAAATAAAACCATTTCATGAGTGAAAAAAAAAATAATATTTAGCGTTTTAAAAGATTCACACACTGGGAAGGTTAAATATTGTGTCCATAAGTTTTGTGGATTTGTGAAAAAGAAAACTTTTTTTTTTTCTAAGATAATCCTTAAAACCACGCGAGACATTTGGTCATCCCCCTTGGTGCTCGTTGTCAGCTCTCGTTCGTCGTCTTTTAATTAGTCCTTCTGTTCACTTCTCACATTTCGGTCTTCACCTCTGTAACTACAGGATCAATTTAAACCAAACTTGGCTGGGATATTCCATAGCTATAGCTGGCCCTTCTTCAAAAAAACTGTGTCCGGTGACCGCTTGAACCATTGTCCAAAATGGATGTTGCTAATCACCTAAAAGAAAAAAGAGTCCATTTGTTTACTTTTGATAACTCAATCTTCTTCCGTGGAACTGCCATGCCAAATTGAAACAAACTAGGCATGGATGATTCTCTGACTAATTCCTTTTTTTGGTGAGGTAGATCATCCAAGATGGTTACTATATATATATATATATATATATATATATATATATATATATATATATATATATATATATATATATATATATATATATATTCCTATGAGTCCACCGGGAAAATGAAACACGAAAAGTTCCCAAGTGCACTTTCGTGTAATAATCACATCATCAGGGGAGACACAAGAGAGAAATATAACAGTCAGTTGATATACATCGAAGAGACGATGTATACCAGTTCTTCAGGTAGCCATGAGGTCTTCGATTTACTTCAACATAGGCTCAAATCTCAGCTGCAGCTGAAGGAATGGTAGTTATGTATTTTGCAATTGAGACCCCTGTATCAGAATTACAGCTTATGAGCAGAATATGAGCTTGATATGAAGGTGAAGCATATTTTGGCAAATATTCACAAGGCAATCTTCTCCTCTGAAACCAACGGGAATTTTGAAACATACATAGCAAATTTGTCACACGGCCCCATCCTAAGTCCAAGATGGCCGCTGTAACTAAACACGAAAATGTTTCCAGATAAACAAAACGACTTTTTATCTTATCGCTGGTTTGCCCCACACATCAAACGTAGCAAAATGAGTATAAAAGGTTAAACATATTCTTTTATAGAATATGTAATTTGATGAATTTCCACCATTATACAGATTTGTCATACGAAAAAGATTCAATTAATCATCAGGCAACATTTATCAATGTTAAATGAGCAACGCAGACGCTTGTATGGTTTTATTTTGTAGAGGATATTACAGTCACAAGCTTCTAGTCATTAGGCTCAATTTCCCATTTTTTTTTTTTTTTTTCGCTTCATGGAGCGATTTCCTGGGCATATCAGTGATCAAAAATTACAATTTCCGAGCTTACTTTTTCAATCTAGAATTCCAGGAGAGAAGTAGTTAGGATTTGTGCATAACGCTTTCCTCTACACATATATAAGTACTATTGATGTATAATCATTTCCTCTACACATATGAGTACTATTCCAATGTTCTGGATGCTGGTGAAGTCCTATAATTTCCTCTCCCAGGCATGGAGATGCGTTTTGTGTTTGTGGTGGTAAGTGGAAACAAAAACAAAAAAGAAAATAAAAAATCTGTTGGTGAATACTAAAAGGAAACGGAGGTCTTGTGGGAATGAGGGAGTGAGGGAGGAGAGGAAGGAAATACCTGTGGGAATCGTGAAAAGGGACGGAAGAAATCACAGAGAATGGGAGAGGCGTTGGAAGAGAGGGTGAACAATAAAAGAAAGCGTGGAAAAGAAGTCCACAGAAGAAGAGAAAGAAGAACGGGAAAGAGACTTAACAGGAAGAGAAACGAAGGGAAAATGTGCAAAGAAGGAAGGGAAAATTGTGGAAAGAAGGAGGAGAAGAAGAAAAAAGAAAACAGAGGGGTTGGGGAAGGATATCGTGGAGAGAGAGAGAGAGAGAGAGAGAGAGAGAGAGAGAGAGAGAGAGAGAGAGAGAGAGAGAGAGAGAGAGAGAGGAAGAAAAACAAGGAAAATGGAATAAATCTGCATCTTGGTGTGTCTTCCCGATGGACCGGGCGAGTGGAGGGACTCCCCGACATTCACGGAGGCAGCTGACATCGCCCGTGGCGTGGAGAATGGGAAGCCGGATGGCTTATTTAACCAGCCATGCCGTGGCTTGGCAGAGGCGACTGGTCTCATCTGCCTGTAAGTTTGTCCATCCTTCATCCTGCCCTTGAGGATCTGTCTGACTGTCTCTATGGGTTTTTCTTGTCTTACCGTCGCTCTGACCAAAGTTGTGGCCCTAAACTCGAAAACTTGTGACGGAATGAGGTATGAGGATCTGATGGAATGAGGTATGGGGATCTGATGGAATGAGGTATGGGGATCTGAACCCTCAATCTCGCTCTTTTCGGCTATCTGTTCTCTCAAATCCGGCTACCTTCCTCCTTAGTCACTCACTCACTTTCCCATCTCCCTTGATGGTTCTATAACTTCAGTCAACAAAGTGCACCGTGTCGCTCATCCAATCTACCTTGAAAAAGCCTGCAAATAACTCGATCTGTCTCCAGAAACCCGGGAATCTTGTTTGTATGCCAAAAGGCTCTTTCTCTCTTGAGCAGTTCCTTTGATCTTATACAACTGACTGATTCATCTATCTGTTGTGTACTACTGTCACATATGAGGCGATTCTGGCTTTTCAGAGTCGAATCTAAAGAAATATTCTTTTCCAGCTTTCCAATCTGACCTCAAACTCTCTCCTACGCAGGTGTATCTGTTCTCTTTCCTCTTCTATATTCATCATTTCGATTTCTACTCCCAGGATCTGGTTATGTGATTGTCTCCGCCATTAAAACCAGATCATGCGATACCCAGCATGACACCGAGTCGCATGATTACTACGAGGTCGTAAGCTGGTATGCGTGGTGCAGACCTCTGGTCAGAAGGTGAGGTCGGATAATGCAGCGTTGGAGGCTGGCTTAACAGGAGTTCCGCAGAACTGTTGGAGTTGCGACGTCATTTTCTTAGTCTACACCACTAAGCTCTGGAAGTCTTTATCATCTTCTGTCTGTTATCAAACTACCTCAATAGGTTACTGTATTATTCTCGTGTTTTTTTTCTCCTTGTTTTTCTCATTTTCTCTTCTTTTTCTTACATATCGGCCAAGACCTGGCGTCCAAGAGAACTTCTATACGTGTCTGCGGCTCTGGCTTAAACAAAAGGTATGAGGTCGCTAGTCTTGTCAGTTTCAAAATTCCAGTGGAAGAAGAAGAAGAATCCTCAACAGGCGATATCCTCGTCAATGCAGCTGAGAATGTCGTCTTTTACACTGCTCTCACTTGGGCGAAGAGGCTGCTAGGCTGACTAACTTGTAAGCGGCGACCCTTAATACCTGTGTGTGTGTGTGTGTGTGTGTGTGTGTGTGTGTGTGTGTGTGTGTTAATTCTTCACGCTAACTCCTCTCTTGACGTCAGCAAAGATCTATCATAATTGCTAACCTCACGGAAAAAGGACGTACATATCAGCATGATTAACGTGGTCATGATTATAAAGCTGACATTTCTAAATCATGAAAGCAACGTTTCAGCTTTCTGTATCGAAACTTTCATTTCTTTTACACTAAGTTTTGATGCCTGTAATCCGCGTTAAGGCAAATTCCACATTTAGCAGAGTAAAATGCTGGATTAATTTAGGGATTACACGGCAATTGTCTTTATAATCAAGAAGAGAAAAGGGAGACAAAGGACTTTATTGTGGAGAGACATTTGTTAGTACTCATTGTAGAGAGGCATTGTTAGTGCTTTATTGTAGAGAGACATTTGTTAGTGCTTTATTGTAGAGAGACATTTGTTAGTGCGTCATTGTAGAGAGACATTTGTTAGTGCTTTATTGTAGAGAGACATTTGTTAGTGCTTTATTGTAGAGAGAGACATTTGTTAGTGCTTTATTGTAGAGAGACATTTGTTAGTGCTTTATTGTAGAGAGACATTTGTTAGTGCGTCATTGTAGAGAGAGACATTTGTTAGTGCTTTATTGTAGAGAGACATTTGTTAGTGCTTTATTGTAGAGAGAGACATTTGTTAGTGCTTTATTGTAGAGAGACATTTGTTAGTGCTTTATTGTAGAGAGACATTTGTTAGTGCTTTATTGTAGAGAGACATTTGTTAGTGCTTTATTGTAGAGAGAGACATTTGTTAGTGCTTATTGTAGAGAGACATTTGTTAGTGCTTCATTGTAGAGAGAGAGATTTGTTAGTGCTTATTGTAGAGAGACATTTGTTAGTGCTTCATTGTAGAGAGAGACATTTGTTAGTGCTTCATTGTAGAGAGAGACATTTGTTAGTGCTTATTGTAGAGAGACATTTGTTAGTGCTTTATTGTAGAGAGACATTTGTTAGTGCTTTATTGTAGAGAGACATTTGTTAGTGCTTTATTGTAGAGAGAGACATTTGTTAGTGCTTTATTGTAGAGAGACATTTGTTAGTGCTTTATTGTAGAGAGACATTTGTTAGTGCTTTATTGTAGAGAGACATTTGTTAGTGCTTTATTGTAGAGAGAGACATTTGTTAGTGCTTATTGTAGAGAGAGACATTTGTTAGTGCTTTATTGTAGAGAGACATTTGTTAGTGCTTTATTGTAGACATTTGTTCGTGAGGCTGAACGTAAACGCAGAAGAGAGATATGATGAATAGGAACACCTGGTGAACGTTTCCTCCCCCACTATCACAGAGTTGCAGCTCTTCACACAGGAGGGGTAACCTACACTCCTGTAGTCTGGGGCTACAGAGAAAAAAGAATTTAAATTGTCCGACCTTTCCTCGTAGAAAGAAAATGTAGATTTGAATCAGTGAACCATATAGAAACCCACTGGCTTCAAAGGTGAAGGTGGCTCTCATATCTGTAAAGGGCAAAACCCTGCTTGGTAACGGGTAGCAACACCCTTCTTGACATTATCGTTTGGCATTTATCTTCTAGAAGTTCATGAAAAATACTCTTGAACAACTGGCTCAGTCCACTTAACCAGTCCGATCCAATACCGTTCCATGACTTCTTCGTTCATGCCCGTCAGCTTACCGAAACAAGAAGTCATTTCATCGAAGCTTTGTCGTTTTTTTCTCTCATATAAATTTGCCATTTCAGCTAAGCTTTCTTTTTTTCTTTTACATAAATTTCCCCGTCAGCTTAGCCTGAGCGAGTCTCAAATCTGTTGTTTACATCGTGCTCTCTCTCTCTCTCTCTCTCTCTCTCTCTCTCTCTCTCTCTCTCTCTCTCTCTCTCTCTCTCTCTCTCTCCGATCGATTTTGCTCACCACAGCTCAGCCCATGGCTCAATACTGGCGCGGGCGGGCTCTCTCTCTCTCTCTCTCTCTCTCTCTCTCTCTCTCTCTCTCTCTCTCTCTCTCTCTCTCTCTCTCTCTCCCGTCGACCGGAGCTCCGGACCAGCAGCTTCCTGAAAACCTTAACCAAGATCGATGTTTGTACTTGTCAGGAAGACACAGACAGACACCCACCGACCCCGGGGCACCCCGAAACGCCGTCATAACCGAGTCCTGTCGGTGTCTGTCGTACCAGCAGCGCCAATTACGCTAATGGTAACGAGTGAATAAAGCCTGAAATATTGACCCTGAGGCACCTCCTCCTCCTCCTCCTCCTTCCCTCTCCCCACACCACACCGTGTTGACTCTTGCCTAAAGCATTATCTGGGGCTAATTTGCTTTAGCGCGCCCGGGAGTCGAGGAACTCTCTCTCTCTCTCTCTCTCTCTCTCTCTCTCTCTCTCTCTCTCTCTCTCTCTCTCTCTCTCTCTCTCTCTCTCGGGCTAACACGCTTAAGGGGCGTCTTTTTTTTTTTTTTATCTCTACATATGAATGCGAGTTTCTTCTCTGTAATACACACTTTGTCGCAAAGCGAGGGCAGAGATGCCCGTTTCCCTTGTGGTCTAACTCGCTCCTGCACTAGTTAGGGACTTGATTTATTGTGATGATCTACAGAGAACGAAAGGCGAGGAATCAACACAAAAAAAAAATAACTAAAAACGAGGATGAGTTTGAAGGATATATGCAATCATCTGAATTAATATATATATATATATATATATATATATATATATATATATATATATATATATATATATATATATATATATATTCCTATGAATATGCCCCAAAAGCCCCTTCTGTGAAACTTCCGCAGCTCTCAGGAGGCCAGCGACGTCCACTTGGCGGACTAATGGAAGTGTGTTTATGTCCGTGGAATAACTGCAGGACAATTCAGGATTAAGTGTTCAATGTCTTCGGTGTGTGTGTTTGTGTGTGTGTGTGTGTGTGTGTGTGTGTGTGTTGGGGGGGGGGGGGGGGGGGGGGTTGCATGCTGAGTCGATATTTGTCACATTCTAGAGATGAGCGGTGTCAAGAGCTTGGGGGTGAGAAAGTGTTACTCGTACATGTGTGGGGAGCGTGGCTTTAGATGGGGGTGTGTCGGGTGATGTTTAAGATTGAGTTGGGAAGGCGAATGCTTGGTGCTTGTCGGGTTAAGTTGGTGTGTATAATCACCTCTGTATGCTTGCTTAGGGTGGGAGGATCTGCGAGTTGCTGAAGAGAGAGAGAGAGAGAGAGAGAGAGAGAGAGAGAGAGAGAGAGAGAGAGAGAGAGAGAGAGAGAGAGAGAGAGAGAGAGAGAGAGAGAGAGAACAATCATCATATAAAAATGGGCAAATACAAAGAGTATGAGGTGGTAAGCGTGGTGCAGAACTATGATATGAAGGTGAGGTTTGAATGCAACGTGAAATGTTTGGAGGCTGCCTTGGCGGGAGTCCCGCAGTGCTGGTGAAGGTGCACGAGATGAGGCAAGCGTCGCATCCCGTAGGAGGGCGTAACTGTCGAGTTTCGTCAAGCTTTTGCAGGGGAAGGATACTGCGTGTGCCACAGTTCTCTGTGCTGCATAAGGCATTAGCCGCAGCTCCTGTGTAATTCAAGCTGCTCCTCAAGACAGGCGCTGGCGATTTTCTACGCGAGTCCTGTCGAGGGTGGACGTCGGGAATACGGCACTAAAAAGACACGCCAGGAAGATGGAGCGTCAGGAGTCACATTGTAGACTGATACTGACGGTCGAGGTGTTCACCAAAAGCTCCTTCAGTCGAGAGTTACATGGCCAAGACTTCAGACAACAACACGGGGCACTTGCCGTCTGAGGCAAGTCTTCTTTGACTGGTTTGCTTGGTATAAGTAGCGGCCAGGTCAGGTCAGGTCAGGTCAAGTCAGGTCACAGTGGCGGTCCATGGAGGGGGAGGGGGGGCGATTATACAAGCTTGCAAACTGTCTGGGGAGATGAAAGGAGGCGGATACACGACAGCTGATCGGTTGGAGACGAGGGAGGCGTTGTTGTCCCGAGAGAAAATTAAAAAAAAAAAAAGGCGTAACTGCCATCATTAAGGTCGAAGCTGGCTTGTTCTAATGTTCATTACCTCCATTACCCCCTGGGATTAAGAGGTCAGGTGAGGTCATAGGTCATAAATTGCCACAACGTTCGGTCGCTGTCAGCGGAGTACAACTTTGTGAAGAGACGATGGGATATTGTCGGTACTCACAAATTATATTTACCAAAATTCGATATTCCACTTTCTCCTTGATGGCGCCACTCGCTATGGTTGTTACATTTCACGAAAGGGAATTGAAAAGTATTTTTGAGGTTTATAAACGGATGTACATTCATGCCACTCTAGGAAAGATCGAAAAAAGTAGATATATCCACGAAAGGAAGGACGTAATGATTCATGATTATATGTCAAAATGATACAAGACATCTTGTGATAACGAAAGAGAAACAAAAGGTACACAAACAGACAAACATCGCCACACACACACACACACACACACACACACACACATCTTCTTGTTACAGTTCACCGTCTGACAAAGTCCCAATGCGTCCTGGAGACGCGCAAGTACTTCTAAGGCATAATAAACACCGCCAGACTCATTCCCAGTGCTCTTCTATCTCCTCATTTCTTCCCTCACTGCAGCCTCACAGTGCCAGCCGGAGCCCACTGGACTCTCAAGTAGAGCCGCTGACTATAATGCAGGATTTTGTGAACGTTCAAGACACTGGGACAACTTCAGCGCTGACAAATCTACATGTGAATGAGACCCCCACGACTCGAGGAAGTTTCGAAGTCTGGGTTTAAATAGTCATTCCTGGATTCATTTGTAACGTTTGTATCCCTCGCTGACTCATAACTCTGGTGTGTCGAACCAACCAAGCAGGGCTTCGGTATCTCGTTATGTTTCACTATGATTCAGGTGCTGGTTGCTGCTGAGGAGTTGATGGCTATTTCCAGTAGAGTATATATACACCTAATGAGCTACCCTCTCTCTCTCTCTCTCTCTCTCTCTCTCTCTCTCTCTCTCTCTCGACCATTAAGGTATATCACTGGCAGTATACGCTCGTTTTTTTTTTTTTTTTAGTGATGGCTGGTAATGTGAGCCAGCACTTCAGTAGCTGTCGCGTTTCGCCTTTCTTTTTTTTCCCCCGCCTACGTTGCTGTCTTCTTTTTCTGTCTGCCTCATCCACACGTGGGCTGCTGACATTCACTCCATAAACATACACCCTCTCTATTCTCACATAACACTAGACATCAAGTGACTCACACGACACGTTCTTCATAACTGGGGAATTTCCAGCGGTGAGCGCCAGCGGTTACACTACCTTTTCGCAACAAAAATGTCGTCGCAAGTAGTTATAATTACGTACTCTCCCTCTCGTGTATAACCCTTTCATTTCTTTCATCAGAAGGGCCAGTTTCTATGAAAGGAGTTTCAATAGCGCGTGCAATAGGCAGGAGCAATGGTGAGAGAGCGTCCCATTAGCGGACTTCAGTCAATACGGGGAGAGCGGAGCAACTTCAACCAGAGGTGGAGGGATAGATAGACAAGACTGTGGTTCGCACTGCATGACGGGTGTGTCGCGTAAGACACTGGCATGTAACTCTTCCCTACACTTACGTAAACATCGTGGATATGTGACTCCTTTTTTGGTTTATAGTTTCATTTCCTTATGATATATATATATATATATATATATATATATATATATATATATATATATATATATATATACTTCCTGTTTGGGTTAGAAAGAGGTTTCTTAGGTGCAAAACGCCAGCACATGAAGGAAATTGTCAACTCAGCTCTGGGTCCGGTTGCCAAGAGCTGTCTAACCCAACTTGTAAAATTTGTCAACCTTTGTCTCGGTGGGAAGGTTCCAACGTCCACCAGGCCTTTTCTCTTCCCGTGCTCCTCTCTCTGCGCATCAAAGAAGAACAATGGCGGCATCGAACCCATTGCCGTTGGCAACAATCATCTCCCTCTGGTGGCCAGGGCGGCTGTCAGAATCGTCAGCAGTGAGGGAGCCACCTCGCTGACTGTCATCCCTCGGCCCTGACATCCATATCGGGATGTGAGGCAGTAGCCCACGACGCGCAAACCTCAGTTGATCACCTTATCTTCCGAAAGCCCCCCCTCTTGATTTTGAAAGCTCTTAAATTTGTGAGAAGAGACGTTGTCCTCAAAGACGTTCGCCAGCAGTGTCCTCCCTTCCACTAGTTTCTATGTATCACAGTGCACCATCGGCGTTGCCATAACTCCCTTGCTCCTCCTGTGGTCCGCCTAGGCTTCAAGGCAAGCCATAAGAATTTTGTTTTAAACAGCCGAATATATTGTTCCTTTGATGATGGCACACTGGTGGGCACAGCAGAGACTCTCTACTGACTTCCCTCTAATAAAAGAGCCTGCTGGGGAATGAGGGAGGTGGGGGTAGTAGGTATCTCCTTGTTAACCCTCCCTCGTATGAGATCTACAACACCCCAGACACTATACACAGCTTATCCACATTAAATCGAACGAAAGAGTTTTGTCCGCTGAGCCCCTGGGCTCTAGAACCATCGATGATATTTTGGAGAAACAGGCATGTGTCCCAACCCCCCAAGATTTGGGCCTACGACACGCTTTTAGTTGTTGTTTCCCACAGTTTTTGAGTGGAGTTCGGCTACTCGACGACTGGCTGTTATGATGCCTCCTTTTTCCCTTCGAACAGCTAAACTGTGGAATTCTTTTCCTTCTTTTGTCTTTCCCTCTTCATGCAACCTTTATTCCTTTAACGGTCAGATCTACAGACACCTGCGGAACACCTGATTAATTTTCAAACTCTTTTCCCTTTACCTTTTTCCTTTCACTAGAGAAATCCTCAATTGGGGCCCTTTTTTTTGCCCGTGGAACGTCAGTCAGTTCAAAACGACACGCTTTTCCTCCTTATTAGATTTCTTACATTGTCAAAATTAGTTCAAACCCCCTCGGCCTTTTAACATTTTAGTACCTGTGTTCCAGTACTTTAGAGATGGACATGAACCTCAAAATCGGTGCTTTCTAGTGGAAACAGTAGACCCTCCTAATTCCACAAGGTGTTAGTAGTATCAGCATTGCCTCCCAGATCGCCGTATCAGGGAACTGCTGGTGTCTGAAGCTGTGCTAGAGACCATCAGGAGCTACACATGTGAGCGGAAGATCCTAATTTCGTCTCTTCGGTTTGGGTTTTCGAATAACCCTTGTCATCCAGACCCACTTCGCCGCGGACGAGCGAGCAAAGCAGCTGAGATAATCTCATGGAGGAAAGGTAGGCGTAGATACCGAGACCCAGTGAGATAGTGAGAATAATTAAGAGTGAAGTGAGTGAGCTTGAGATTAGTGTGACAGCATACGGATGCTAGGGTAAAAGAAAGACAGGGTGAATGTGAGGAGGTAAATAAACGAAGGACAGGGTGAGTGTGAGGAGGTAAATAAACGAAGGACGGTGAGTGTGAGAAGGTAAATAAACGCAAGACAGGGTGAGTGTGAGGAGGTTAATAAACGTAAGACAGGAAGAGTGTGAGGAGGTAAAAGATCTATCAAGAACAAAAGATTTCGCCCAGATGACTCGGTATGTTTATAATGATATATATAATACACCAAAGATAACACGTACTGTCTCAAGTCCAGTGATAAAAGAGAAACTATGTCAAAAAATTAACATAACACTAGTTCTTTCCTTAATTTCGTGATGGGATGTATGCCATCATCCCCCCTTAAATGAAAGTAAATAAACGAAAAATGAAAGCTGGACTGTGAGTCGAGATTGTAGCAGTCAGGACATTCAAAAAAGGAGAGAGAGAAAAAAAAGAGAGAACCAAACTGCTGACGAATAACTTTAACAACTAAGAAAAAAAAAAAAGACTAGGTTCCTGGCGCTCAAAGGAAGGACGGGAAGGGGACGGCTTCGATACCAGGGATTATAGAAACTTGTAGGAACCAGTTTACGGAGACCAAGGGAGGTCGACGAAGGGACCAAACTTTTCCCCCCCGAGTTATTTCTCGCGAGACAAAATGTGGTGAAAACAAGTGTTAGATTTAACCCCAAGATAACCAAGGCAGATAGCACAGAAAACGTACTTCGTAATGTACTAGACTGATGTGCCAGTCCACCCAGTTATTACGACGTGTGGCTGAGGTGGAATGTTGCCCGATTCCAAACGCCCAAGTTTCCATTTTGCCATTTGCCCAGCCGGGGCTCCGGCTAAAAGGGAGTTTCTAGAAATGTAATAAGAGGATTAAATCAGGAATCCATCGGGAAGGGAATGGGATTCGATGATGATGAAATCTGTGGATGATTATTAGTCTTCAAATATCTTCGTGAAATTGTAAACTCTTAAAAGAGCTTAGTGGATTCGATCCCAAGCCTGTTATGTAGACTTATGATACCTGAATTTTTTTTTTTTTTCCTCTTCCCGAGAAGATGAATAACATGTGAGAGAAGAAAAGAAAAGAAATCATGCTTTAACGAACGATAACGAGGGTTTGGGGAGGCTGTTAATAACAGCCAGGGAATGACACTCAGTCGTTAACTGATTATCTCACATGGAGCTACAGGGATAACGAAGTCCTTTGCAGAGAGGAAGTGAACATAGAGATCTGATGATCACTTTTGAGAGAGAGAGAGAGAGAGAGAGAGAGAGAGAGAGAGAGAGAGAGAGAGAGAGAGAGAGAGAGAGAGAGAGAGATAGAGAGAGAGAGAGAGAGAGAGAGAGAGTGACGTATAGGGCGGATGAAAGATCAATAGAAATATGGCAGGGAGAGATTATCATTGGGTATAGAGAGTAGGTGAGTTCGATAGACCCGAATGATCGGGGAAAATAAAGCGTGAGTGAAGTTAATCATAAGGACGATAATCCCTGTAAACAAGAGGGAGGAGATGATGCTTAGGCAAGTGGATGACGTGTCGAGTACTGATGCAAACAAAGGCTGTGAGAGAACTTATATATACAGATGTGGTCCAACAGATGGGCTGTCACAGAACACGTTGCTAAGTTGATCAGTGATAAACCCACCGAGGTTTTAACATGAACTTATTTACTGTGAAGCAACAAAATAAGACCCTAGCGTCTTTCGTATTATGTGAACTCATTCCTAACAGTTAGAAATATTGTAAAATTTATTTTTTTGTGTGTGTGATGATAATAAAAGAAATATTTACGAACAAGAGTGAATCCTACATAATCCTGTAACATAAATCGTGGTCAGAATTTACACTCATTTTTAAAATGGTATTTTTCCTTTTGCTACAGATGGGGGAAGAAAAAAATCCACTACGATAAGGCTTATCTACGTGCCGTATATCATTCCAAAGGCTGATATCATCTACAGTGACAGCCCGAGGAGCTACTCCCACAGACCGCCTCGTCCAGTGTCCACTCTTATCGTGTGGTGAAGAAGAAGAAGAAGAAGAAGAAGAAGGGTGGAGGATAATGGTGTATGGGAGAAGAAATGAGGATAGCTGTTAGTTGATGGGAGAGGAAGTCGCAAGTGCTGTGATGAGGGAGCGTGTTGGTGTATGGTTGGTGTAGTGGTGATGATGATGATGGTGATGATGATGATGATGATGATGATGATGGTGGTGGTGGTGGAGAGGGAGTAAGGAGGAAGAAAAACTGATGAAGGAGGCTTTAAAGAGTCATGTCTTGTGATGGAAGAATGGGTGGTGGAGGATATTTATTTGTGCAGTCGTCCTCAAGTATTGTACACCCTCGTCCTCCAAAGCTACACGACTACATTCATCAACAGGTATCCACGAACTACTCCCTTTACATAGCGGCATGAACGCAGTGGCGGGAAAAGCGCGTGTTGGTATATGGCAAGACAACGAGGAGGTCATAAACGGCACTCAGTTGCGGGAAGCAATGCTCAGGACAGACCGTCATACTCAGCAACAGGTATCGCCGGACAACACCGTTTAGTACAGAGAGAACAAACCTATGAATATAATCGTAACTCTGAATGAACTGAAAGGACCAAAAAAAAGAAGCTTTCGTTCGGAGATTCGTCCTTGTGGTACACAAGAAAGAAGAAAAGCTACTCAGCTACAGTGTGGTTATTAGAGGTGATGAGACTAAATCTTATTCCACGGTACGTGCGTGGGAAGGAGTTGGGAGGGAAGGGATGGAGGAAAGGACAGAGTTGCTCCGAAGTACAGATGACACTCGGGGTCGTCGATGAAGAGTCCGGGAATAGGAAATGTTGGAGGACGACGAAGTACGGTGGCGAGGAATCGGAGAGGCTGAGATGAAGATTGCCGTCGATGAGGCGTTGTTGATGAGCCATCGATGAACTGTAATGGAGAAACTGACGTGGATGAGGGGTTGTTGATGAGCCATCGATGAACTGTAATGGAGAAACTGACGTGGATGAGGAGTTGTTGATGAGCCATCGGTGAACTGTAATGGAGAAACTGACGTGGATGAGGCGTTGTTAATGAGCCATCAATGAACTGTAATGGAGAAACTGGCGTTGATGAGGCGCTGTTCATGAGCCACTGATGAACTGTAATGGATAAATTGACGTTGATGAAGCGCTGGTGATGAGCCATCGATGAACTGTAATGGAGAAACTGACGTGGATGAGGCGTTGTTGATGAGCCATCGATGAACTGTAATGGAGAAACTGACGTGGATGAGGGGTTGTTGATGAGCCATCGATGAACTGTAATGGAGAAACTGACGTGGATGAGGAGTTGTTGATGAGCCATCGGTGAACTGTAATGGAGAAACTGACGTGGATGAGGCGTTGTTAATGAGCCATCGATGAACTGTAATGGAGAAACTGGCGTTGATGAGGCGCTGTTCATGAGCCACTGATGAACTGTAATGGATAAATTGACGTTGATGAAGCGCTGGTGATGAGCCATCGATGAACTGTAATGGAGAAACTGACGTGGATGAGGCGTTGTTGATGAGCCATCGATGAACTGTAATGGAGAAACTGACGTTGATGAGGCGTTGTTGATGAGCCATCGATGAACTGTAATGGAGAAACTGACGTGGATGAGGGGTTGTTGATGAGCCATCGATGAACTGTAATGGAGAAACTGACGTTGATGAGGCGTTGTTGATGAGCCATCGATGAACTGTAATGGACGGGGTGTCGTTTATGGAGAGTTGGGGATGAAACATCGATGCGTCATGACTAATCAAGCGTCGCTGATCGAGAGCATCGTTCATACGCTGTCGTCGGTCAAGTGTCCACGACAAAATTACGTCCATGACGTGTCGTCCATAAGTTCCATGGCTGATGTGTCGTCGACTGGGAGATGTTTGGTGATGTCTCGTACTTATCGTAAAGCATCGATGTAAGCTAACGTCACACGTTATTGCACGGGTATCGAGGGCCGTTGTGTGGGTATCGTGGGTCGTTGCACGGGTATCGTTGGTTGTTGCACGGGTATCGTAGGTCGTTGCACGGATATCGTGGGTCGTTGCTCGGGTATCGTGATCGTTGTGTGGGTATCGTGGGTTGTTGCACGGGTATCGTAGGTCGTTGCACGGATATCGTGGGTCGTTGCTCGGGTATCGTGATCGTTGTGTGGGTATCGTGGGTCGTTGCTCGGGTATCGTGGATCGTTGTGTGGGTATCGTGGGTCGTTGCATGGGTATCGTAGGTTGTTACACGGGTATCGTAGGTCGTTGTGTGGGTATCGTGGGTCGTTACACGGGTATCGTAGGTCGTTGTGTGGGTATCGTGGGTCGTTACACGGGTATCGTAGGGCGTTGCATGGGTATCGTAAGTCGTTACACGGATATCGTAGGTCGTTGCACGCGTATCGTAGGTCGTGGCGCGGGTATCGTAGGTCGTTGCGCGGGTATCGTAGGTCGTTACACGGGTATCGTAGGTCGTTGCACGCGTATCGTAGGTCGTTGCGCGGGTATCGTAGGTCGTTGCACGCGTATCGTGGGTCGTTGCACGGGTATCGTGGGTCGTTGCGCGGGTATCGTGGGTCGTTGTGTGGGTATCGTGGGTCGTCGAGGAGAGTAGCTATCCCTCATCACAAGTTCAAGAACCATAACCACTCGATCCCTTAGAGCCCCCCCCCCCCCCTCCCGTGCCTCATTAGCATACCTTGATTAATAATTCATAGCAAAATTCCAATCCTGTCAACAACTCGTCCACGGAGTTCGAGGCTTCCATTTCTTATGGCATTACGACAAGGGAGGGATCTCGACGTATAATATCCCTAAGTTGTTTTTACAGTTGAGAAAAAAAAAAAAATATTAGAAGAAAGGTTAGGAAAAGTCTATAGTGTTTTTACACAGCTGTGTGATTCCACGTGAGACATGTAGTACGTCTGGGCACATTCTACGTCTGCACTGTCTTTGGCCACATGTCAGGTCTGTACTGTGCCTGGCCACACGTCAGGTCTGCACTGTCTTTGGCCACATATCAGGTCTGTACCATACCTGGCCACTCGTTAGGTCTGTACCATGTCTGGCCACATGTCAGGTCTGTACCATGTCTGGCCACACGTTATGTCTATACTATGCCTGGCCACACGTCAGGTCTGGCCATACGTCAGGTCTGGTGTACCATACCTGGCCACACGTCAAACCTGCATCATAAGTGTCATTCATCAACACGAACCTTTAAATGTCAGAAACGCCTGTAAGCTGTGTGATTTTAATACGTTCTTCGGTCCACAACAGCTTCCAATATCAGACCATCTCCAGCTCAATAAACCTTGTCAGATATGTCTATCAGTCTCAACTTAACTTCTGAACCAAGCAAATGCCACCTTTGTTCAAAAGAATAGAATAATATTTGACAAAAAGAAGTGCCTATTGACAAGGTGACTGTTTACTACGATTTCATTCTCTAACTTCCGAAATCATTTGGCATATATCATGTACCCAGCATACACGGAGGACTACGGATTTGAAATCCATTTCCAATTATCTCAGATGCTCTAAGGATGATCTGAATCCTTCGAGCCTATTATAACGTTTCAATGGATTCCAATCCATCTAACGCACACTAGAGTAGTTTTTCAAAAGCAGTAATGTTCTATTTCGGCCTACAGTCCGTGTGGCAGTGAAGGAAGATTCCTCTGAAAATTACAGTCAAGATTTCTCTGAAAACTGAAGTTAGATTAATCACAGACTGGCTGGCTGGCTGGCTGGCTGGATTACCAACTTTAGAAGTGCCATGCTCCACATGCATACTTCTTGCATGAACACGGTCAGTCAAAATGTGGTCATGCGTGACCGAAGACGAAATTCCATTATTTTATAAAAAGAAAAAAAAAAAATCTTCGACAAAGATGGCTGTCGCTATGTTTATATGCATTACTCCTTCCCATGTTGGGCATGGTAGAAACAAAATCCATCGGCGCATTGAGGAGTTTGGATTCAACGTAAAGTCATAAACTAGCACTACAGGTTATAAGGACGATGTGTCGTCTTTAAGTAGGAAAAGACTAAATGGTAACACTATTCCAGGCTTCATCATGTCAGAAAAGATTAAATTACTACTACCATTCCAGGTTCAAACTATGACTCGTAGTAAAGTAAGAGGCTTTTACTCCAGGTTTAGGGAGGGAAAAGGGAAATAAGTTCATAACCCAGGTTAAGGTAATGTGAATGCAATAATACACCAAATCTTACGTATAACAAGTTCAGTACAACTTCAGGATCTATTATCAGTTAAGGGCTGTCAGATTACGTGTTCCTGTGAGACGTGAGAAGCCACTTATTAAGCTCAACCGTGGCTGTTCACTGCATACACTCCTCATTGTCGTAAATACGTATAATGGCAAAAAAGAATTAAGGTCTATATCCTCAGAAATCAGTGTGAAAGCAAGAGAGAACTTATAACGTAGGTCACAGTGGTTATTGGGCAGCAACGCTCTTGACCAGTCCTATAGGGATACCACAGGACTATGAGTGAATCAGTTAAATGTATATACCTGTAAAAAATATATATCTTTCCGGATGGTTTCGATGAATATCGAATGATTGATACGACTCGTCTTCTCCAGGGTTGCTGGGTTGGTAAGCTTAAATGTGAGACAAATTCCCAGGAAATGTCGCTAGCAATCGATTTATCAAAATATCATGAAAGCAGGGCCTACCCATGTGAGGCCAGAACAAAAAGGCATTTTTCAAAACGCTTCGTCCGTGGTGTCATATCGTTTCACACAAAAATGTGGTCAGATTTTTTTTTTTGTACCTTGTGTACATTATGAGCGTCTGGGAACTCTGGGCCTTGTTGTACTCACACAGGGAACATGTCAGTGCGAGGATTAAGCATCAAAAGAAAAATATGGCTTGAAATTGTGTAAAATTTGACTGTGCTTGGAGGGATTAATTCGTAGGATGTACTTCAAAAAGAAAAATCCTGTCTAAGCTGTTGGAATGATGTGATAATTTCGCTCTGACAATTTAAAAGCTTTACAGGAGATGAGGCAGGATTATCAAACTGAAAAAATAAAAGCTTATGAAACGTTTTGTTAACAGAGTCCAGCCACTGCGGTCATCTGTTCTGTTCGCACACCGAGAATTTGTTGACCCGTGGGATGAAGTGACTCTGACGGTATGATGACAACAGACAATAAAAATAACAGCCACTGGGGAATGGGTGTCAAAGAGCCTCTCTTTACACAAACATTAGACGTTATGTGACATGTTCATAATGGCAAGAACAGGCTGTGAGGGATGATCTCGCAATGATCTCTTCGAATGTGGATATTTTCGATGTTGTTGTGGTGTCGAACTGCAACTCAAGGACGAGGGATCGCTGGTGGCAGGAGGTGACGGTGGCGAGAATGGTGCAGTCCCTTCTTCCCGAATTGTCAGATGAGGTGTAGGTGATGGTTAGCGTAAGCTGGGAGGACTAGCGTGTTTAACAGCACTTAACAGGCGTTGTATCATCTTTCATGCCCTTCTCTGCACTTCCTCTAGTAGCCCCAGTTGTGTGGTGGATGGGAAGGAGGACCACTCGTGGGAGACACAGCCGATTCTGCGAAGAATGGAAGTGTGTAGATGCTCTTGAGTTCTGGCGCAGAGATTCCACATGTCTTGAGTCTTCGATGAACGGAGATGATACTTGGAGGATTCAATGAGGTTGCTATTGTCCTTCCTCAAGCCTAGTACGTCGCCTCGAATAACACCGTAAAGCTTGGTAGACTATATATAATCTGGAGAGGGTTCGAGCCCGAAGAAACAATATTGTGTTGGACATGACTAGAATCAAAAGTGATGTTCATATGAGGCTTAATCTAATTAACTAGGCCCAGGTGCAAATTGTCTAAAGGCATTCTGGAGTTGTGTGGTCGTGAAGTGCTACAGGAAAGGCTGACACCAATGGCAGTCATAGAAGTACCTCCATCGAACAGGAGCATGGATCAGGGCGTCGTTTAGAAGGATGAGGAAGTACAAGGGTCACACTTCTTTCCAACCTGTGCTACGCAGTATGAAGGACTGGAAGGTGGATATGGTCCCTCACAAGTGTACAACCTGGTGACGCTCAGTGAGGAAGTCTGCAAACAAAGGAATGAGACTTCTCCGCAGCCCAATGTTGATGTTTGTTTTTTGTTTTCAATGTCCATGGTATGGTGGACTAGGTCAATAGCCTTGGGGAGGATTGAGGGTGAGAGAGCCACACGGGTCACGCGTCTTTTTAAGTTACAACAGACAAAGTCTGTGTGGCTGACGAGGCCATGGGTGGTAGACGAGATGATCACATTACCAAATTGTTGAAGAGAAAAAGAAAAGAAGAGATAAACTGGGGATCGGGATGTTGGTAATGTCTCATGACTCACCGAGAGAATGTGGGTGTGTTGATTCTTGGCAGCGGTGGACAAACATGAAGTCCTCCAAATCAGTGAGGCAATTTGAGTGATGGAGGAAAGTACACTGATGATGATCGAGCAGAAAGAGGTCTGGTGACCTCAAGGGAGAACTCCTGCCAATTTTTCATCCCAAAGTCAGGAGGGGTGTGTGGGTGTACGTGGAGCACTTTACCGTGAGGATATGTAGAGCTTGTCTGGTTATTTCATTTGTCATGAATCACGGAGTGCTGAGGCTGCGTGGCAGGCCAGTCAAAATGGTGGAGGTAGTTTGGCGAAGGCGAGGAGCTAGTCACTGCGAAAACCACAGTACTTTCCACGCCTTCGGAATTTCACCACATTACGGGTCGAACGTAACTCACAGAACAGCTTTACAATTGGCCTCCTACCACCTCGCCAACTGATCGAGTGGATGATGGAATATTTCATTACCTCCAGTACAGCATGTCACACGAACATTCTCCTCCCGTTTCTGTTACGGCTTCAACGCCACCCACCTCATCCGGCATTACTGCTGTGATCATCTCATCCGTTCTGTGAAGAGAATTACGCAATCTTCGACGGAAGCAGCGATGGTAGTCGTCCAATCCCACAGTCGATCGCCTCTAACGATGAAGCTTGATAGTGTAGACTGGAGGACATTTCTTGTGTGATGATCAAATTCATTCCATACGTTCTTACTTTTAGATATATCACTCTACCCTCGTTATGTTCTTTATCTTTATCATCTTCTTTATCTTCATTATCTTTACTCGTTCCATGATAACCCTCTTATTACCCCTCTTCGTTACGTCATTCGATACGTTCTTACATATAGATATATCACTCTACCCTCGTTATGTTCTTTACCTTTATCATCTTCTTTATCTTCGTTATCTTTACTCGTTCCATAGTAACCCTCTCATTACCCTTCTTCGTTACGTCATTCGATACGTTCTTACGCTTAGATATATCAGTCTACCCTCGTTATATTTTATCTTTTTTACCTTCATTATCTTCGTTATGTTTACTCGTTCCTTAAAAACCCTCTCATTACCTCTCTTCTTACTCTTTTATCCTCTCTTCTCTGGCACCCTATCCTCCTTTCGCAAGCCTCACATGTGGTAAGGGTGACCCGAGAATAGACCTGTATATTGCACATTATCTGAGCGACCCAAGTGGCTCATATTTACTTGGCGTATTGTGTCTAGAGCTCAGGGATGATAACACGTCGGATTATATACACCGACTCATGCTTGACCCCTGACTTTACCCAGGGGCAGCTTAGCTGTAAACCCGCAGTTTTTTTTTATGCATGCTCCGGTGCAATGTGATATCTGCATGAATACCTGGTGGAAATAATATTGCCTTTCACGGACCACGTGTGCTTGATCATAAATGTGACACGGACGGAGAGTCCCACAGCATCTGCTAATGGGTGACAGGGCGAGTCTCGCGGACGTGAGGGGGTTTGTTTTAAAGTCTTTCGGCTTGAAATGAAGCTTCACTGAGGCATGGGTTTGAGATAAGGTTATCTCCCATCATTCTTGGTTGGTGCTCGGACGTCAGCAGAGGCGAGGGAGAGAAATTTCATATCAAGTCCTGTTGCAGGCGAGGGAGAGATCAGAGCCTATTGCCTCAAGGACTTGGTGAGGTTAAGCCGAGATTTACCAGGAGTTCTACGTTTACGCACTCCATGAAGTGACTCTTGTCCCTAGATATCAAACTTTCATATACGTATTTATTCATTCATCTATTTCATTTATTATTCTTGGTCGCCTGTTCCAGCGCAGCGAGCAAGCGCCAGGAAACAGACGAAGAAAGACACGTCCTCTCATATGTGCACATCTATACATACACGCACATACACGTACATATACATACATATACATATCAATATATACATATATACATACATATATATATACATACATACATATACACACATGTACATATTCATACTTGCTTGCCTTCATCCATTCCCGGAGCCACCCCGCCCCGCAGGAAACAGCATCGTCACCCCCCGTGTCAGCGAGGTAGCGCCAGGAAACAGACGAAATATATATATATATATATATATATATATATATATATATATATATATATATATATATATATATATATATATATATATATATGTGTGTGTGTGTGTGTGTGTGTGTGTGTGTGTGTACCCTAGCTTAAGCCCGGTAGCCATTTTATCGAGCAGCCCCTTAAGGAGGAAGAACAGCTGGGATGACTGTGGACCGGCTGGCGCGACCAAGATTCGGACTCGACCCCAGGTATCCCGTGAAAGCGTCATGGTCAGTTCTGTATCTACCTGTCGGTCCCTTCCAACTGGTGTTCTGATATGTTCGACTGTGTGTTATTTCCTCATCTTTTTTTACCTCTCACACTTTCTTTACGCGCTAGCTCTGCCTATGGGCAAAATCTCGTCGCAGGTAGCCGTAGGTAAGAAGGTAAATAGGTAGGTACGTACTCTTCCTAACCTCTACCCACCACTTCTTCCTAACCTCTCCCCACCACTCCTTCCTAACCTCTACCCACCACTTCTTCCTAACCTCTCCCCACCACTCCTTCCTAACCTCTACCCACCACTTCTTCCTAACCTCTCCCCACCACTCCTTCCTAACCTCTCTCCACCACTCCTTCCTAACCTCTACCCACCACTTCTTCCTAACCTCTCCCCACCACTCCTTCCTAACCTCTACCCACCACTTCTTCCTAACCTCTCCCCACCACTCCTTCCTAACCTCTACCCACCACTTCTTCCTAACCTCTCCCCACCACTCCTTCCTAACCTCTCTCCACCACTCCTTCCTAACCTCTCTCCACCACTCCTTCCTAACCTCTCCCCACCACTCCTTCCTAACCTCTCTCCACCACTCCTTCCTAACCTCTACCCACCACTTCTTCCTAACCTCTCCCCACCACTCCTTCCTAACCTCTCCCCACCACTCCTTCCTAACCTCTCTCCACCACTCCTTCCTAACCTCTCTCCACCACTCCTTCCTAACCTCTCTCCACCACTCCTTCCTAACCTCTCCCCACCACTCCTTCCTAACCTCTCTCCACCACTCCTTCCTAACCTCTCTCCACCACTCCTTCCTAACCTCTACCCACCACTTCTTCCTAACCTCTCCCCACCACTCCTTCCTAACCTCTCCCCACCACTCCTTCCTAACCTCTCTCCACCACTCCTTCCTAACCTCTACCCACCACTTCTTCCTAACCTCTCCCCACCACTCCTTCCTAACCTCTCTCCACCACTCCTTCCTAACCTCTACCCACCACTTCTTCCTAACCTCTCCCCACCACTCCTTCCTAACCTCTACCCACCACTTCTTCCTAACCTCTCCCCACCACTCCTTCCTAACCTCTCTCCACCACTCCTTCCTAACCTCTCTCCACCACTCCTTCCTAACCTCTACCCACCACTTCTTCCTAACCTCTCCCCACCACTCCTTCCTAACCTCTCTCCACCACTCCTTCCTAACCTCTCTCCACCACTCCTTCCTAACCTCTCTCCACCACTCCTTCCTAACCTCTACCCACCACTTCTTCCTAACCTCTCCCCACCACTCCTTCCTAACCTCTACCCACCACTTCTTCCTAACCTCTCCCCACCACTCCTTCCTAACCTCTACCCACCACTTCTTCCTAACCTCTCCCCACCACTCCTTCCTAACCTCTCTCCACCACTCCTTCCTAACCTCTCTCCACCACTCCTTCCTAACCTCTCTCCACCACTCCTTCCTAACCTCTACCCACCACTTCTTCCTAACCTCTCCCCACCACTCCTTCCTAACCTCTACCCACCACTTCTTCCTAACCTCTCCCCACCACTCCTTCCTAACCTCTACCCACCACTTCTTCCTAACCTCTCCCCACCACTCCTTCCTAACCTCTACCCACCACTCCTTCCTAACCTCTACCCACCACTCCTTCCTAACCTCTACCCACCACTTCTTCCTAACCTCTCCCCACCACTCCTTCCTAACCTCTCTCCACCACTCCTTCCTAACCTCTCTCCACCACTCCTTCCTAACCTCTACCCACCACTTCTTCCTAACCTCTCCCCACCACTCCTTCCTAACCTCTCTCCACCACTCCTTCCTAACCTCTCCCCACCACTCCTTCCTAACCTCTCCCCACCACTCCTTCCTAACCTCTCTCCACCACTCCTTCCTAACCTCTCTCCACCACTCCTTCCTAACCTCTACCCACCACTTCTTCCTAACCTCTCCCCACCACTCCTTCCTAACCTCTCTCCACCACTCCTTCCTAACCTCTCCCCACCACTCCTTCCTAACCTCTCCCCACCACTCCTTCCTAACCTCTCTCCACCACTCCTTCCTAACCTCTACCCACCACTTCTTCCTAACCTCTCTCCACCACTCCTTCCTAACCTCTACCCACCACTTCTTCCTAACCTCTCTCCACCACTCCTTCCTAACCTCTACCCACCACTCCTTCCTAACCTCTCTCCACCACTCCTTCCTAACCTCTACCCACCACTTCTTCCTAACCTCTCCCCACCACTCTTTTCTATCCTTCCTCACCACTCAACCCTACACTTCCTTCCACCCCTGCTCCTCCCCAACACTTCTTCCTATCCCTCCCCACCATTCCCAGCCATGGAATATGATTCTCTTTTTTGAACAGACTAATAAAAAGAGAGAAATCTTTTCCTCAATGGAATAAATTGAAAGAAAGTAATTGGAAAGATCTTCCCAAACTCTTCCAACCTTTCCCATAACAACTGTCCCCCTCCTCCTCTACTCTACCCCTTCCCCCCCATCTTAGAATCCCCCATCCGTTCCCCTCTCTCCTCCTCCTCGATTCCCCACACCCCTGGCCCCGCCCCGCGCCAGTAGCCACCACGGTGAGTTATTATTAAGGTCGTACGTTTGGCTGAGATGTAGGAGGACGCATCGGTGACCTACGGTCCGCGTAGTTCAGTCAGGCATTTGTTATTGTTTCTCCGGTCGCGTGTGGCCAGGAGGTGATGGCGTGGCCAAAGGGATGATTGTGTGGCCAAGAGGTGACTGATGGTATTGGTGTGGCCAAGAGGTGACATGGCGTTGGTGTGGCCAAGAGGTATAAACGGGTATAAGTCTCAGCAGGGAGCAATAAACATAGTAATAAAGTGGAAAGGAGGCACTGGAATGGTTTGGTAAGGGAGGATCTGTTTGTCTATCAGGTGACAGAGTGGCCTCCAGGTGACATTATGGCCAGTATGTGGCTGTGGCCAGTAGGTAACAATGTGGTCATTTGGTGACAGTGTGGTTAACACGTGACAGTGTGGCGAGTAGGTGGCAGTGTGGCCAACAAGTGACAGTGTGGGCCAGTATGTGACAGTGTGGCCAGCAGGTGATAGCGAAACCGAACAGTTTCTCTGAAGGTGACCGTGATCATGAGACAGGTGCCTACGTCTCCAAGACACGATGATAGTGAAGCTACGAGGCGTGATAATGAAGCCGTGAGTTGTGGATGTGGTCACCTGTCTTTTACTGTGGCCTAGAAACAATAGAGCTGCTTGAAGGTAACGGCGTGAGAAGGCGTTGATATGGCCAGCTGCTGCTCACTCCATCAAGAGGTGATGATATAATGGATGATAATGAGGCGAATATGTATCATAGGTGTAAATAGGGTAATACTGTGGTCAGACCTGGTAGTGCTAGGACCAGAGGATGCGAGCATTGCGAGATCATTGAGGAGGAAAAAGAGGGGATCTTAAAGCCAAGAGGCAATGATGTGGTCCGCTGGTGGTGGCTATCTATGTGGGCCAAGTTATAGGGTAACAATGTGAGCAGCTGTCGCAGGTGTGGCTGTTCTATTGTGGTCAAGAGGCGACAGCACGGCCATAGGGATGATCATGTGTCCATACAGCAGTGTGGCCAGATGCAACCATGGTTGCCTCAACTGGAGTAAAACCTTTGCACTCGAGATTCTGACCATCATTATAACAGAAGTCAGACAAATTCAGTCGTTTTCTATATACAGCTATGTAGATCGAGATTACAAAATGCCTTTGATCATTCTGAATATCTGTATCAAATCACATCCTCACCTTTTTTTCTAAGCTAAATCCAAGTCCTTTAGCTGGCTCCCAGAGGACCTCTTTCTCAATCCGGTAATCACTTTCATAACTCGCCTCTTCCTCTACTCTGTCCATTCCATCGATGTCTTTTTTCTTAATTTATTCCCCCTTAAGTAGGGTGACCAAAACTGGACGTTTGTAAGAGCTAGGTAAAAAGCTTAATCCGAAAGTGGATCCCATTTTCATGAAAGGAATTAGCTGTCTACCACGTAAACATTATCATCTTCCCCACGACCACAAATTGAGGTCACCTAGCCACGCCACTACAGAACCTTGTGACAGACAGACAGACAGACAGACAGACAGACAGTCACCCACCCGTGCCTGACAGCACATGCAATATGCTTTAAATTGTTCTAACGATTCTGATTCCCAGGGAAAGAAAAAAAAAAAAATTCTCAACACCCTCTGGTTAAAAAAGAAAAAAAAAAAGCTGTTCAAAGTGACGAGACATGCCAGTGGGGAGGAGGAAAAAAAAAAAAGATAATTTCACTCGTGCAGGTCAGAGTTTAAATTAGTCTGATATGTGTTATTAAAACTTTTCTTGCTGGTCTGGTTTCCCCTCCCTAAAGTCTTGTCTAAAGCTGCTGTGGTCAGAGTGTGTCATGTGGGGCTCATTCGCCACGAGGTACATGCGAAGAGGAAGAGGAGGAGGAAATAGCGACAACAGAAGGAGGAGAAGCAGGGTTAGAAGAAGAACACACACACACACACACACACACACACACACACACACACACACACACACACACACAAAGAAGGGGGAGGGGGGAGGGAGAGATACAGAGATGATAAGAAACAACAAGAAAGAAGTGGGAAGAACACGCGAAGATTAGATGGAAAGGTGGGGTGTGAAAAGAATCCATTTTCTGATCCAGGTGACACCCTGAAGTCGTGTGTCCTTCAAGCTTGCGCTGCAGGACTGCACCTCGGCGAGGTGATCAGGACGGTGGAAGAAGCCCTTGGGCGAAGGGCCGCCATTGTAATCCAGCTTAATGGTATTAGATTAAAGAAAAACTGTATAATAAACAATTGAGCATCTACCCTACAAACTGGATTATCCGCCATACTTATTGCTCTTGAGTTGGTAGAAATCACTGCCACAGACAGAGCAATTATCTCTTGATTCTTTATCTTCACTACTTGCCCTTAACACCCACAGATCAGAATGTAACATCCTGGTCTCTGATTCCAGAGACAAATACTGAAACATTATTGCTCAAGGGATTCAATAAAATTGTTATGGATTCCCTTTCATACAGGCTTCCGTGAGCATGACAAAGCTCTGACGCTTTAGCCAAACTTGCACATAGTAAAGGTGATGTTGACAAGAACACTGGGTTGTCACTTATAAGCCTCAAATCTAAAATCAGAAAGTAAATAACGAACCTCTTTGAAAGCACGAATTCACTTAAGCACAAGTAGAAATATTTTCCATCTCAGTAAAATTCGTAGAGTAAAACATGCATGCGGAGGAAGTATTAAGATCAGTAGATACAAAGACGTTGTAACTGCTACACTAAGGCTGGGATATTCCGTACTAGGCATCAGGTACTATTGACGCTTCGGTTTATCTGGAGATGTTAGTCATGTGAACCGTTAAGTCTGTGGCCAAAGATCTGGACACAAACTGGGACACTGTGTCTTAGAAGGTGAGAAGATAGAACCTTTTATGGATAGGTCTAGACAAACCCTGCTGAAAATGTCACAACACCTTATTGTTAATAGCAAGATACCTGAAAATATAAATTAGCGCCCACTTTTCGCATCTAGTCGGTAAAACTTATGAAATCATGTAATGTATGTATTGAAATATCTGTTATGAACTTAACAACCCAAGTAATATCAACCCACTGTGGTCTGACTAACACTCTTTGTGACCTCTGTAATCCATTTGTGCTACCGCTCAAAGGATGAGCATGGGGTGCACAAAAGATTTCTCTGTGTGACGGACACAAATCAAATCAGTGACACAACACATAACTCCCCATACCAAAGCAAAATATCCCTTTCTAAAACAAGGCAAGGAACCAGTGACAAAAACCCCGAGCACTTTAGTCAGACGAAGAATGGCACCACTTAGAAAATATAAAGTAAGACACCATTTGTCATATCTGTACGAGGACCTTAGTGATAGAATGGATCATGGGACGGACTTACCAAACATAAATACATCCACCATGTACCCAATATACCCTAACTTCACTCGCCAAAGAGAAAGGATGGTGCCATGCACGGGACCGAATAACGTAGTTCCAATCAATCAAACACAGCGTGGTATACAATACACACACACACACACACACACAAAGAAAAAACAATGCACTCAAAGATTCATAGCTATGATCACAACAGGCGGAGAATAATGTTAGGTTTCAGAAAAAGAATATCAGCACTCACGGAAACCAAAGCACAACACAATTCACCAAAAAACCAAGGCTTCACAACCACCATTCAGCAAAACCACGGCTTGACAACACTCACCACAGACACAAAGCTTACCGATAGATAGCCAATAAATACAATGCAAAAATGATCACATCAAACTCTAAAAATATTTTCAGTTAACATCTTCTTTCAAGGTTATGAAGAACACTAAACGATATTTTCAACACCAGATTTGTATTCCTTTTAATGAGATTTTTAAAGAAAATCGACTTTTCTGAGAAAAATACGAGAAAACTGCAGTTAATAAATAGCTCAAGGTATTGTTCACATCAAAAAAGAAACTTTTTATTTCAAAACTGAAACTTAGCATATTCAAAGACTTCTATACCTGAAATAATCATGGAAAATATGTCATAATGCTCTCATTTACCGTTAGATACCCAGTAAATGCAATGCAAATGATCATAAAAGGCTTTAAAAATATCTTCATTTAACAGCTTAATTAATAGTTATAAACACGACCAAACGATATTCTAACACCATACGTGTATTCAGCATGAAACGTGCTCATTACAATGTGGTTATAAATGAAATCTATTTTTCTGAGAAAAACACGAAAAATTGAAGGGTATTTTTTTAGCTCAAAAATATCTGATTTTAAAATTATAACTTAGCATACTGTCAGACTTCTATACTTGAAATAATTATGAAAAATATATCATAATGCTCTCAGTTACCGATAGATATGTACCCATTAAATACAATGCACGTCATCAGAAAATACTTTAATAATATCTTCATTTAACAGCTTAACTAAGTTATAAATGATATCTTAAACCCCATATTTCTATTCAGCATAAAAAATAATCCTTACAATACTTACAATAAGGTTTGAAAGGAGATCTACTCTTCTGAGAGAAATACGAAAAACTTTTTATCTCAAAATTGAAACTTGGCATATTGAAAGACTTCTATTCTTGAAATAATCATGGAAAATATATCATAATGCTCTTAGTTACCAATGGATACCCAGTAAATAAATTGCAGATAATCATGAAATGCTTTAATAATATCTTCATTTAACAGCTCAATCAAGGGTTATAAACACGACCATAGGATGTTTTAACTCCAGATTTGTGTTCAGCATGAAAAATACTCCTTTACATTGAGGTTTTAAAAGGAAATCGATTTTCTGAGTAAAACACGAAGAATTGCAGGTAACAGTTCAGGAGACCTTTCAGCTCAAAAAACGTTTTATTTCGAAATTGAAACGTAGCATATTGAAAGCACAATACAACCACAAAAGCACAATACAAACCACAAAAGCACAATACAAACCACAAAAGCACAATACAAACCACAAAAGCACAATACAACCACAAAAACATAATACAAATCACAAAAGCACAATACAAACCACAAAAGCACAATACAAACCACAAAAGCATAATACAAACCACGAAACCATAATACAAACCATAAAAGCATAATACAAACTACAAAAGCATAATACAAACCACGAAACCATAATACAAACCACAAAAGCATAATACAAACCAGAAAAGCATAATACAAACCACGAAACCATAATACAAACCACAAAAGCATAATACAAACCACAAAACCATAATAGAAACCACAAAAGCACAAAAAGCATAATACAAACCACAAAAGCACAATACAAACCACAAAACCAAAATACAAACCACAGAAGCATAATACAAACCACAAAAGCATAATACAAACCACAAAACCATAATAGAAACCACAAAAGCATAATACAAACCACAAAACCAAAATACAAACCACAGAAGCATAATACAAACCACAAAAGCATAATACAAACCACAAAAGCATAATATAAACCACAAAAGCACAATACAAACCACAAAATCATAAGACTTTTCACACAAGCGGACAAACAAGCAGTGCAAAGGCATCATCGTGCACTGACAAGAAAGCTTAACTCTAACCAGTTGAGTGAAATGGAACATGGCACATACCCAGGACCATTACAACCCTGGGCAGCGAAACAATATATCATATGCTGCAACTCCGAGAATTATGGTGGCAGTGTGCAAGCAACAGGGAGAGAGAGAGAGAGAGAGAGAGAGAGAGAGAGAGAGAGAGAGAGAGAGAGAGAGAGAGAGAGAGAGAGAGAGAGAGAGAGAGAGAGACAGAATGACAGTGAACAAGAACAAAGAGTCTGACCTTCGGGAGGATCAGGCCGCCCCCCCTCCCCCCACCACACACACACACACACACACACACACACACACACACACACACACACACACACACACACCAACCCAGACACAATACATCTTCAAGCTCCTGGCTGTCTACCCCTGACCCCGTCCACGAGATATGTTGGTCTCGTTCTTTGACGTAGAGGTTCCTCTTGGCGTCTCACTCGCCTTCGAAAGCCTTGACCATAAACCAAGTGAACTCCGGGTAGCCCAAAAGAACACTTTCCCCTTTTTTGATGGGCTCCCCTTTTTTGATGGAGATGGGCTCTATTGAGATCACACGGACAGCCCTGAAAATAAAGCTCTCTCATGCAGGAGGCGAATTCTGCAAAGTGGCACAATACATGCCATTGTATTCTCTATGATATATAGAGTCTATGGTTGTTATTCAGCCTCAGGAGTCATTACTGATGCAACTTTAAGTCGCGATTATCAAGACGAGAATAACCTTGGTTCAAGTGGATGTCCAGCATATTGGAAGACCCTTAGCTCCAATGACGAGGCCAGAACACATTTCAGACGTGTGATTTTGCTCTGCCATCAATACTCGCTTGATGATTTAGATCCCTTGACTTGCAAGTTCTACCAGAATAAGAATTTTACTAAAAAAAAAAGGAGCTTCTTTAAAAAGTGATCACCCTTGAAGGTTGATTACATCCAGAAAAGCGAATTGGCCTGACGAAGAAAATGCCTTGGCCATCAACTCATCTGATGTATTTGTACGTACCTCTTCGTCCATGGAGACACAGTGAGGACCCTGGTATGGATAGGGATCATTATGACGAATATAACTGTCTGTCTATTATCTTGGATGGTCCTGTCAGAGGGTCATTAAGCCTCGGGATATGAGTTGCTGTCTTGTCTGATGGATCGTACCCTGTGTATGTGTCTAACTCTCTGCACGGTGACCCGCGAGTTACTAGCCATCTTTACGGGGCTGGAGATCGCTATGGTCGGCAATATAAGGGGGAATTACGTTATCAACCATTCTGCTGAATGTTACATCAACAGAAAGCGAAGTATTACCCGGACGTTCTCGAAGATCAGCAATTTCTCTCCACATAAACACCGCCAGTAAAACTTGGCCAATTTTACTCACGCGGTACATTACAGACGGACGGGTATCAGTGTCATGTATGTGACTGATATGCCTTCGTATTGCCCGCGGTATCAATGGGTTATTATAGTTTTCAATTAACGTAAGAAGGAACAGAGAAGGGGGCCAGGTGAGGATAATCCCTCTAAGGCCCAGTCCTTTGTTCTTAACGCTACCTCGCTAACGCGGGAAATGGCGAATAGTATGAAAAAAAAAAAATATATATATATATATATATATATATATATATATATATATATATATATATATATATATATATATATGTGTGTGTGTGTGTGTGTGTGTGTGTGTGTGTGTGTGTGTGTCTTCACAAATGTTAAAGTATCACCAACTGACCTGAGGAGGCATGGCGCCGCTCGAGGCTTCACCAACTCGTTCATCACATCTCTAATTCACAGAAGCAATTATTATCTGGACTCTCATCAACAGGGTCTCGACATGTGCCATAAGGCTGTAACGTAATGCTTGTGAAGCAGAGGCCGAACGATGACATAAAGTACGACGGGCAAATGATAAGATAACTTGTGATAATCATGGGTGAACCCTGGATGATCCTTGGTCCTCGTCATAAGTCTCTGGTCGATTCCCAGCTACCCATGAAAGCTTATGGTACCGTAAAATAATCCCGGATGACCCAAGTGATTCTACGTGATCTGGTGGGATGCGACGACGTTCCTAAGTTAATCTAGGGCGGTCGAGAGGAGCTGTATTAAGCCTGGACATTCTCGAAGGAGCTATGGTGAACTCAGGTGGTTCTGGATAACGAAGGGGTCCCACATATACGTAGTTGTAGTGACAGTTGGAGCCAGGAACGCACCGAAGAGGAAATGGCTATTAAGAAGCTAAGTTATGGCGAGTCAATGTGCCAGCACTGTGCTCTTTGTCATATTCCGCACTCAGGCCCAGGCAGTTTACGTTTACCCTCACCAACACGCAGGCTGTTTCCATCCAGTCTACATACCACATCATCTCCATCTCAAACGTAACACTGGACACCAATAACTCACTAAACTCTTTAACATTAGACTAGAGTCTTCTTTTTTGCACATATCATTATGGCAGTACATTTATGACAGGATTCCCCGTGATAGAGCAAACCCTTCAGAACCCCATCCACTTGTATCTGTGATCAGCAACATGACTCTCGCAGTGTGAAGTCTACCAGTGGGATTCTCTCCTCTGCTACTCGACTCTGGTCATCCAGTTTGTCTGGGATTTTAGTAACGGCTCTAGTCGTGGGCTTAGAAATATCCAAAGCATATGAAGTGTGTAGCAGATGTATTTGCTTCATAAAGCTTCCTTCCTTTGGTTTTCTTCTTCCATTTGCTTCCTAAAAGATAACTTCCTCTCTTGGAGTCGTTGATGAAACGACTTCCCCATCTCATCCTATCGACAGTGATGTCCCACAGGGTGTTGTTCTACCACCCATTCCCTTACTTCCCTCCCATAAATGATATTTTTCTCTTCAACGTCTTACCCTATTCGCTTTTATGTTCTTGATTCCATTCTGCACATTTCATCTCACTTACCCTCCTGTTCTCCTCGTTCTCTTTCCCTTACTGAACGTATTTCCTTCCTCAGTTCGGACCTGTACAACATCTTGGAATGCAGCATCAGTAAACTGGTCAAATTCTATAG
Source organism: Panulirus ornatus (assembly GCF_036320965.1). Classification (NCBI taxonomy): domain Eukaryota; kingdom Metazoa; phylum Arthropoda; class Malacostraca; order Decapoda; family Palinuridae; genus Panulirus; species Panulirus ornatus. The sequence continues at coordinate 11,597,483 of NC_092231.1, forward strand.
CGCTAAAAGGCAATTCTTCCCTGTATGTCTTTCCATCATTTGTTTCCGTCTGTCCAACTGCAGAGCAGCGCAGTTCAGCGCCTGCAATAACGTAAACATGTTGGGCATAACCACTCTCTCCGGGACACCCAACATAATCAAGATCACAAAGTCTATAAAACTTGGGGCTGTTGTACAAGTACGTAGATAGAATTCTTTTGTGAGCATCTGCCTCATATCTACATAGGTCTTATCGACCCGAGTGTGGAGTATTACTCACACATTTGGAGTGGTTCTTCCTTCAGTCAGCTGGTTGGTATGGATCCGAATGACTCAGGATGATCCAGAGTGACCATGAACCACCGTAAGTAACCTGGGACGGTCTGGGGGTGATGTCAAACATATCCCTGATTATCTACGAAGCAATGGATAACCAGGAAGGATCTGAGACGAGAGGAGAACTAACGATGACTCTCAGGACGCCTAAAGTGATCTGAAAAGACCTTAAAGCTCGTCTCTGCGAGGTGTAGGATAACAATGAACGACCTAGACGACTGTCTGAGTAATCACAGATTAACCAGAGCTACCCTATGAGGCAAGACACACACTGACATAGTGACTGGGCGAAACTAGGAAAAACCCTGGGTGACCCAAAAATATCTGACGCGACCTCCAGTAGCTTAAGAGCAATCCCAGGAGACGTGAGACTTGCTAGGGTAACCTAAGCTGTGTCTT
>NC_092231.1:11603196-11620696 GCF_036320965.1 Panulirus ornatus
AAAATGGCTTCTGGGTTCCAGTTACCCTGAAGACACCCTCGCTGGTTCACTCATAAAAGAAAATGGCTTTGTGCTCGCTGTCGTGTAAGTGGTCTTGTCCCACACAGAACATCGTCTCCCTGTCTTCCTTCCTTTGCCACTACACCCTCCCTGACTTACCTAACGACCTATCTAAGATTTACCAACCCAACGTTCCATCGATCACCTCCCTATTCGCCCATCCACCCCTCTCATTTATCCACTCAACTGGTATCTACCTACATTGGCACCTCCTACTCACCTACCCGTTGCTGTGGCAGAGTCATTGTTGCCAATCTATCAGTATCGATTGTACTAAATTCTCACACACCAGACCCATATGAGCTCAGCATGTGTTCAAACGTGAACTGAAAAAAAAAAAAAACCGACTCGACATGGTTCAAAGTCAGTGTCTTCATGTGGTCTAATTCGTTAAATGTCCGTCGTAAACTAACGAGACACATGCAAGGAGGTTCTGAAGACGAAAAGGAAAATCTCCAGTGTCGTCTCAGCTAACAGAAGAAAGAAGACCACATCTTGAAACTTAAAAGACTTTTCTCTTTCGATACGTGACATAAGGAAAAGCATAACTTTAAGTGTACTTCACGTCAATTCCAATTTAATTCGCTGCATGAACTACTACGTAAACAGGAACCTATTTATCAAGAATAAGGGCGGATCTATCGAATCTTCCCTTTCTATCTAGTCTTCGTGCCGTGCAATACCCTGAAAATGATCGAAGTAAAGGCTGGGGTCCTCCCTCCACACCATCTACATCCACAGTTGAACACGGAGCCCTTTACATACAAACTGGAAGTGCGCCATCCTTCCCAGCCAGCGATCAGACGTGTCTGTGTGTGTGTGTGTGCTCCACAGAGCGATATACAGGATCGGATCTCATATCCTTTTTGTTGTGATTCTTCAGTTGTTCTATCACTGTTGTGAAGTGCTCTCTCACTGCATCTTTTCAAGAACCTTTTCTTAGTGGGTTGTGAAGTGTTTAGCTAGTGGTGTATCATACTGCAGTGCTAATAAGCGCTATGAATTATGATGGGAAAAAAAGAAAGAAAGAAGAAAATACTCTTACGCGTGCGCTAGGGATACACTGCTCGGATTTAGGTAATGTGAACCTCTCGTAAGCCTAACATACATACATACAAGGTAGTGTCTTTTCTGTGACATTTTTTTGTTTCTGTCTTATCACTACACTCTCACTCGAGACAAACAAAACTTTTGCCCTTTTTCTAAGGTAGTTTATTGTTTGTTTTTGTCTACTGTGTTCATTACACGTTTCAGTGCTGTATACTGTGGCAATAAAGTAAGGGAAATATATATATATACACACGTCCAGGAAACTTGAGCTGGGGCAACACAGCACCATTGCCCCAGGAAGCCTTCCACGTTCCTTGAAGCGCAAAGAGACTTAGATCGAGAGATTCGGTGACCAATTTTTTTTTCTTTAGGTCTCTCACTCAGCCGTATTTTCGGTCATATATAATTTCTGTTTACTAGTTCATCATGCCAGGAGGTCAACAGTGTTCTGCGTGCAGTGGGAAGTTTGGCGTTCAGGTCTGAAATGATATTGCAATGCCTTTTGAATGGCAGGTTTTTACATATCGGTAGGAAAAAAACGTAAAAGGCAAGCTACAGGTATGGATTCTGTTGAACTGTAAAAGGTAAATGAGGAAAAAGACTTTGGCGTAATGATCTCTGCTGACCTAAAACCAAGTAAGCAGGACACAGAAGGAGTGAAAAGAGCAAAGAAAATTATTGGATTCATAGGTACAGCCTTCGAATTCATATCCAGAGAAATCATCCTTACTCTTTCCAGTTCATTAGTTCGTACCCATCTTGAATGCTATGTTCAGTTTTGGTCAGCCAACCTCAAAAAAGACTTAAGAGATAATTGACAGCAAGCACCGCGTCAGGCTAGCAATATGATTCCCGGACTGGGAAACAAATCTTATGAGATCAGATCAAACGATTTGAATCTATTTACCTTAGAAAAGAGAAGGTTAAGAGGGGATTTAATGCAGGTATTCAAAATGACCAAAAGGCTTTGATAATCTTGATCAATGAAGTTGCCTAAGTCTTGATTCGTTTGATCTTACTCGTAATGATAGATATATAAACTTGTGGGTTAAACGTTTTACCTCGAATGAGGCCAAGTACTTTTTCTTCAACAGGATTGTTAACATATGGAAAAATTTTGCCAACCAGAGTGGCTGAAAGCAGTGGTACAGATAGTCTAAGAATAGACTTGATGATTACTTTTCTTTTTCTTTTTTCTTTCAAACTATTCGCCATTTCCCGCATTAGCAAGGTAGCGTTAAGAACAGAGGACTGGGCCTCTGAGGGAATATCCTCACCTGGCCCCCTTCTCTGTTCCTTCTTTTGGAAAATTAAAAAAAAAAAAAAAACGAGAGGGGAGGATTTCCAGCCCTCCGCTCCCTCCCCTTTTAGTCGCCTTCTACGACACGCAGGGAATACGTGGGAAGTATTCTTTCTCCCCTATCCCCTACTTCGTTCATTATTTGCGCCTCCACAGCAACAACGACAGGTTGTACGTTAGTCTGAATTATCTGAAAGCCTTTTAAGTATTACCACACTAATGTGTGAGTTTCTGATATCTTCCTTTGTCACAAACAGCCTATTCAGGACCCAATGGTCTCTTGGTGTTTGAATTCTTTTGTACTCCATTTCTGTACTTTGTATCGTTTCCAGCCTTCCTCCGGGAGAAATGATGAGGGCAGAGCGTCAGATAGAGCCTATATAACCCTCTCAGGCAAACCACAATACTATCATTGTCAAACTTCTAGGTGTGTGTGTGTGTGTGTGTGTGTGTGTGTGTGTGTGTGTGTGTGTGTGTGTGTGTGTGTGTGTGTGTGTGTGAGCCTCCTCGAAAAATAATGATGGACTTACTTTACGCCCTTGTTATAATACTAGTTCTCATAGATGATTGTATAAGTCGAGGGAGATGCAGCATAATGTATGTACCTCCACGACCAACATACTGGCGGAGGTTGATGGCGTCACTTCAAAAGCGTTTTAGACTGTAGCGTCACAGTTTCCCTCCCTCCCCACTTCTGCCTGACTTATCTGAGCCTGATTATCGAACAGGTGAATGATAACCGCTTGCGCTTCCTCTCACACCGTGCGCGCGCCAGGACGCGTGGCGCTCCGACGACCTACCTTAGGCACCACGGTGTAAGCCGATTGTAGAAAGGGATTCTTGGGTAACCGGATCTTCACCTCGCCCCTCCATTCCCACTCCTAGGAAAACTGGTAGTGTGCTGGAGGAGAACACCTCAGTAACATCCCGACTGGTGAAATAGAGGGTTTAGGGGAACCTAGAGAACTTCGTCCATATACAGGTATGTATACAAACTCGTTACATGTGACGATATAGTCCTGTTTGCACACACACACACACACACACACACACAAACACACACACACACACATACACACACACACACACACACACACACACACACTCATACTAGAATACTAGAGCATGTATCTCAGATTTGGTCACTGCACCCCAGGAACCACAAAGAGCTAATAGAGATGGTCCAGAGGAGGACATCCAAAGGGTGAGGGTGACCTGATCACAACCTTCATCAAAACTCATTGTCTATTGTCTATTGTCTATTAGACAATAGACAGCTCTTCGAGAGCTGTAGAGAAAGAACAACCAGTTATGAAGTTAATTAAGAATCTTTTTGAGAAAGACACGAAGAAGCACTTTTATGGTAAAAGAGTGGTGGACGAATGAAATAAATAGAATGAAGACATGGTTAATGCAAACAGCAAAGAAGAAATCTAAAAAGCTGTATGACAGAAGAGAATAGTCAAGGGATGGAGCCCCACGAATATAGACCTCCATCCCCGTAATTATAAATACGTAATTACACCATTCCCTTCGGTCAGGCAAACACGAAAGGTAATGAACTGGTAATATAGCTTTGTCATTCTACGGAATTTCCATTTGTTTTCCGTTCTGTGTTATGGTTGTTGTTGAGTATATCTGAGGTTCAATACCTATATTTTGTAGGAGCATAAACTTCTACAATCGCTTAGAGAGCTTTGGGGGTCAACAACACTCACAACCCACTTACAACCAACTCTTACTAATGCTCGTTTTAAGATCTGATCTCACGACTATCGTAAGTTTACTGTGACTCCTCCAAGACCACACATTCACGCTATATTTCCAGCAACCTGCACTACATCATCCACACTGCGTCCCAGCGTTTATGGCTTAGGAACAGTTTGACGATCCCGCCAGACTCTCTTTTATATAAGGCTCTTAGACCATTAATTAATCTAAATTCCTGAAGTCTTAGACAACCCCAGACAACGTCCAAATGAGCCTAAAGTCACCCAGTGGCCTGTTCGCATCCCTCTACACTCGCTCGTAGAGTACGGCGCAAGAGAAAGAATTAAACAACGTGAGGGGAGGAAAATATAATATTGTGGAGTGAGGTCTGGACAAGGGAGGAGAAAATCCGCCGCGGCTTCGCTCTGCCACTTCTCGTCCTTTTTGCCCGTGGAGGATGTGGATGTATTGGGATGTGTCCTTGTGCTGGTCCCAGTCTGGCCAGGAGTGATAGTTCATATCCTGTGGGTATTTGTGTTGCTCTGAGGAGCTCCACGATTTCTCTCTCTCTCTCTCTCTCTCTCTCTCTCTCTCTCTCTCTCTCTCTCTCTCTCTCTCTCTCTCTCTCTCTCCCGCATCGTGAGTAAAGAAATGGGTTATTTGTTTGGGTTATAGTTCCTTTGTAGGTGTTGGGATTACGTGTTAGTGGCTTGCTCTGCTCTTCTTCCTGTTGTTGTATTCTTCTTCTATCCGTGCGTCATGTGTGTGATGCTTCAGTTTTCCTAATAGCCTGAACATTTCTCGCACTCTGTACTATATTTCGTCTTTGGGAATATTCTCTCTCTCTCTCTCTCTCTCTCTCTCTCTCTCTCTCTCTCTCTCTCTCTCTCTCTCTCTCTCTCTCTCTCTCGCTCTCTCTCTCTCTCCCCCCCCCCCACACACACACACACACACACACAAAGCCTTATCCTCCCTCGCTTTCTTTCTCCGTCACTCTCCCTCTTTCTTTTTTACCAACTTCCTTGACCTTAAAGCTGCTTTTGTTACTGCCAATCGGCACGTTACCCTGTATGACCTTAGCTAAACTGGAGACACAGGTGGCCTGGCATCTGCGCTGGATCAGAGGCGAATTGTCCAACAGTGAGTCTTCCTCTCCCGTGTCGAGGACACAGAAATGAAATCAAAGAGTTTAAACTTCGACCTCCGCAACGCGGTCTCCTTAGCCACCAATTTAATCGCGCCCTTCTTAATCCATGCACTCGAACACCGTATACTAAGTCACGCTGACGATGTCATAACTAACACCTCAGGGTTGGATAACACACTCATCATACTCAACCATGTATCAGGTGCTTGTGCAAGGCTAAGGGCTTCTCATCTCTACTGAGAAAACCGAAATCCTCAACGGACGCCATCCTAATGGGCGGTGTCCCCAGAAGAATTCGGGTGAAGTGCCAACACTTGGAATTGTTGTCACTAGACTTAACGAACAGTGAAGGGAGAGGCATAGAGCGCTTACAGCTGTAGTTGGCCCTCAATCGCAATACTGGGAAAATGCCAGGATTGTTAAGGGTATGTAGAGTCGCGCGCAAAAGTCCTTCCCACTCTTCAGTTGAAAGCTAAAGGGTCCTGAAGTAGCTTGCGAGCCGAAAGCTTGACCACAGTATATATATTGGTTACATACTGGATATGTATTATCCAAACTCACAGGAAATGAAAACGCATTTCCAAAGGTACCCAGAACCCTTCGCACCCTCATCCACCCAATGACTTAATCCTCTTCCATGGTACCATTCGCTGCCCTGGCCACTGCCAGGTATCTTAAACACTTCACTTCCTCCGATTTTTTCTCTATTCAAACTCAGCCCAACTAACCCGTCACTCAACCCTGCTAAACCGTTCATATATATATATATATATATATATATATATATATATATATATATATATATATATATATATATATATATATATGTATATATATATATAGGAAAGGATTGTCCAAGACAATCACTCAATCACCAAAAGGCGTCCTAGCTACGTCTCTTCGTTGTATATCAACCGACTGTTCATTTCTTTCTTGTATCTCCCATGAAGATGTGATTATTACACGAAGGTGCACTTGGGAACTTATCGTGTTTCATTTTCCAAGTGGAGTCATAGGAATATATATATATATATATATATATACATATATATATATATATATATATATATATATATATATATATATATATATATAATATATATATATATATATATATATATATATATATATATATATATATATATATATATATATATATACATTATATATATATATATATATATATATATATATATATATATATATATATATATATATATATATATATATATATATATATGCCATTTCCCGCATTAGCGAGGTAGCGTTAAGAACAGAGGACAGAGCGTTAGAGGAAAACATCCTCACTTGGCCCTATTCTCTGTTCCTTACAACGTGTTGCTATTACTTGCTTCGAGGTTGGTGTTGTAGGCTTCCAGGAGGTAACACAGACTCACTCAGAGTCCTCCTCACAGTCTCCCTCATTATCCATCTACCTGTCATTTCACACCATAACCCCAACCGTTTTCTTTGTAGACGATCTACCTCACTACTTCCATCTACATCTCACCTTACCATTTCTCTTTTACATTCTAGTTCACCTTTCCTTTCATCATTTTCTTTCGTAGTTTCCTCCATCATCCAACACCCGGATTCCATTACCATCTCCCTCTATCTCTCTCTTACTATCTCCCTCGCCATCCACGTTATCTCCCTCACCATCCACGTTCTCTCTCTCACCATCGTCTCATCATCTCCATCTTTATTTCCAAGCACCTTCACCTTGGTCATTTTCCTCGCCACCTTTTACCATCCTCCTCGTATTTATGGCTGGGAACATGAAAGACAAACTCGTGTCTTTCTTCTGCAAGTTTAAAAGATTAATTTTCATGTACACCAGAAAACCTGGGAGGCTCTTACTTTAATTTCAAACTTACAACTAATTTAAGAATGATGAGAGTGGCTAGATCTCCTAAGTTAGGCATGTGGGGGGGGGGTTTTAGGTAAGAGGAGCGTGGCGGGGAGTTGGGATGGAAAGACGAGGGAATGGAGGATGAGGTCAGAGGGGAACGTATTGTAATGCTTGGTCTTCCTATGATGGCAATTAGTAGAGATAAATACTAAATGATACAGTTGATTATGGCCAAAGAAGAAATTATACCTGGACCCCCTCTGGGACCACCCCGACACCCTTGTGTTGATGTATCATACACATCATACGTTCTATGCTTCCCTCCGTCCATTCCTACCTATATGCCCTTCACCTACATCACAAAAATGCTGTGTCTACGTTCACGTTGAAAACTGAAGTGTTCTAGGTGCAAACTCCAGCATGACAATAGCCAAAGTCAACAACAAAATAGTATACCATGTTTGCTAAGTACGTAGCGTTGGTGACAGGTAGGGACGAACAGTAACATGACATTTAGCGACCGTGATCTTTAGATTTAGTGACATTCAACACAACCGTTATGTACGTAGAGTGTGTGACATTTGTCTGCCAGCGATGTTCTGTTGTCCCAATAGATGATACCGGAAGCATATATATTCAGTAAGAGAGAGAGAGAGAGAGAGAGAGAGAGAGAGAGAGAGAGAGAGAGAGAGAGAGAGAGAGAGAGAGAGAGAGAGAGAGAGAGAGAGAGAGAGCTAGGCAAACTACAGTATCTGGGAATAACACTATCAGCCCTCAACAGACCTCCTCCTCCACCACGGACTACAACAAGGCTTAGTCTCGATCCTCAGCTGTTTCTGTGTCGAGCCACGTATAGACCTTTACCCAAACCAGCAGCAACTGAGGAAAATCTTTACTATAACGTCGACGTAAATAGTCGTAATTGCTTTCGAGCAGACGCTAATTACGTCTAGCGCTTTTACAAACAAGGTACTGATTACGGGCTCGGTGCCCAGTAGGAATCAAAGGAATTACCTGGTGTTTGCTTGTCTCAAGGTGATTCCGTATTCGGCTCCGAGTGCATCAAGATATCCAGAAGGTTGTCTAGTCCCTGATGGTACATTCAGTCAGGTGCGGTGGCGAATATCTAACGTCTTACCAACGCCATGTTACAACATCTCTTTAGTACCTTGCAGGAACAAAACACTCTTTATTCTGCTCTGGCTGAGACGACAAGGGCAGCTCAATGCCCTGATCAAGACCATCTCATCAACTCAGATTAGAAGACGATGTCGCCCAGTCATTCTAGTCAAGTGGAGAGGTTTAACAAAGACTTGGGTCAGTGAGTTTACAATTCTATACTCGAGGTTATCAAAGACTTGGGTCAGTGAGTTTACAATTCTATACTCGAGGTTATCAAAGACTTGGGTCAGTGAGTTTACAATTCTATACTCGAGGTTATCAAAGACTTGGGTCAGTGAGTTTACAATTCTATACTCGAGGTTATCAAAGACTTGGGTCAGTGAGTTTACAATTCTATACTCGAGTTTAACAAAGACTTGGGTCAGTGAGTTTACAATTCTATCCTCGAGTTTAACAAAGACACGGGTCAGTGAGTTTACAATTCTATCCTCGTTCTGGAAGTAAGGCAACTGGTAAGTAGCCAGGTTAGACACAGAGGGGACAGAGGTCTAGAGCTTGTCTGTGTTCGAGTTAAACGTGATGGTGTGACTATAACACGAGTCTACTGCTGGCATTTCAGTACGTGGGCTAGGCGCCACCTCAGTACGGGGTGACTGGGTGAGCTTTTCAAAGGCCGCCTGGGGGTCGAGCGCACAGGTTCAATCAAAGTCTGGTGTTAGTAGTGGGTCGGTCCACAGTTCAACCCACCTGTTCATCCTAACTTTAGGGTTGGTCGATCAACTGATTACCTGGCTTTGGCTTGGGTACACACACACACACACACACACACATAGAGAGAGAGAGAGAGAGAGAGAGAGAGAGAGAGAGAGAGAGAGAGAGAGAGAGAGAGAGAGAGAGAGAGAGAGCACAAATAATATGACCTTCATTAGGACATTCACTTGCCTGTCTCTCATCTCAGCTAACGTAAGAAAAAAAATGTGAGTGTCCATTCCCCCCCCCCCCCCCCCAGCACACGTCCTGGGCACGGTGTTGCCTTCAATATGCAAATGAGATACGCAAATCCACTAGCCTTTCATTCAAGTCAGAGTCAATGTACATATCCTTCATGATAACAGTCCTATTATAATCTGTGGCTGGGGGAATTAATTACAAAATTCGTACACCGTTTTCACCGCAGATTAAACGCTGGTCGTCGGATGTTGGGGTCACTATTTTATTTTTTCCCTAAAAAAAGCTTTTTAAACCTATTGATTGGATACATTTGATTAAAGCCGGAATTTCATGGGCAGAATCCCTTAAAGGTAAACTAAACATGGGAATCAGTGATTGCAGCCGAACTGTGTCTACTGTGGAGAGGTCATTATAATGAATCGAACTCTGTAAAACAGTTATTGTTTTACAACTCTATAAAATAGTTATTCTTTTACCCCCGAGTAAAGCAGTTATTCTTTTACAACTCTGTAAAACACTTACTTATGGTTTTGCAACTCCGTAAAAGTTATTCTTTTAAAACTCTGTAAAACATTTACTTCTTCTTTTACAACTCTGTAAAACACTTAGGTATTCTTTTACAGCTCTGTAAAAAAGTTATTATTTTGCAACTCTATAAAACAGTTATTCCTTTACAACTGTGTAAAACACTTACGTATTCTTTGACAACTCTGTAAAACACTTAGTTATTCCTTTACAACTCTGTAAAACACTTAGTTATTCCTTTACAACTTTGTAAAACAGTCATTCTTTTACAACTTTAAAGTCCTTCCTCGATCCTCCTAATTACAAAAATAAATAAAGAATTATAGATATGACCACTTACTTCACTGACACAAAGAGATCTGTTTCACTAAAGAAAGAAAAAAAAAAAAGAATCCATTTTATTCAGATAAAGAAAAAAGGTGGATTTCATTGCATAACGAAAAAAAAAAAGGAAAATAGACAAAAAAAAAAAAAAAGGAGAATGATTTCATCAGCTGTAGTAGTGCACGGCTTACCGTGGTGCCACGGCATGGTTATCGCCTCCATTACAGAGACGTGCTCTAAAACCAGATGATAATTCCACTGGATAGAAAAAAAAAAAAAAAAAAAAAAAAAAAAAATATATATATATATATATATATATATATATATATATATATATATATATATATATATATATATATATTTTCTATCCACTGGAATTATATATATATATATATATATATATATATATATATACAAAAAAATGCTCATCAGAGAGGGGCAATCTGTTGCGAAGAGATTAGAGAAGAACTAAGGAAAAAGTGGATTATCTCGCATTAATACGTTCATCCTCGTGTTCCTGAACGTTTAAAAGGCAAATTCGAACACGGTTGATCAGTCTGCAGAGGGAAAAATCACCTTCATAACGTAAATGATTGATCAAAAGTCGGGGCCAAATTGTCAGAAAACTGGGAGTGTTTACGCTGTTCAATGTGATGCGCGGAAAGATGTAGTTACTGGCGGGTAAAACGGAAGCGGAGAGAGGTTATTGGCACGGTCATTTCGTCCGTGGTGATTGCCACAGTAATTCCATTGCTAAGCAATGACGAGAAAACGATCATCCTGCAGACCTATAACAACCTAGTTACATACATGGTACCCCTCATCGGATTATACTACCCGTAACATCACTGAATCTATCATAACTGCTAGTACTAATGGCATTCAACCTTTAATGCCAATTTTGTTATCAGCCTAATCATTATGGAAGAATGATATAATCATCAAGGCCAGACAGCTGAAGAGGAGCAGCTGAACACGCATCTCCTTACCCATGCCCAAACCCCTCCTCCTTAACCACATAGCACCTCCCACTTTCCCTCTAACGACCAGGAGAGTTCCTGCTCTGGCATGGAATTAGCAGGGTGTACAAGCCTCTTGTGTGTGTGTGTGTGTGCTGATGTTGGGATCTGAAACTTTGCTAACTGTTTGCACCTGATGAGGCGGATCTCCTCCGTGAAACCTGTGGTGTATTTGTAGAGTTGCAAGAAATAGTAGATATGTCTGTAACTCCTGCTGAAGAGCGATTACATCACATCATCGCTGATAAGTGTGATCTTCCTATTATCCACACACACACGCACAGAGAGAGAGAGAGAGAGAGAGAGAGAGAGAGAGAGAGAGAGAGAGAGAGAGAGAGAGAGAGAGAGAGAGAGAGAGAGAGAGAGAGAGGGAGGGAGACGCACACACATACAGAGAGAGAGAGAGAGAGAGAGAGGGGGGGGAGACGCACACACATACAGAGAGAGAGAGAGAGAGAGAGAGAGAGAGAGAGAGAGAGAGAGAGAGAGAGAGAGAGACGCACACACATACAGAGAGAGAGAGAGAGAGAGAGAGAGAGAGAGAGAGAGAGGATATGAATAATGAATAACGAATAACTGAACAGCGGATTGTGCAGAGACGCATGATTATCATCATCTATCATTGCCATGTCCAATATACAGCTTTCCAGGGAAATCTATGCCATGAAAAGTAGCAGTTCAGTGCAAGTAACCTTTAGGTCATTTTCTCTCGTGTTTTTGTGAAAAAGTTTAATATCCTGATAACAATCTTTGTTCTTTGTTGTCAGTGAGAAAAGTAATCCAAGAGTTTAAAGAAAGCCATGTCACATACACTGAGAAGCATCATTACTTTACACGTCATCATTACTATATCCCTGCAATGGAGTCACTCACTTATCCTCAGAAGAGGGTCTGCCTATGTACCAGGTATAAAAAAAAGAAGTATCTTACCACTTTTTATACGAAAAGTATGACACCACGGACAAAGGATTCTGAGAAATGCCCATTGGTCTGGGCAAATACTGAAAGCCCTTTGTCATGATACTGTAATATGTCGACTGCTTGTGATTCTTCCTGCCATTTGATATATATCCTAAAATGATTTCATATTTGGATGGACATAACTATAAAGTGGAGCTACCATAATTATCAGGAAATCTGTCCTACATTCACACTTGTCAATCTTATCAAGATAAAACGTATCATATTGATCATTTCAAAATTTATCGGATCCATCAGGGAGGATACTCTTTTTTTCATCGTATGTAACTCAGAACAAAGAAAATGTCTCTGCTCATCCTCTCCCATGCTGTCTCAAAAAGCCACAAGTTGGTCCTCACCTCACGTATGAGACTTTAGCTTCATGTCAGCCATATACAATAAACGCAACGTTGCTTCAGTGGTACGTCAGGTGTCCTACATAGAATTACTCCCTGACGAAGGACTTAAAAGTTGTCACCTTTTTTTTTTTTTTTTTTTCCAAAAGAAGGAACAGAGAAGAGGTCCAGGTGAGGATATCCCCTCAAAGGCCCAGTCCTCTGTTCTTAACGCTACCTCGCTATCGCGGGAAATAGCGAATAGTATGAAAAAAAAAAAAAGAAAAAAATATATATATATATATATATATATATATATATATATATATATATATATATATATATATATATATATATATATATATATATATCGTTAACAATAAATGTTTCTAGCATTATGTGTTACAACTCCAAAACATTTCCTGTAACAGATGTCACAAACTCTATATAAAGCAGTGATAAATGTCACGAAATGTAAATACCAAATGTCACTGTACTGTCATTCCCTCCACCCCGTCACCAACACCACACTGACTGTACATCATATTGTTTTGTTGTCTACTTTGGCTCTTGTTATAAGAGAGTTCAGACATAAGATCTTTATTTGTCAAAGTAAACACAGACACGACATTCCTGTGATATCATAAAGAGAGTTTAGATATAAAATCTTTATTTGTCAAAGTAAAGATAGACATAATATTCTTGTGATATGATAGTGAGGGGTAAATAGGTGGGGGTAGATGGAGGGAAGCATAGAACGTATAATGGTAATATCACGTCAACAAAGGATTGGTGCCAAGAGGATCCAGATATGATTCCTTCTTTGGCCATTATGATCAATCGTATCATGTGATATTCATCTTTACTGAATCTCATCGCAGGAAAATGAAGAATCACGATGTGTTCCCCTGACTCTCTTTTCCTCCTTCTTCTTCCCCCTCACCAGCCCAAACCCCCGCCACGTTCCCCTTACCTAGCCACCCCACCGCCTTACTTAAATCTAGCCACTCTCATCATTCTTAAATTAGTTGTAAGTTTGAAATTAAAATAAAAGCCTCCCAGGTTTTCTGGTGTACATGAAAATTAATCTTTTAAACTTGAAGAAGAAAGACACGAGTTTGTCTTTCATGTTCCCAGTCACAAATACGACGAGGGTGGTAAAAGATGGTGAGGGGCGACAGGCATGAGGAGGATGGTGAGGAATATGATGCTAAGAGACAGTACATGAATGCACAAGATGATGATGGAGATGGTGTGGAGATGGTGAGGGAGATGATTAGGGACGGAGCGCGGGAAACAATGGTCATTGACAAGAGGGGAAGATGAGAGACGACTAGAAACAAAATGAGAGGACGAATGAGAGTTATGGCAGAGAATATAATGACGGAGATAATGAGGGTGCAAGAAAAGAGTACAGGTAAAGGAGTCGGTGAGACTACAAGTTGTGGCGGAGATAGTGAGAAACAGATTGAGGACATGACACGAAAGATAATGAAGTGTGGATGGCCAGGGAGATGGCGAGGAAGAGAGAGACCCGAGTCAGAACGCCGAATGGTGAGGGAGGAACTATAATGGGAAATAGTGAGAGCGACGGTGAACTAAAACTGTAACTAAGATGGTAAGGCGATGGAGGATATGTAGGGTGACTGTCACGAAGGAAACGGTGGTAAGGACGGTTGGTAGACAGTGAGGGAGAGTGTGAGGAAGACTGTGAGTGGCGGTGTTGTCTTCTGGTAGCCAATAGTGCTCAACATCTCCAGCCCTGTAGCAAGTAATAGTATTACGTGGTAGTGTTGCATTATTTACTTGAGAGGAAGCCTCGAGCATCGACCTACCCACCCACACGGGACGGAACGAAGCTCAGGTCACCAGGAAAATGGGAGGGGACACACACAGTAGCTGTAGACACTGTTATATCATCAATTCCCTGGATATTCCAGCTAATCTGAACGCTGGCTTCGGAAAACTGAACAGAGCTGTAGTGTATTCCCCATTGCCTATCCTCCCTTACGTCAATCACAGCATGAACAGTATATATACAGTATACAAATTTGGTTTATATTGGGGAATAGATCGCGTGCAAATGAATCTATAAACCCATGTAAACCTGTACGGCTCCCGCTAACCAGCAACTCCAAAGGCGTGTACAGATGTGTACCTGTACCTTCTACTGGTTCAGCACACCTGGCTTGCTCAGACTAGATTGTCACGGAGCTGCGTCTTTTCGTGACTGTACTTTGCTAACGCAGGAAACCGCAGTAAAGTGTATGATATATATATATATATATATATATATATATATATATATATATATATATATATATATATATATATATATATATATATATATATTAACAATGAATCCCAAATAAAATGCAACGAACAATTGGAAGTGAACTAAGGTACGAACATCTGTATGCATACTGCCACCTACAGACGATCCAACAAGAAAGGAATCTTGCAGTGATGCGAATCTGAACGTGGGAAAGTATCTGAACCCCTTGATACAAGTATCTGAACCCCTTGATACAAGTATCTGAACCCCTTGATACAAGTATCTGAACCCCTTGATACAAGTATCTGAACCCCTTGATACAAGTATCTGAACCCCTTGATACAAGTATCTGAACCCCTTGATACAAGTATCTGAACCCCTTGATACAAGTATCTGAACCCCTTGATACAAGTATCTGAACCCCTTGATACAAGTATCTGAACCCCTTGATACAAGTATCTGAACCCCTTGATACAAGTATCTGAACCCCTTGATACAAGTATCTGAACCCCTTGATACAAGTATCTGAACCCCTTGATACAAGTATCTGAACCCCTTGATACAAGTATCTGAACCCCTTGATACAAGTATCTGAACCCCTTGATACAAGTATCTGAACCCCTTGATACAAGTATCTGAACCCCTTGATACAAGTATCTGAACCCCTTGATACAAGTATCTGAACCCCTTGATACAAGTATCTGAACCCCTTGATACAAGTATCTGAACCCCTTGATACAAGTATCTGAACCCCTTGATACAAGTATCTGAACCCCTTGATACAAGTATCTGAACCCCTTGATACAAGTATCTGAACCCCTTGATACAAGTATCTGAACCCCTTGATACAAGCTCACCATCCTACTCTTCCGCCTCAACCCCGTGCTTCGGATGTCCCGGACCTGGGCTGCTCCCAGCACGGCAGAGAGGAATAAAAAAAAATGAGTCATCCGTAGTCACGTTGGCAAACAGAGCAAGTCTCTCTCTCTCTCTCTCCCTCTCTCTCTCTCTCTCTCTCTCTCTCTCTCTCTCTCTCTCTCTCTCTCTCTGATCCTCTTGCCGTACCGTGTATATTCAATTAAATGGAGATTTGATTAGATCCTTTTTGCGGGACGAAATTCAATTTATTTTCGGTGAGCGAAGTATAAGTTCCGCATTAACTTCAGTGAGAGATGACAGTTCAGACTGATCATTGTTTTTCCATGCAGAAACGCGGGATCAGGGAGACCTGCTGTCAGGGGAGAGGAGGAGGAGGAGGGGGTTGTTGAGGTAGGGAGGTGGGGTGGTCGATTACACCATGCAGGGAGACGTAAGGGATGGTCAGGGAGGTTGGGATTGGTGAGGGAGGTTGGGATTGGTGAGGGAGGTTGGGATTGGTGAGGGAGGTTGGGATAGGCAAAGGAGATAGGGATGATAAGAGAAGCAGGGATGGTGAGGAATGTAGGGATGGTGCGGGAATTAAGGACATTGACGGATGTAAGACTGGTCAAGTAGGAGGGAGAGAGGGATGATAGGGGATGGTGGGGGAATCAAGGATAGTGAGGTGAGAAGGAGGAAAAAAAATGCAAGGAAAATTAGTGAAAGCTGTAAGAAACTACCTAGTTTACTGATACCTACAATCCTTAACTGCAAAGCTTTGCTTAAAATGCTGACACATCTTCGGGTGCTTTCAAAGAGTCAGCAAAGGCGTAAGGAATGTTCCATCATTGCAGATTATTTCCGTCTTATATCACTTCTCAACAATTTTGCACTAAATCCCTTACAGCTCAGTCAGTCTTCTCTTCCCCTCGTCAGTAGCGTCAAACAAGAGAGCCTACAACTGTGTACAGACAGTATTATTATGCGAGGTTGGCTCTCGGTACATGACTATGTAGGAACCTGTGAATCTGTGTAATAGGAATGGTACAGAGGCAATGCTCAGTGTATGTTAAAACAATACGGCTGCCTACATACCTATAATTACTACGTTAGAAATATTGGACAGGTCTTGTCCACTGCCCATCAGGGGCACAACGTAGCGAAATTGAGAATGAATTACAAGATCATCTAACACGAGTCAAGGTCAAGGACATGAGCATTTAGGTTCTACACTCTACAAAAGTTGTTCGATCAGTTATGAAAAGCTAAAACTTCGCGAAAGACTAAGGATGGAAGTAATGCGACAACGAAAGATTCTTATCGCTGGGACACTCGATCAAAAGGTTGCAAACGTTTGACAGCCATAGTGACCTGGCCTGTGTGATGATGTGGACCTTGAAACTTAACTGCTTTTCTCACTCTTACCCAACGTTTATGGATTATCCTAGTTTCTGGCCATTTCGACAGGTGTGAAGGTCAAGTGAGTTGGAAGTTCGATGAAGACACACGTTCGATCTCAGCTCATACAGTCAGTTTTTTGTGCAGTATCTCTGGGATGTTTTGTATTCCTTATCTACAGCGTTTTCATCCGTATGTCCACGGCTTCCTGATATTCCAATCGCTGTCTTTTTCAGTTTTGCGATCAAACCTTCGGGAGATAACGTAACTTCTTAGACGCTTCTCCGATACATAGAAATTCATCATCCAAAAATTCATGGCTGCCAGGGAGCATCACGCAAAATGTCGTCTTCCGGGTTGATGGCTGAAGCCTCTGGGTGTACAGTGAACAAGCTGTCGGTAGTCCCTGGGATGGAAGTGCTATCAGTAGACAGGGACTCTGTCGTGTCAGCCAAGGTGCCATCATCCGAGAGTCAACTATTCAACCCGGATGGGACTCCCGTCTCCGATTTCTTAGGACGCTAAGCAAAATAGATGAGGGGCAAGGAGTTCGCCTTGTTGGACTCCATCAGGTGAAAAGATCTCATGCGCACCGAGAAGCCGTCGTCTCTCTC
>NC_092231.1:11623196-11655696 GCF_036320965.1 Panulirus ornatus
ATTAAATAAGTGCTCGTTATCTTCCATCAGCGTATCATCGTGTTTATCTACCACTTACTCAGCAGTGCTTTCCACTTAAGGGTGTCAAAACAGATCTTATTTTCACATTATACTAATCATGACTTTTCAAAAATTGTTAAAGAGGAAAGGGAGAGGTTAAAAGGTGTTAACCGCGGGGCAGAAGTGCGAGTGACTGGGAGACATACAAGAGAAAGCGGTAGGAGGTCAATTGGAAAATGAAGAAGCTGAAAATATGTGGCAAATTAGAGATGCGGATGTGAGAGTAACGGTAAACTTTAAGAGGCTAAAAAGTTTTAGTTATTACAAATAAAAGTAAGGTTATCAAGTTTAGCGAAGGAGAGAGAGAGAGGATGGTTGGAATTTGAGTTTGAAGGTGGAGAACCTGGACGAATTGAAGTGTTTCGGATACCTGGAAGTGGCAGCTGAGGGACCTAAGTGAGCTGAAGTAAGCCAAAACATGGGTGAGGGGAAGCTACAGTCCGGGGTGCAAAAAGTATGTGGAAAGAAAGATCACTATCAAGGATGATATAATAGTCCCAACGGTGTTGTGTGGATGCGAGGCTTGGGCTCTTCATCTGAAAGCACGGAAAAGTGTGGATGTATTAGAAATGGACTTCTTGTGTGAGAAGTGTTCATCGAGCAAGGAATGACACTATGAGTGAAGGGAATGGCAGTAATAACAGTATGCTTGAGGAAGCTGAAGAGGGTGAGGTGATATGGGTTGGACATATGTATGGATAGGAAAAGTGAGGAAAGGCTGACAAAAGAGGAAACACTTACCAGAAGTGGAGAGGGAAAAAAAAAGGAGAATGGGTAGACAGAGGACGAGAGGGAAGGATGGAGCGAGAGGCACTCTGAGGGATCAGTTCTTGAACATGGAGGAGGAAGGAGAGGTGTGAATGGGAGAGAGCGTTGTTGTCGTGCAGGTGGCTGCTTGCTGTCACTGAACCAACCAAGCAATATGATACGGTCGAGCAGAACCACGGGAGGGTTTTTGAGGCTTGGCTGCGAACAGGGAGCTCTTGTTTCGGTGCATCAAACATGACAATGAAAGAGAGGGAAGTGAACAAATATGGCCGTTCATCGTTTGCTTCTTGCCTACCCAAATATGTGTGTGTGTGTGTGTGTGTGTGTATGTGTGTGTGTGTGTGTGTGTGTGTGTGTGTGTGTGTGTGTGTGTGTGTGTGTGTGTGTGTGTGTGTTTGTGTGTGTGTGTGTGTGTGTGTGTGTGTGTGGTATCACATATTGGTCGCAAGGTATCAAACGCGTCTCCAACAGATCGTAATTCATTCCAGACTATCATTACGGTGGACAGCAAGAAATATATGTCTTTAACTATGACACATGGAGACACACTCAGCCATGTTCATGATGCTTAAGGGACTAACTCAGCCATGTTCATGATGCTTAAGGGACTAACTCAGCCATGTTCATGATGCTTAAGGGACTAACTCAGCCATGTTCATGATGCTTAAGGGACTAACTCAGCCATGTTCATGATGCTTAAGGGACTAACTCAGCCATGTTCATGATGCTTAAGGGACTAACTCAGCCATGTTCATGATGCTTAAGGGACTAACTCAGCCATGTTCATGATGCTTAAGGGACTAACTCAGCCATGTTCATGATGCTTAAGGGACTAACTCAGCCATGTTCATGATGCTTAAGGGACTAACTCAGCCATGTTCATGATGCTTAAGGGACTAACTCAGCCATGTTCATGATGCTTAAGGGACTAACTCAGCCATGTTCATGATGCTTAAGGGACTAACTCAGCCATGTTCATGATGCTTAAGGGACTAACTCAGCCATGTTCATGATGCTTAAGGGACTAACTCAGCCATGTTCATGATGCTTAAGGGACTAACTCAGCCATGTTCATGATGCTTAAGGGACTAACTCAGCCATGTTCATGATGCTTAAGGGACTAACTCAGCCATGTTCATGATGCTTAAGGGACTAACTCAGCCATGTTCATGATGCTTAAGGGACTAACTCAGCCATGTTCATGATGCTCAAGGGATCAGCTCAGCCATGTTCATGATGCTTAAGGGACTAACTCAGCCATGTTCATGATGCTTAAGGGACTAACTCAGCCATGTTCATGATGCTTAAGGGACTAACTCAGCCATGTTCATGATGCTTAAGGGACTAACTCAGCCATGTTCATGATGCTTAAGGGACTAACTCAGCCATGTTCATGATGCTCAAGGGATCAGCTCAGCCATGTTCATGATGCTTAAGGGACTAACTCAGCCATGTTCATGATGCTTAAGGGACTAACTCAGCCATGTTCATGATGCTTAAGGGACTAACTCAGCCATGTTCATGATGCTTAAGGGACTAACTCAGCCATGTTCATGATGCTTAAGGGACTAACTCAGCCATGTTCATGATGCTTAAGGGACTAACTCAGCCATGTTCATGATGCTTAAGGGACTAACTCAGCCATGTTCATGATGCTTAAGGGACTAACTCAGCCATGTTCATGATGCTTAAGGGACTAACTCAGCCATGTTCATGATGCTCAAGGGATCAGCTCAGCCATGTTCATGATGCTTAAGGGACTAACTCAGCCATGTTCATGATGCTTAAGGGACTAACTCAGCCATGTTCATGATGCTTAAGGGACTAACTCAGCCATGTTCATGATGCTTAAGGGACTAACTCAGCCATGTTCATGATGCTTAAGGGACTAACTCAGCCATGTTCATGATGCTTAAGGGACTAACTCAGCCATGTTCATGATGCTTAAGGGACTAACTCAGCCATGTTCATGATGCTTAAGGGACTAACTCAGCCATGTTCATGATGCTCAAGGGATCAGCTCAGCCATGTTCATGATGCTTAAGGGACTAACTCAGCCATGTTCATGATGCTCAAGGGATCAGCTCAGCCATGTTCATGATGCTTAAGGGACTAACTCAGCCATGTTCATGATGCTTAAGGGACTAACTCAGCCATGTTCATGATGCTTAAGGGACTAACTCAGCCATGTTCATGATGCTTAAGGGACTAACTCAGCCATGTTCATGATGCTTAAGGGACTAACTCAGCCATGTTCATGATGCTTAAGGGACTAACTCAGCCATGTTCATGATGCTTAAGGGACTAACTCAGCCATGTTCATGATGCTTAAGGGACTAACTCAGCCATGTTCATGATGCTTAAGGGACTAACTCAGCCATGTTCATGATGCTTAAGGGACTAACTCAGCCATGTTCATGATGCTTAAGGGACTAACTCAGCCATGTTCATGATGCTTAAGGGACTAACTCAGCCATGTTCATGATGCTCAAGGGATCAGCTCAGCCATGTTCATGATGCTTAAGGGACTAACTCAGCCATGTTCATGATGCTTAAGGGACTAACTCAGCCATGTTCATGATGCTTAAGGGACTAACTCAGCCATGTTCATGATGCTTAAGGGACTAACTCAGCCATGTTCATGATGCTTAAGGGACTAACTCAGCCATGTTCATGATGCTTAAGGGACTAACTCAGCCATGTTCATGATGCTTAAGGGACTAACTCAGCCATGTTCATGATGCTTAAGGGACTAACTCAGCCATGTTCATGATGCTTAAGGGACTAACTCAGCCATGTTCATGATGCTTAAGGGACTAACTCAGCCATGTTCATGATGCTTAAGGGACTAACTCAGCCATGTTCATGATGCTTAAGGGACTAACTCAGCCATGTTCATGATGCTTAAGGGACTAACTCAGCCATGTTCATGATGCTTAAGGGACTAACTCAGCCATGTTCATGATGCTTAAGGGACTAACTCAGCCATGTTCATGATGCTTAAGGGACTAACTCAGCCATGTTCATGATGCTTAAGGGACTAACTCAGCCATGTTCATGATGCTTAAGGGACTAACTCAGCCATGTTCATGATGCTTAAGGGACTAACTCAGCCATGTTCATGATGCTTAAGGGACTAACTCAGCCATGTTCATGATGCTTAAGGGACTAACTCAGCCATGTTCATGATGCTTAAGGGACTAACTCAGCCATGTTCATGATGCTTAAGGGACTAACTCAGCCATGTTCATGATGCTTAAGGGACTAACTCAGCCATGTTCATGATGCTCAAGGGATCAGCTCAGCCATGTTCATAATGCTTTAGGGATTAACTCAGCCATGTTCATAATGCTTTAGGGATTAACTCAGCCATGTTCATAATGCTTTAGGGATTAACTCAGCCATGTTCATAATGCTTTAGGGATTAACTCAGCCATGTTCATAATGCTTTAGGGATTAACTCAGCCATGTTCATAATGCTTTAGGGATTAACTCAGCCATGTTCATAATGCTTTAGGGATTAACTCAGCCATGTTCATAATGCTTTAGGGATTAACTCAGCCATGTTCATAATGCTTTAGGGATTAACTCAGCCATGTTCATAATGCTTTAGGGATTAACTCAGCCATGTTCATAATGCTTTAGGGATTAACTCAGCCATGTTCATAATGCTTTAGGGATTAACTCAGCCATGTTCATAATGCTTTAGGGATTAACTCAGCCATGTTCATAATGCTTTAGGGATTAACTCAGCCATGTTCATGATGCTCAAGGGACTAGCTCAGCCATGTTCATGATGCTCAAGGGACTAGCTCAGCCATGTTCATGATGCTTAAGGGACTAACTCAGCCATGTTCATAATGCTTTAGGGATTAACTCAGCCATGTTCATAATGCTTTAGGGATTAACTCAGCCATGTTCATAATGCTTTAGGGATTAACTCAGCCATGTTCATAATGCTTTAGGGATTAACTCAGCCATGTTCATGATGCTTAAGGGACTAACTCAGCCATGTTCATGATGCTCAAGGGACTAACTCAGCCATGTTCATAATGCTTTAGGGATTAACTCAGCCATGTTCATGATGCTTAAGGGACTAACTCAGCCATGTTCATGATGCTTAAGGGACTAACTCAGCCATGTTCATGATGCTTAAGGGACTAACTCAGCCATGTTCATGATGCTTAAGGGACTAACTCAGCCATGTTCATGATGCTCAAGGGACTAGCTCAGCCATGTTCATGATGCTCAAGGGACTAACTCAGCCATGTTCATAATGCTTTAGGGATTAACTCAGCCATGTTCATGATGCTTAAGGGACTAACTCAGCCATGTTCATGATGCTTAAGGGACTAACTCAGCCATGTTCATGATGCTCAAGGGACTAGCTCAGCCATGTTCATGATGCTTAAGGGACTAACTCAGCCATGTTCATAATGCTTTAGGGATTAACTCAGCCATGTTCATAATGCTTTAGGGATTAACTCAGCCATGTTCATGATGCTTAAGGGACTAACTCAGCCATGTTCATGATGCTCAAGGGACTAGCTCAGCCATGTTCATGATGCTTAAGGGACTAACTCAGCCATGTTCATGATGCTCAAGGGACTAACTCAGCCATGTTCATGATGCTTAAGGGACTAACTCAGCCATGTTCATAATGCTTTAGGGATTAACTCAGCCATGTTCATGATGCTTAAGGGACTAACTCAGCCATGTTCATGATGCTTAAGGGACTAACTCAGCCATGTTCATAATGCTTTAGGGATTAACTCAGCCATGTTCATAATGCTTTAGGGATTAACTCAGCCATGTTCATGATGCTCAAGGGACTAGCTCAGCCATGTTCATGATGCTCAAGGGACTAGCTCAGCCATGTTCATGATGCTTAAGGGACTAACTCAGCCATGTTCATGATGCTTAAGGGACTAACTCAGCCATGTTCATGATGCTTAAGGGACTAACTCAGCCATGTTCATGATGCTCAAGGGACTAACTCAGCCATGTTCATAATGCTTTAGGGATTAACTCAGCCATGTTCATGATGCTTAAGGGACTAACTCAGCCATGTTCATGATGCTTAAGGGACTAACTCAGCCATGTTCATAATGCTTTAGGGATTAACTCAGCCATGTTCATAATGCTTTAGGGATTAACTCAGCCATGTTCATGATGCTTAAGGGACTAACTCAGCCATGTTCATGATGCTTAAGGGACTAACTCAGCCATGTTCATGATGCTCAAGGGACTAGCTCAGCCATGTTCATGATGCTCAAGGGACTAGCTCAGCCATGTTCATAATGCTTTAGGGATTAACTCAGCCATGTTCATGATGCTTAAGGGACTAACTCAGCCATGTTCATGATGCTCAAGGGACTAGCTCAGCCATGTTCATGATGCTCAAGGGACTAGCTCAGCCATGTTCATGATGCTCAAGGGACTAGCTCAGCCATGTTCATGATGCTCAAGGGACTAGCTCAGCCATGTTCATGATGCTTAAGGGACTAACTCAGCCATGTTCATGATGCTCAAGGGAGTAGCTCTTCCATGTTTATGACGCTCCAGGGATTAGCTCAGCTATGTTCATGATGCTCAAGGGAACAGCTCAGCCATATCTATGATGTTCAAGGGACTAGCTCAGCCATGTTCATGATGCTCAAGGGATCAGCTCAGCCATGTTCATAATGCTTTAGGGATTAACTCAGCCATGTTCATGATGCTTAAGGGACTAACTCAGCCATGTTCATGATGCTCAAGGGACTAGCTCAGCCATGTTCATGATGCTCAAGGGACTAACTCAGTCACGTTCATAATGCTTTAGGGATTAACTCAGCCATGTTCATGATGCTCAAGGGACTAGCTCAAACATGTCTATGATGTTCAAGGAATTAGCTCAGCCATGCTAATGATGGTCCAGGGAAGAGCGAAATCCTATCTATGCTCCTGGAGAGATTATTGCACCCATGCCTTTATGATGGTCGAGGGATAAACACAACCATGTCATCAGCTCTAAACCAACAACAATCAGCCTTCGAGACAAAAGTTGTAGTTAGAGGCGTGGGAACTTCAGGGGATCAAGAGGGTAATGGATTTGTTGTTCTTGACAAATGGCCGCATAAGACAATAAAGGGAACAGTGGGGTTTGTTGGTGTAGATTTATAGACGAGATATAAACGTATATAAGACCCAGAAATACATCGGAGTCGGTGGTAGCTGGGTGTTCAAGTTAGAGAAATGGGCAAACTTTCTCGGAAGAGAGTTACAAGCGTAGACAAACTGCCGGAGTTCATGAAAATCGACATACTCGAAAAAACAGAGACAAAAAAAAGAGAGCTGCACTATCGTTGACGTCGTTACGCCAGAAGGACTTCAGTGAACGTAGAGACTGATAAGAGATAAAAGTGAAAAAAAAATATTGGTAAAAAATGAGTTGGCGTGTCAAAGAAGTGAAAAAAAAAAAGATATTGTAACTTTAAAAACGCACGCCGTGTCGTCCACGGGAAAATAGAAAAGAAAAAAAGAGGGTCTTTCTTTAGTCGGTGGTGAAGATGGGACCTGCAAAACAGAAACAGAGGCAACGTAATCAAGCAGTGAGGGACTAGGAATAGCACAAGGGTGAGGGAGCAAGAGACTGCACTTCGTGCGAGTGAGACCAAACTTTTACAGATGATGGAAGACTCGAAGTGCAGGAGAAGGAAGAATAATAGAGGAAAAGGTGAGAGGATGATGGAAGTGAGGCAATCATAGAGAACAGTATGACGCGAGGAGAACTGCATGAAGAACATCTCGACTTCCACATAGTTTCACTGGAGGAGAGTAAGACAAGAGCTGGACGTATATGGAAATCTGTTTGGACGTGAGGAGGACTTTACTGTGGAGGTGTGGGCTCGTGCGGAAGACCATTTAGGATACGCGGAGGGCTGTAGGGCAGGAGAGGATAGGACTACAGGATAGATGATGATCTCCACAACATCCAGAGATCCGCAACACACGAAGAGAACTTTTACGAAAGACAAATACGTACGACTGCTGGTCTACAGAACACACGGGTAAACCATGAAAAACATGAGGATTAAATTGAATGTTGCGAGAGGAAGCGTTCCCTGTCTACGTGTATATATATATACAACCAGCGACATCGTCTCAATGTGCTGAAAAGTCTCAGCCAGTGGGATTGAATGGACATACGGGTTTATACGAATATGTACAGTAGTAGCTTTACGACCGTATCAACGCAGGGTTAAATGATGAACAGATATACAAGCGCGTGTGTATCTGCCTCCTGCTGTCAATTATGAACGTACAGGTATACGACAGCGATTCAAACTCATCTTTAATCATTGCACAAAACATTATCGGTAATTACACAGGGAACATCATTAACGTCACCGTCTCACCTTTCGTCTTTAAAAATCACAACGCGTTTTTCTCTTTCCTCAAAAAAAGGGAAAAAGAAAAAAAATCTAAACACGTAATTTTTCATTTCGTCTGCATCCGACAGAGGTTTGTGACTTGCACCAGATTGTGCAGTTACATGATCAACTAATGGTACAGTCGAGAGGATAATCAGAATAGAATTAAACAACCAAGATTATCTCACAATCAACATAATTCAATTCTCATATTTCTAACTCAGAAGTTGTAAATACCTCAGTTTACATAAATCTAGTTCTATCACATTCACATCACAAAAGCATAGATGCAGCTTTGAATGGACATGAGGGTAAAGGACACAGGCTATATATATATATATATATATATATATATATATATATATATATATATATATATATATATATATTTTTTTTTTTTTTTTTTTTTATACTTTGTCGCTGTCTCCCGCGTTTGCGAGGTAGCGCAAGGAAACAGACGAAAGAATTGGCCCAACCCCCCCCATACACATGTATATACATACGTCCACACACGCAAATATACATACCTACACAGCTTTCCATGGTTTACCCCAGACGCTTCACATGCCTTGATTCGCCATTTCCCGCGTTAGCGAGGTAGCGCTAGGAACAGAGGACTGGGCCTTTTTTGGAATATCCTCACCTGGCCCCCTCTGTTCCTTCTTTTGGAAAATTAAAAAAAAAAAACGAGAGGGGAGGATTTCCAGCCCCCCTCTCCCTCCCCTTTTAGTCGCCTTCTACGACACGCAGGGAATACGTGGGAAGTATTCTTAATCCCCTATCCCCAGGGACAATATATATATATATATATATATATATATATATATATATATATATATATATATATATATATATATAAATGTTAACGAATACAACTCGTATTATGACAACATCTCTGAATGTCGTTCTTATGACACTGACTCCCACAAGTCAGTCAACACAGCTGTGGTGGTATTGGCCTGTGATGAGAAAGGGTAAAGTCCACTGCCGTTAAACAGAACAAAGTCAAGGCCAACACAACGGCATAAACGCTCTGTTGTCGCGTCAGTATATTACCGTAGCTCTTATTACACTTCTATTTTCTAGTTAACTTATAAACGAAATACAGCGGACTGGGGCATATGCTCTGAGTAATATAACCTAAAGACTGGTGTGGCAAATTCCTTGGTCCGATTTTGCATCTCTCTCTCTCTCTCTCTCTCTCTCTCTCTCTCTCTCTCTCTCTCTCTCTCTCTCTCGCTCTCTCTCTCTCTCTCTCTCCAAGCTGGTCCAGCGATTTTGGCAAAGATCTCGTCGAAGATACACGTAGATAAGTAGACATTCTCTCTCCCCCCCTCTCTCTCTCTCTCTCTCTCTCTCTCTCTCTCTCTCTATATATATATATATATATATATATATATATATATATATATATATATATATATATATATATATATATATAAGTATTCGGAGATATTTCCTTCTAAATATGAATATTGGCCTCCCAGTACAAGAACAAGGTAAAAAGAATATTGCGGCTTGACTTCATAAGGAAACTTTATACTGGTAGGTAAAAAAAGGAAAACGATGGTTAACCTTATTAAAATTCTGGCTGGCCACGAGTGCTCAGCAATATAGTGCAGCTGCTGCAGCCGAGGAACGCCACCCACGGAAAGCAACATGTTCCCCCACAAGGTTTGTGTCTTGAGGACGAAGGCGGTGGTCGCCACAGCCACTCGACTGTTCGGGGTCCTTCGAGGGTGACATCATGACATGTTGAGACCAAGACGGTGTGTGTGTGTGTGTGTGTGTGTGTGACATGAACTTACAACAGAAACCAATTAGATTTTTTTCTTTTAGGTCTGTAGTAAATAATTAGGGATGAATATAATGAGAGATATATACCACAGTGCCAGATCGACTCCAAAGGTCGTCATTTGATTCTTATCCGATAATTTGGGAGAAAGTCTGAGGACCATACCCGCCACCATCATCAACTGTCACCTGAGATCTCTCGTCCCCTAGTTACAGCTCGGCACCACAACCTCATCGAACCACTACAGGGATGTACAGACCTCTGCAAGAATGGTTCCACCCCAAGTGCTGCAAACTTCATTCAAAATCTTTAGATCATTTGTGTCGGAGCTAAATGAAGCAATGGGAATTGTTGGATAAATTTAAGACATAAGGAGACAGGATGTAATAACTGAATTCAATAAGGAGTAATGTACCCAAGAAGTACTATAAGCAAAGCTAAGACACTTGAAACGAGAGGGATTGAGTAGGGCTTTCATCAGAAGTGATGGAAAGAGAGAGGAGAAGATAAGAGAAGAGAAGAGAAGAGAAGAGAAGAGAAGAGAAGAGAAGAGAAAGAGAAGAGAAGAGAAGAGAAGAGAAGAGAAGAGAGAGAGAGAGAGAGAGAGAGAGAGAGAGAGAGAGAGAGAGAGAGAGAGAGAGAGAGAGAGAGAGAGAATGTGTCAGACGGCACAACACGGCGAAAACATCAGAAGATCCCTAAGCAGCAGAAGAGCCCTAGCAGAACCTCAGAGATGGTCGGGCATGTTAAGTGATGTGAAAAGTTAGTCTGGCAATGACGCACACAGACGCGGAGGAGCTGCTAGAGAAGAAGCGGAGCTCAAACTCGAATGAGGGGGAACCATAACCTAGCGTTGTTGGAGTAGTGGTGACCAGACTTATTACAGAGCATCGCTAACCTACTCTGGTCCAGAGGGAGACATGATCACGAGGAGTAAAAGAAAAGAAAAAGGAGGAGATGAAGTGGCTCTCTTAATAAACGAGAGGCTTGAGTTTTGGGATACATAAGGAGATAACTCATTCACACAATACACAATAGGAGGAGTAACCACTGGAAAGATGTAATCAGTGTTACTTATATTTCACAAGCTTACTAAGACAATGAATGAATGAGAAGGAATATGTAATGATAGAAATGAGGGAAATATGGTACACGAGGCAGGGAAACGTATTCCTTAAAGATGGTGAAGTTTTGATAATGGGGGATTTCAATTACACATAAACAGACTGGGAGTTGTGGAGTTCCATGAAGAGAGGGAGCCATGGAGACAAAAGTTCTTAGAAAGTGCAGAGAAAAATCTTGTCCATATCAACCTGTCGTTGAACACGCTAGAATTAGAAGGGCCTGTTATAACATCATAGTTAGATGTTACCTATGCACATAGAAAAATGCACACCGCAAAGTACATACTATATACTGATTGGAAAAACTCTGAGAAGATGAGGCTTGCGTTCATGAGAACCTGATGATAACAGAGATGAGGCCAGACCCAGGAAATATGAATGATTCTGGAAATGACACAAAATCAAAGAATTTCTATGGAAACAAATTGGGAAAAGGCTTTCTGTGCCTACGATATACATTACTGTTATCGAAGGATGTGTGAAGTTTACAGTGAAGGAGTATGAACATGGGTACCTTTGATGACAGAGTTAAAGGAAAGGTTGAAAAATAGACAATTATGGTTCTGTATAATATGTTGGGAAAAAGATGTACTGTGGAAGGGATATATACATTACTACAGCCAGCCAGCATTTGAAAGGTATGAGAGCGAAAGGAATAAGTATATCAGGAGAAGAAAGGAGGAACAGAGAACATCTGAAGAGACTTGTGGATAATTAGAAATATCTTCCATTAATGTAATAGATTGCCGGTTGAAGAACAACTAATCAGACTAAGGATTTCTGATGGAAGAGTCGTTCAGAACAATGCAAAAATATATATGCGAGAATCTGAATGACATGTTACAAAAAGCGAGCTGTATTTTGGAAAAATGAGAAGGTAAGGTGGATTTTTTGTGTCTGGATTGCCAGAAAGCACTTGACGCTGTAACACAGAGAAGCGTAAAGAAGCTGGAAAGTCAGACAGGAATAAGGAAATCCTTTGATGGACTGAGGACTATCTTACTGAAAGGACACAAAGGCCCTTGAAAGTGGAGCTTCCTTGAAAATGGAATGAGGTCACCAGAGGCATGCTGCAGGGTTTTGTTCTGGGACCATTGATCTTCTTAATGTATGTGATGTATACGAATCAAATCATCTTTACTCCAGCATCAGTGTTCCCCCCTCCTGTAACCCAGTGCCCCTTTGATCAGAAGCCCTAAAAAAATGTTCACCACAACGGGAATCAACACGACCACTACCACTTCGAGAATGAAGATCCACTGCCATTCCTCCAACCCAAAAACGTACTATGAGGATTTTTCTTTGGCTTAAAGAGAACATGATAAAATTTCAATAGTCTATCAACACCTTAGTATAATGATGACCAAACCACTTACCAAGTATCCGCCCGTTAGCTTCTTAGTTTTAACCTAGCCTAAGGTGTACCCAGGACACATGATAATTCAAACTACGAAAGAGTCTTATAGTATCAAAATAACTTGCTTTCAAATTAAACAAAAAAAAAAAAAAAAAAAAGATGCATAAATCGTACTGGTCATTACTGCAAGTGAGCTGCGAAAAAAATAAAAATAAATCAGAAAGATTAACGAGTATCAGCGATTGGTATGGAGATAACAACCCATTATCCTGTAATTTGTCCAATGAGGACAACTGCTCCTGGGCTGGTTATATAAACGACCAATTGCTTCCTTCTAAGGGAATGGCTGTTTCGCTAAACAATGATTCTAACTAAAGCAAAGGACCCTATAGTTTCAACAGTGTTTCAAGGCGTGTCAGCCTTATCTCATATTTCTTATATTCTGACCACATCCTCTCTTGATTCAAACTCTGATCAATGTAAGAAAAAAAGTGGAAACAAAAATGCGGCATTTTATATGTTTCTGTTCATTCCAGCATGTTACCGGTGCAGCATGAAGAATGGAGGAGCCAGGAAAGATTCATTACTTGGAATTAACACGATTTTATCTGGCAGTGATTAGTTACTGGCCAACAGAAATCTCATCAGCATTTTTTAGCCAACGAGGAACAATTCCCGTCTCTGGCAAACACAACACTTGCAGTTTTCAGGGAAATTACAGTCATGGTGTTCACATAATCTAAAAAGAAAAAGAGTATATATATATATGTATATATATATATATATATATATATATATATATATATATATATATATATATATATATATATATATATATATATTCTTATGAGTCCACGGGGAAAATGAAACACGAAAAGTTCCCAAGTGCACTTTCGTGTAATAATCACATCATTAGGGGAGACATAAGAGAGAAATATAACAGTCAGTTGATATACATCGAAGAGACGAAGCTAGGACGCTATTTCGTCTCTTCAATGTATATCAACTGACCTATATTTCTCTCTTTTGTCTCCCCTGATGATGTGATTATTACACGAAGGTGCACTTGGGAACTTATCGTGTTTCATTTTCCCCGTGGACTCATAGGAATATATATATATATATATATATATATATATATATATATATATATATATATATATATATATATATATATATATATATATATGCTTTAGATTAACACCTTCTCTGTTGGTGATAAAACACACGTCGAAACAAACCTTCACAGAGGGAAATTCTCTTCGACAACAATATCCTCCAGCAGCAGCAGACCGCTCCGTTCTCCCCGAGGGAGAGATATCTTTACCATCTGTTTGTTATTCTTGGCATGGATATGACTCTCTCATTTTCTTCTAACGCTTCTGCAGTATTCCACGTTACGAAATCAACTGAGCTATTGTTTAGGTCTTCGCAACTTGTGTACTGTTCAAAGGTATCGTTGGGATACTTATCAAAGGATTTTTGAAATGTTAGTCCATGCGTCATGTGTAATGATCCACCTAACTGACTGACCGAAAGCCTTCGGCTGAATATCTAGACGACGTGAGCTTTTGCATAGAACGCCTTCAGTGAGAATAGAAACGAGTTACCCCTGAATCTACCAAAAGAAAAACCCCATTCTCTAGTGTATACTCATATTCCACCGAACACACATCATCTCTTCTAATGCTTAATGCCATTTTATCTATAGTATACTTAAACCTCTCCTTACACAGTAAATGAACGACTAATGCAAGATTTAGAATCCGTTTAGAACAATAAACGCAACACAAATATAAAAGCTTGAGAACTAGTTTCCTTATGACTCTTACAGACTACTCGTCAACCTCAAGTGTTCAGTCCAGACCCAGGACTCATGTTCCCACAACACACTAATACCTGCGGTATACTGAAATCATCGCAGTATACACCGTAGTGCGTAGCCTTTACACAAAGGCTTCGCTGCACGAAGGACATCTAGTGACAATTGCAGTACCATAGCCAACGAATAGGAAGTAGAAAATGATCCAATTGAATTATGATAACGAATGTAAATTGGGGGTCAGTATTTCAGATGAGATTCAATATCATTTTAGTTTTATTACCGAGTAACATCCCAGAAAAGCATTAAAAACAGACAGAATCAGGACAAAAGCCCTGATCAAAAAATAACTGCACGTAAATATATCTGTAGTTAACAGCATGCAACTGACCCGGGTTCCATCCCCGGCTAAGCAACTGGTTTCTAAATCAGAACCGAATGGGGATCAAGTGAGAAATTTCAACTTAAGGAGATCCGAGAAAAAAAAAATGATAAGGCGAATCCTTAATGAGCACAGAGAGAAGCTCGTTCTCTTCCAAGAACTTGTGTGAACGTGAATGTACAGCCCGAGAAAATCTGATCCTTACCGGGTCAATTATTATAATGATTCAGTTCTTTTTATCACAAGAAGTATATCAGAGAAATGAATCATAGCAATCTACTATAGTGTTCAAATAACTGCCTTTCCATACTGCTCTCAAAGCCACTATGACAATAACGTTTGGCTAAAAGCGAAATATTTCGAGATTCAGATTTCCAATGTTTATTATTTTCAAGGGAAAGTATAGCCCCAACTTTGTCATCTGCCTTAAGCATTCACGTCTTCCCCTCCGTTCACAGTCTGCGGATTCTGGTCTTCATCTTTCTAGCGGGCGTTCAAGTAATCCTTAGGTTCTCGCTGACAACATCTGGAGTTTTAATAGCATATGCCTCTTCTGTGTGTTTCTTGCGCAGTGCTCCAGAGATGAGCCCAGTCCTTTCCCTAGAGCACTGAAAATCCTACGTATTAAAATACGCAAAGATCTCGAT
Source organism: Panulirus ornatus (assembly GCF_036320965.1). Classification (NCBI taxonomy): domain Eukaryota; kingdom Metazoa; phylum Arthropoda; class Malacostraca; order Decapoda; family Palinuridae; genus Panulirus; species Panulirus ornatus. The sequence continues at coordinate 11,638,564 of NC_092231.1, forward strand.
CCATCCCAACCAGTTCAATGGTATAGTTTCAGCCTGGCGCTCCGATCTTGATGTCGGCCCATCAGATCAATTACATTATCCTGGTTGTAACCAATTAACTGCCTCTTGACATTTATACCCATCTGTAGCATAAACAACCTAGTCCATCCGAGTATCCCAACTTCTGTTTCGTACACCTACGTCGCAGCTTCACGTCGAGTTGCATCAGCTGCGAACTCCTCTGGTATAGAATGTTCTACGACCAGACTGCAACATCTTTACTCTACTGAGTTTTCATTATATGCAACATCGCAAGGGACTCGTCCACTGGTACTAAATCCACAAACATCCAAATCGTGTGACTTACCAAGTCCCACATTGTAAAAGTAACCCTTATAATTTGCCTCGAAACCTCCTCACATCAATCAATATTCCCCTTCACCCTCTCCGCTTCTCTCTGTTCGCCTACGTCCAGCCACTTGCGTAAGAAAGGACAGATGGAATCACTACCACGGGAGATTACGCTACACAGTCTCTATGTAGTCATCATGACAACATCATCCTCAGCACTCGATGGTCTCAGGACATTTAAGACACACCTCTGACGCTTGGTAGTATTCTATCTGGTTTCACTGTCTGTCATAACACTTCATCTTCTACATCATCTATATATACATGAAAACAATGCTAGGATTCACCTTGACACTTAAGATGCAATCAAAGATTTGAAAATGATAATGTTCATGCTGCTGAGTGTCATTTCTAAACATTATACTCCATTATGTGTCGATGATTATCATCATCAGACATTTTCTAGGATTTTCTTAGACGTTTACGGCAAGATCCTGATTAAACTCAACTGAAACGAAGAGAAAGTGCTTTACGCGCGTTCTTGGCGTTCAGCCCCGGCACACACGATGGCTTTGTCCACTTCATCGCTCGAGGCGATAGGTCAATGCCGGATAATCTCTATCTCTTATGTTAATATGTTAGTTCCTCAGTTCCGAGGATGGCATTACCCTTTTTTCATTAAGGGTTTACAGCAAACGATGACTAAATTATATCTAGAAATCACGTAAAGTTACTTGGGATCTTTGACTTGCTTCGGTAACAAATATATCATTTGACTTCCTAGGAATCGGCGAATGAATGGGTTAAGATAGATTAGCAATAAATGAGAGATTCAGAGGATCGACTCCTGGTTGTGTTCGTCAACCCACTGTCAACCCAGCTGTTCATCCTCCCCTGGGAGTTGGTCGATAAATTGGTTACGTGGTTTAGGCTAGAATAAATAAATGAATATATATATATATATATATATATATATATATATATATATATATATATATATATATATATATATATATATATATATATATATGCATATATATAATTTTGCTTGAAATCATATGAATATTTACCACCTCCGCAGATACGAAAATTTCTTCAAGTATTTTCCCTTCTCTTTTTTTTTGATCTCTTTCGCTATCACAAAGAGACACCTCAGGCCAGAGTGGTTTGATGCCGTTGGTCTGCCCTGGGTCTTCAAGTGTATATAATAATATAACTGCATGTAACTAGAGAGAACTGACATAAGAAGAACATCATGTTCAGAAAAGTTAAACTGATGAAGCAGTTCTTGGTAGAGAAAAGTCAGTTTTTCTTAGTCTTGGTAAAACAGTTACTATGATTCTCTTGTTCACTTGTTCACTGGATCACTCATATATATATTTCACTTGCGTTTCAAGAAACCTCCTCATCACATAATGCCATTCTTACCTATACACTCAAATTAGAAAACAGATTTCAAGTATTTTTCTTAATCTAATGCACAATAACGTGTCTCTGTACAGGCTATGATAATTACGTTCCACTGTGTTACCATTTTCTAAGTGGTGGAATACTTTCCCTGTTTTGATGGCATCATGTTGATGGTGAATGATGTGTCACTTGTCTTGAACTGTGTCATTTTAGTGAGTCAATACACGTATTAATATATGTTTCTTTTTCCATACCTATTCGCCATTTTTCCCCGGATGAGTGAGGTAGCGTCAAGAACAGAGGACTGAGCCACAGAGGGAAAACCCTCACTTGGCCCCCGTCTCAATTCCCCCTTTTCAAAAAAGTAAAACAGGAGAGGAGGACTTCCAGTCCCCCTCGCTCCCTCCTCTTTTAGTCGCCTTCTACGACACGCAGGGAATACGTGGGCAGTGTTCTTTCTCCCCAGGGATAACTAACATATGGTATCCAGAATACAAATAAACTAAACACAAGTAGTGTATCAGGAACTCCAGTAACCTCTGACAACATGGCTGGTTACCTGTACTCTCGATGCACGGGATCACGTCCTCTGTAGGAGTCCCAGTGGCCGAATACGTGCTAGCAGTCTGTTCTTAGTCCACAATCCGCTGGCTGTGCGAGAACAGCTTTAATCAGCTTAGCACTTAATTAAGTGTTTCTCTAATTCACTGCACTTCACCAGTGATTTGCTATGTATATTACATAACATATATATATATATATATATATATATATATATATATATATATATATATATATATATATATATATATATATTGATCATATTTAAAATACTTGATCGCCGTCTCACGCGTCAGCGAGGTAGCACCAGGAAGCCCATCCCCTCATATACATGTTACCTACATTGACGCGCACACACGCACATATACGTACATATCCATATCAACGTATACATATATATATACATACACAGACACATACAGATATACACACGTACATATTCATACTTGCTGCCTTCATCCATTCCCGCCGCCACCCCGCCATACATGAAATAGCATCCCCCTCTCCCCACCAGCGAGGTAGCGTCAGGAAAAGACAAAAAAGAAAAGGCCACACTCGCTCACACTCAGTTTCTAACTAAGCCTGTAACTTTCATCAGTTCATGATGACACATAAGATTTACATTTGTATACTATCTTTCACATTATATATTCTATATCAGATTCTGATTCACCCCAGGAAATCCTACTGCCTACTTAATTAATCCGTGCTACAAGTAGCCAGCAGAACCTTGCGTAGCTGTAATTACTTAAATGAATTACCAAATCGGTTTAATATAGAGCTGTGAACACAGCCTCCCACTGTTGTCCAGTGCTGTAGTAGTGCTCTACATTCCCTGAAGTGTCAAGACTTCTGTGAGCACAGTACAGATGTTTCCTAAAGAATCTCCCAGGAGTGGCGCGGATTCATGCAAATGTAAAACCAACACTGTACATAATTTAGTTGCAGGACATCAAGTAAATTATATATATATATATATATATATATATATATATATATATATATATATATATATATATATATATATATATATATATATATATGTATGTATGTATTATTGGATCCGACTGCTCGAGGTTACCAAGCGAGTGAAAAGTCACCTTTGGCGAGGCTACATCATCGTCAGGTGTGGTGGTACAGTGGTGGTGGAGTGACTGGGCCTAAAGCCAACCTGTGTAGGTGAGAGTGAGATACGTTGCTTGATTCTATTATGGAACAGTTCTTCAGAGTTTGGATGCTGAAGGCAGAAGTGATATAGGACACCAGGAGGAGGGGAAGTTGGGTATTTGGGAGTCGACGCGCTGTCAATGGACTGAACGAGGGCATGTGAAGCGTCCTGGGAGAACTAGGGCATGTGAAGCGTCCTGGGAGAACTAGGGCATGTGAAGCGTCCTGGGAGAACCAGGGCATGTGAAGCGTCCTGGGAGAACCATGGAAAGGTCTGCTGGTCGCCTGGTTTTACAGGTGGTATAGTGTACTATGACCCTTTGTGACCTCTGTAATCCTTTTGTGCTACCGCTCACAGGATGAGCATGGGGTGCACAATACATTTGCTGGGGTTGTCGGCACAAATCTATATTGTATTGACAAGTTTCCAGATGTTAAGGACTTCCACAGACCAGGTTAATGATGGCGTTGTTAAGTGTCTGTATGTTTTCTATTTCCTGCTGATTATGATTGGTTTCTACGAGCTGGTTTCTTCGTTTGCATGAAGTGTGCAACTCCTAAGGACAAGCTCCGGTTGCATTTCTTACACTGATCTTTGTTATGCGGTGTTTGGTAACGTGATCGAGGGTGTTGAGGAAGTGTGTTTGACTGAATGAGTCAACGATGTCAAATCACCTATGCTGAAATTCTGGAGCTTTGTTTCCTCGTAAAGTGTGAGGTCGTGTAAAGTAAGTCGTGATGGTGGTATTGTGGGTGGGATGGGTCAAGTGGAACAAACGCCTGGGCTTCAGAGAATATATCCTCACTCAACTTTAGAAAGTAATAATACAAGAGGGGAAGGTTTCCCCCAAGCGACCCCATGAACTCCCACCCATATTATTGTGCGGATCAACACCTATAGCCAACACCAAAGTATGACAAGCTATACTAGTATACCTAAAACATATGTTCATCTAATGACAACTCCTCTCTGGATGAGGAGGGTGGTGGGAGTGTTGACGAGAGTAACCCATGTTTCCACATCCCACCCACAACTCGATCTCTCACACAACCTGCTGTGGTGGTGGAGTGACTGGGCCCATGATGAGAGATCTAAGACAACACATGCTCACAGCAGTACAACAGCTGCTCACAACTGTACTGCTGATATGATTAACATTGACTAGGAAAGATATCTTTCAAATGAGGACTTCATAACAACACAAAGAGATGTACTGCGCAAGAAAGCATGAGGAGCCTGCGTAGAAAAGCAAACTGCAATGAATTATTGTACGTCAGGAACTGATCATACATCGCATACACGAACATGAAGCCTTGGGGGCTTCCCATCTATTGGCCTGACTATACCAAGCTACCAGTCAATGTTCAATCGAGGTTATTATACAACATACAGGCACTTGTCACACTCTAATGAACTGAGTCCTGTAAACACCAAGGAAAAGTGACTCACTCTTATTTGTTAGTGATATTGCTTGAGACGTGACTCTCTGAAATTTGCTAGTTTTGTGGGGGGACACGTTGAAGTGTATTTAGTTAAGCCGTAGACAAACAAACAAACAACAGGCAACAACAGTTGTTGTGGTTATGATCTAACAATACCTTAACCGTCGAGGTAAAATTACCTGATTTTCTCCTGATATTTTCCATTTTTGTTCCAAATCCATTTTTCTTTCCGCAGTCGATTTTTTCCCTTTTTCTGTTTTACATATTCTTCCCTGTTTTTTTGTTTACGTTAACCTGTTGCAACCCTGCTGGGTGACGGGTGTCTAGACCTGAGGCGTTAGTGTGGGTAAAGGATATATATATATATATATATATATATATATATATATATATATATATATATATATATATATATATATATATATATATATATATATATATATAACGAGTCAGAGAGATTGCTGTGAGGCAGACAGTTATTGTGATAATACGTAAGATACGATGGGATCAGGAGAGTTAAATGGAGATACAGGAAAGTGTATGAAAATGTAAAGCTGAATGTTGGGTGAGACGAATAACTGCAGAGTCAGGAGAGTTGCCAAGGGAGTTGTTCTGCTGTAGAGTTAGTGGACACAGTGCTACATAAATCAATGTGGTTCGAGGAGAGAGACTGTGTGTGTGTGTGTGTGTGTGTGTGTGTGTGTGTGTGTGTGTGTGTGTGTGTGTGTGTGTAGTGAGGAAAATTACACTAAAGAGGATTACGTCCGTAATCACATTCGTAATTCCATCTGTAATTCATTTGTGTCAGGAGAGTTGCCCTGTGGTCAGCATAGTTACTTTGGAGGTCAGCAGGTTTACTGTGGACTTAAATCATTTCAAAATACTTCGTCTGGGCTTTGTAGAGCAGCTCTGTATACAGAGGACTTAACAAGGTTTGTGTGACCTATTCTGTTGTTAGGGTTGTTACTGTAGAGCCAGGAGAGTTACTCTGAGAGGAGAGTTACTTTTGAAGGAGAGTTTGCTAATCAGTGTAGTACCATTTAGTAAAGTTAACTGAGAATGAGAGTTCCTGGGGCAAGGAAAGTCAGTGTGGTAACTTTCAAATGGTAATTCTGGAGACATATTACTGTTCCTTCATGGGCAAGGCGTAGTTAGGAGAGGGAGAGTGCTGTCAGGAGAGTTACGGTAGGAACTGTCAAGGAGAGTCAGGCCATAGTGTAGGGAGGGGCGGCCACGTTCGGTTCTTGAAGCGGCGTTCCTCGATAATCACCACATCAGGAGGAGGAAGTGAGGTTTTGAGGAGAGGGATTAGACTAGGCTTATAATCAATGCTATTCTTCACCGCTTGGGATTACGTCTATAGCATCCCCCACGTCAACTGGTTATATATATATATATATATATATATATATATATATATATATATATATATATATATATATATATATATATATATATATATATATATATATATATATAAACGACCATACACGCACATATACATAAACATACATATCGACGTATACATACACACACATACATATATACACATGTAGATTTTCATAATTGCTGCCTTCATCCATTCTCGTCGCTACCGCGCCACACAGGAAATATACATATATGATCTGATTTCCAAACAAGTTTACGGAAAGAAAGTTAACTCAGGGGCTTTTCTTTTGAGCAATTTGCCCAACGTGTCAAGACGAAAGCAAAGGTACTTTGACAAGAATACTCTTTTCAATCATCTTATCTCTATATTACACGCTCTACTGTAATTCCATTAATCAAGTTAAGTTCTCATCATATGACATCATATTTTTGATGATCAATCATCATCTTTTTTTGGCATATCTTCTTTCTTAAAAGATAGTTCCACCGATCATACGAGCAGATGAAGAATTCAAAGGAGGGTTTAGAAATGTCCATATACGATGTGAGAGTATATGTGACAACAGAATTCTCCTAGAACACCTGTAAAAGGTGATATAGACATAGATAATAGATATTTTGACGGTGATAGCCTTAATGAATCTGGCAGTTCACAGATCTAAAAACCCATAGAACCAACTACACAACCTAACCAACTAACTAACCAAGATTCACACCAGTTCTTAAAGAAGTGAAATAATCAGCGAGCTGCGACCATCCATGAACAGAATATCATTCTCTCTCTCTCTCTCTCTCTCTCTCTCTCTCTCTCTCTCTCTCTCTCTCTCTCTCTCTCTCTCTCTCTCTAAACATATCATCCACCAAGCCAAAACTTCTCTGGTGATGTACTTAATTTTTTTTTGCATGTTAGTTGAGATGGTACGGGCAGCTGAGTTCCTAACAAGACCATCCCATTAACGATATATATATATATATTTGCGCTACCTCGCAAACGCGGGAAACAGCGACAAAGCAAGAAGAAGAAGAAAAAAAAAAAATATATATATATATATATATATATATATATATATATATATATATATATATATATATATATATATATATATATATATATCCTAGCCTGAGCCAGGTACCTATTTTATCAACCAACCCCTAAGAGTGGATGAACAGCTGGGTTGACTGTGGACGGACTGCTGTAACCAGGATCCGAACCTATGCACTCGACCCCTAGGTGGCCCGTGAGTGATTCATGGTCAGGAACGCTAACTGCTACACCACGGGAGTCCATCATTACATACTGAGAAATGGCCCTCATTCCACGGTTCGCTGACTCGACCTAAGAGTGACATTGTAACTTCCACGTAATGTCGATAATTGTAACTAACGAGAAATACATAAGGAAGGAGGTGAGTGATGTTAATGGTCATAATACATTATATAATCGCTATGCACCTCTCTTACGAGGCGAGGGGCGCGACCCTGAGTTAGGAGGACAAAATTCAGTATATGGCACTCATGGGTGTCAGGACTTTGCCCCCTCTCCCTCCCACCTTTCCTCTCCCTTTCAACACACACACACACACACACACACACACACACACACACACACACACACACACACAATCTATACATAAACACGAGAGAGGTGCACTAACTCTTCAGCCACTATCTGCATATATACGCAGCGGGAAGACACACGAGATACACTGCAGTGAACGCATTATTACGCAGGAGGAAGGTAAACAAGGCACATGTTGATGTCCACCTGTGTGTATACGAGGACAGTACCAACGTAGTGCGACTGCGAGGACGTGTGCACATTTCCCTTTATATGTGTGAATCATGCCACGTGAGGCACTTAATATCTGTAGGCATATATTTGGTTGATAAGGGCTATTCCCAGATGGACCTAACCCACCTCTGATGATATATTTACACTGTTAAGAAAACTCTCTCATGCCCACTGCGACTATATTCAGAGTATAATTCATCCCTTTGTGAGTGGAGTTTGATGGATGACACTGCAACACATAACTGTAAATTTGCTTCGCGGGTATTGACGTAGGCCTCTTTCGTGGAAGCTTTATATGTTAATATCTATGTGTATTTTCCTAGAAAGAGCGTTCGTTATCTCCCGGTGAATAATGGTTATATCAAAGCAGATAAGGACCACGACTGAGAGTCTCGCCCCTTAACTCCTGCGACATCCAAACTGGTTATATAACACATGCTGAAAGGGAGTCGTCTACTGAAGTTTGACGCCGCTCGTAACGAGACTGGAGCCAATAGCAACGGCAGACGATATCCCCTGGTCAGCAGGTATGGAAGACCCACTCTGACCGCAGTAACCCACTGACCGTACTAACTCTTAGGGAAAACGTAGCCCCTACTGAACAATGTTGAGCTCAACATTACTACGAGGTATTTCCAGTGATCTCAGAAAACGATTTCATGTGGACAATATGAGACATAGTACTCGCGTTGATCTTGATCTTCGTCAATGGAGTGTTAGGATGATTCTGAAATCGAAAGCCTGTACTGCATCTTTGTAGCGAGCTGAGAAACTTTATGACAAAAAGGAACTCTGGTTCATATATATATATATATATTATCCCTGGGGATAGGGGAGAAAGAATACTTCCCACGTATTCCCTGCGTGTCGTAGAAGGCGACTAAAAGGGGAGGGAGCGGGGGGCTGGAAATCTTCCCCTCTCTTTTTTTTTTTTAAAGGAAGGAACAGAGAAGGGGGCCGGGTGAGGATGTTTCCTCAGAGGCCCAGTCCTCTGTTCTTAATGCTACCTCGCTGAGGCGGGAAATGGTGAATAGTATGAAAGAGAAGAAAGAAATATATATATATATATATATATATATATATATATATATATATATATATATATATATATATATATATAAGATTGTGATACCATGATTACATTAGGTTATTCAGCTTAGCCTCCAGTTCCTAGAATAGACCATGCATGAGGACGTGCGACAGAGGTGGCGGAACAATATAACATTCACTTTGGGGTCAGGGTTTAAGTATGTCACAGATTCGGAACTGCGAGCCAGCAGTTTTAACGACTTGTCTTACGCCTGAGGGCGAACGAACCCTAACAGTGAAGACTTCCATGAACTTCATACAGCATTACTCATGGATGTTATACACTCTTTACACTCATCACGTTGAGGTGACCGCAGCTCCCACACCCAGTCATCGCTAGATTTGCCGACTTTCAAATCGGACCTGAAGCGGAGCACATAGGCCACCATTTGAGCTCATTTTTCAAAGGCCCACTCACTCTTAAGCAAGCTGACGTATCGTAACAAGCACTGAATAGCGCCTTCGGCTCTTGGCACCAAGCCTCTAAAAGCCCTGCTGTAGGCTCTCATTAGCTAGCGTCCACAATAGCTAACGTTCCGCCTTCAGCTTCTCCAGGCTTTTGGCTTTATATCCTCCGATCACAACACAATGATTACACACACACACACACACACACATACACACACACACACACACACACACACACACACACACACACACACATACATATGTATATATATATATATTATATATATACACACACACAAGGTGTGATCAAGACAGCTTTTATAAGGAATAAGGTATCTATATAACATTCCTATAGGCAGCCCCTTTCAAAGTAACGTCCCTCTGATGGTAGGCAAGTGTCGCAATATTTATTGCTGCCACTTTTGAAAGCAACGCTGGAAGTCTTCAACTGTGAACGGATCGAGTTCCGCTTTCACATTTTTATGGATGGATGGAATGTCATCATATCCTCCGCCTTTCATCTTTTATTTTGATTTCTGGGAACAGAGAGGGAGAGAAAACATGGGTCGAGGTCAGGTGAATATGGACAGTGTGATGTAACAGGAAAGTGTTTTTTTATATATATTTTCAGCTGAGAATCTTTTTTTTTTTTTTAATGGAAACAGCGCTAGCAGTGTGTGTGCGATGGAGCGTTATTATAGTGACAAAAACCGTCGGCCATTTTCAAACAGCTGCTCGGGGGTTTCTCCTGACTTTATTCCGGAATCGAATTAGAACATCTTTATCAAAGGCTTACCATCTGACTAGTCTGCACAAATACATACACTTCCTCTATAACGCCATCTGTTACACATAAATTTAGAACTTTTTGATCACACTTCATATATATATATATATATATATATATATATATATATATATATATATATATATATATATATATATATATATATATATATATATATAAAAGGATATAACTAAATTTGATCTCAAAAAAGGATATTACCGTAAAACTAATCTCAAAAAAGGATATAACTAAATTTGATCTCAAAAAAAGGATATTACTGTAAAACTTATCTCGACAAAGGATATAACTGTAAATCGAATCTCAATAATAGGACATCACCGTAAAAGCAATCTCAAAAAAAGTACATTTCTCCTTTTTTTTCCAGTTTCGAATTCCAAAAGGTAATTAATGACATATATGCTGACTTCAGGACGTGCGAACGAAGCCACACATTCCTGTAATTCCCTGGCCAATATGGGAGGATCAATCAACAACGCATCCCCCCCCCCCCCAGCCTCTCCACGTGACTGCTGAGGACTGATACTCGTTATCTCCTCATCAGTCATCAGTCAGTGTCAGCGTAATATAACACACAGTCAGCCGTCAGCAGCCGCTGGATGAAGGTAGGGAGGCAAGTCAGTCAGTCCAGCAGCAGCAGCAGCAGTAGAAGCAGCAGCGCCAAATAGCTGAAATGAGGGCGACGAAGAGAGAGAGAGAGAGAGAGAGAGAGAGAGAGAGAGAGAGAGAGAGAGAGAGAGAGAGAGAGAGGTCGTCTGGAAGTGTTCGCTCTAAAAAAAAGTGTGGGCAGTTTTTTTTTTCTATCTAAAGGCTGCAGTGAACCTCAAACGAACGGGAGCAACGACTTTAGATTACTAGAGAGAAGAGATAGATAGATAGATAGATAGATAGATAGAGAGAGAGAGAGAGAGAGAGAGAGAGAGAGAGAGAGAGAGAGAGAGAGAGAGAGAGAGAGAGAGAGGCGAACCATGGAGGATGCCATTCAAAACCACTGAGAGCGAAACTACCAGCAGTGAGGCCAGAAATCTGGAAATGCAATATCCCTCCACCATTTGCTCCGTCGTGGACTCATCAGCTCATCCCCTCGGCTCGCGGGGGTACGACGACGGTCCTGGAACACCACGGCTTGTGGGGTACGACGACGGTCCTGGAACCGCGGCTCGGGGGGGTACAACGACGGTCCTAGGACGCTCGGGGGTACGACAACGGTCCTGGAACACCGCGGATTGTGGGGTACGACGACAGTCCTGGAAGCCCGCGGCTCGGGGGGGTACGACGACAGTCCTGGAACACCACGGATTGTTGGGTACGACGACGGTCCTGGAACACCGCGGCTTGTGGGGTACGACGACAGTCCTGGAACCGCGGCTCGGGGGTACGACGACGGTTCTGGAACTGCGGCTCGAAGGGTACGACGGTCCTAGGACGCTCAGGGGTACGATGACGGTCCTGGAACACCGCGGCTTGTAGGGTACGACGACGGTCCTGGAACGCCGTAATGAACCAGTGCTTCTCTTGACTAGTCTCGGACTGATTCCTTTCCCCCGCGACACGCACAAAATCTCTCTCTCTCTCTCTCTCTCTCTCTCTCTCTCTCTCTCTCTCTCTCTCTCTCTCTCTCTCTCTCCTCTTGCTTTCCAGCGATGTAACCCAATAACTCGATCCGTTTCTAGTACCTCCCCACAAGCGACGCTGGAAGATGCGTTCGTTTATTCAACGTACTCAGTGAGTACGTTTAATCTTTCCAAAAGAAGGAACAGAAAAGGGGGCCAAGTGAGGATATTCCCACTATGACTCCGCCTTCAGTTCTTAATGCTACCTCGCTACCGCGGGAAATGGCGAATAGGTATAGAAAAAAAAAAAAAAAAAAAAAAATATATATATATATATATATATATATATATATATATATATATATATATATATATATATATATATATATACCGTGAAGAGGTATATGCACAATCACCACTGGAAAGAGAATAATAAGAACGACGAGTTCTTTCGTTTATTACATCCTCAGACAGAATGTAATAAACGAAAGTACTCACTGTTCTTATTTTCTCTTTCCAGAGGTGATTGTGCATACATACATATATATGTATTCAATTCATTTCTATTCCTAAAGATGTAAATGTCACGAACGTGCTCGAATCTTCACGTTTCAATTGTCTTGTGGCTAACAGCGTACCTGTCATTATATAAACACACTCGATAAATGGAATTCCTTCGTAAGAATAAAAAAACTGTTCGAAGAGTTTCCGGTTAAGAGATCCTTCCGGGCATCAGTAATATCAGATATTACACTAATGGAAGAAGGAAATGAATCACCCATTATAGAAATGAAGCCCAGCGAGAATAACCACGTCATCAGAAGGGCAAAAAGAAAAAAGAAAGAAACTGGCGGTGTGTGATCATGTCCTTCAGTTCTTTGTGTAGTTTCCTATCCTCACTCCAACAGCTTTAAAGCAGTTACTGCCCCTAGTCTTCTATGCACTTACGTGGCTTTGGGCAGAAGGATTTCGAACCAAATCTGAAAATGTTTCAATACTATAACAGACATATGGAGGAAATATGGAGCAATCGCGACTTCGTCAACAGCATACAAAGGAGATCTTAACTGTGTCCGGCGTAGATCAGATACGTGATGGATAAACACTGACTGGAGCAACCGGAAACTGATCGAGGCTGGAGACATTCCAGCGAGACCAGCGTATTCCTATCATCTCTCAAGTGAGGTTATTACAGGAATCTACTTGTGTTATGAACTTAAGGGCTATAACCTCAAAGCCAGATTATGAAAAACGTAAGGGAGACAAACTATAGGCGAATTACTGTAACTGTAACATGGATATAGACACTATTCTTGTTTACTCCAGCAGAGGGAAGGTAAAGATCTGCCTGGAGAATATCCAACAAGCAGATGAACTGAGCTAAGCTTGTATACAAGGGCACGGAGGCCCACACTTCATATCAGCTAATGAACAGCATTAATGAGCGAACTGTCTGTAGATATAGTGAATGCACTTTAGATGGTCCATAAACTGAAATACATAAACAGCTAAACTCAGATACTGAGAGCAGGAAATGGATAGACGCAAATCACTGATGAGTTTTATACTGGAAGAAGGCCATAGTTCAGCTCAAAAGGAGAAGGGGGAATAAGAGAAGAAATGGTGATCATATGACACCAAGAGGTTATAAACATCCTAAGCTGAATTATAGTCATAAGAGAAATGAGGAGAATTGGCGAATATTGTCAGAATGTATAACGGGACGAATTGAGTCGCATACCAAGGAGAGAGGAAGGCTACGAGACACGATGGAATTCATGAGAGAGACAGAAACAATAGAATACAACCAAAAGGCAAAATTCAGTGGACGACCAACGAGGCAAGCGGACGCAACAGACCCATAAGTGCCACAGTGAATGCAGGAACAAAAGCGAATGCAAATATCAAACTGGTGATAATATACACAAGGAAAGATCGCTTAAGACAGTAGGAAATGGTATAAAGAGCTGGCATTCAAGGATCATTTTTTAAGAAAACTGCACCTGGTACTGTTGCAAAACTCTAGCTAGAGTGAGGTAATATGATTTAATCGGGGTACGTAAGTGACTTTCATGATTATGTCCACGGATGATGCCCAGATCAGGAGGGAGAGGAGAAAAAGCGAGGAGGGATTGCATTAATCTAAAGGGGACCTAAAAAGACTTCCACGTTCGCTTGACAGAGGAATGGGGAAATCCAACCCGAATAAATGCAAAACAATAAGGACGGAATACAATACAAGAAGGCGTCAACATGAACATCACAAAGCATGAAATAAAAGGCATGAATCTTTATGTGTGTGTGTGTGTGTGTGTGTGTGTGTGTGTGTGTGTGTGTGTGTGTGTGTCAGTGAGAGTCTCCTGGGAGTAGAATCGTCCATTGCCCGCAGGAGTCCCTGCCTTAGGAGATCATTAAAGGAGATCAACTCGCTGTTGGGAAATATCAAAGCAGGATTCAGATTATACGTGTCATGAAATCATCATCAACCTGCTCATTGCAGAGAGTCTGGAGGAGGAGGAGCAACAAAGATGGTGCCAGAATAAGGAGACTTGAAATACGGGGAGAGCTAAGGGTCTTTGTTTGACTTTGCCCAACCATGGGGGGAAAGTAGAGTTAGGAGTGACCTGATGCAATCAAACTTTTAAATCAGTTTGATGAAGTCAACAGTGAACAACGATTAGAAAGATGCAAAGACAGAACAACTAAGGTCATAACATGATGAGATATAAAGAGGTAATCTCTACGCAGAAGAATGGTGGATGAAAGGAATATAATGACTGATGGGTCTGTTGATTTCGACAACATAAGGAAGTTTAAGAAGTTGTTTGATAGTGAAGTCCAGTACATGGGGGCCACCACGAATGTAGAACTCCCTCTCCCCATACAATACAAAACAGGTAATATCACACACACACACACACACACACTCTCTCTCTCTCTCTCTCTCTCTCTCTCTCTCTCTCTCTCTCTCTCTCTCTCTCTCTCTCTCTCTCTCTCACACACACACACACACAGATAAACCCCGCTACGTAAAGACCCCGACCTCACTTTCTCAAAGCACGAATCTCGTCATGCACGGTAATAAATACTCACTTGGCCAAGCACGACACGTTGTGGCTGCGTGATAACCGCTGACAATAGATCTTGTGAAGCGGAAGAAGGTATAGACCACCACTGATAGAGTGAGATCGAGTGAACACGGGCCAAGGAATATATGAGGAAGGAAAGAAAATATCAGAGAACTGACGGATGGGGAAAGGTAAACTGAGGGGGTAAAATGAAGGCAAATTGTGAAAAGGAGAATAGAAGAAAAGGAAGACGAAATGGTGGTGAGGTTTCTGACTATGATGGTGATGGTGGATATGATGATGATGATTTGTCTGTGAGAATCCATGCTCATCTCCTAACGAGGTCTCTCTCTCTCTCTCTCTCTCTCTCTCTCTCTCTCTCTCTCTCTCTCTCTCTCTCTCTCTCTCTCTCTCTCTCTCTCAGAAGCGGGTGGTAGGCAGCCACCGACCAGGGGGGGTTAGTGTAGCTGGCACTTCAGTGGTTGTTGAGTTGGCCCAGGTAGGTGTCATTTCTTTCTGTCTCACCCACATGTGGGCTACTGGTTTTCATCTTCTCAAGCCACGTACAAGCAGCCTCTCTATCTCACACATAACACTTGACGACAAGTAACACTCACACGGTTCGTTCTATGTTTCATAAGCCTAGATTTTCCTGCAGTGAGCAGCACGCGCTAGCCCTGCCTTCGAGGAAAATCCCAAAGTAAGTAAATAAGTAAGTACGTAATTATGTGGCGAAAGTTCCGTCGAAACCAAATAAGTTTGGTGAGAACAGATAAATCCACGAAAGGCGATGTAGTGCAGTGCACCGAGTCAAAACTTCTCAGGAGTTTTTGAAAATCATTCTTAGATGTTTAAAAAGGTGACCCACACAACCTGAGACAAGACGCCTCTCATAATCAAGGCGTATAATCGTATGTTACCAGTTCTTGCTCAACATGGCTTCCCACAAGGCTTAACTGAGCACCACAGCAGCGAAAGTGGTCTTGCCTTATTGTATATGAAACTCTGGGGGGGAACAAATGAAGTGAGTAATTCAACTCTTGTTTTCAATATTCTTAAAAAAGAAAAAAAATATTTGACACTATAATAGACAAAGATAACCGCGTTTGTGTGTTAATGGTTATCAGAAATGTAGTGGGCGCTTGTCCACTTGGCTGCAGACAATACTCTATGAAAATCTTCTTCGAGAAGCGTCATTTATACAGCGATAGTGTGTCATGACACTTGAAGTAGGTGTTTTGGTTATACGAACTGGTGGTAATAACGTGACATTTAGTGTCTTTTTGGCACCTTGGTAGTCGAGAAGCCTAAAGTCCCAAAGCAAATGACCAACCAAACCAACCAACCAACAAATCCCTCATCGTGTTCAAATGGACAGACAGGTTACGGGAGTCGAAGAATTTGATACGAAACTTTTGTAATCACGAGGAAGACAAACAGCAGTACAGAGCCTCTGGTTCACCTGAGGTTGTATGTATGTTTCATTCTGTAGTTCGGTGCTTCAGTCTCGATTCTTCCAAAACACGTGACGAATTTACACCATCACCCTCCACCTAGGGTTCGAGCACATAGGTTCGAATCCTGGTTGCCGCAATCGCTCCAAAGTCGTTAACCCAGCTCTTCATTCTCTCATAGGAGTTGGTCGATAAATGGGGTGCCTGGTTTATGCTAATATATATATATATATATATATATATATATATATATATATATATATATATATATATATATTTATATATATATCGTTTGATGAGGGTATTCAATCCCCCGTGCCATTTCAGCTAATATGAAATATAAATGTTTCAGCGCGATAATGATCCACTTTCCTCACGCCAGCTAGATACCTAAGGTACTGAATTATTTAAATGGCAAAATATTGAATATTCCCTGAAAAAATTAGACTAATCTCCAGTGCGACTCAGCTGACCCACATATCTATTTACTTGATTCGTTCCTAATGTTCCTGGTCTGTACATCATCCGAGAAGAACCTTCCTTTTTGATTCCCTTAGAGTTTTCACATCTCTTTTCGTTTATAATGTGAATACTGAATTGGTATATATATATATATATATATATATATATATATATATATATATATATATATATATATATATAT
>NC_092231.1:11658196-11715696 GCF_036320965.1 Panulirus ornatus
AGCATCAGATTGGGGAAGAGCAGTGCGGTTTCAGAAGTGGTAGAGGATGTGTGGATCAGGTGTTTGCTTTGAAGAATGTATGTGAGAAATACTTAGAAAAGCAAATGGATTTGTATGTAGCATTTATGGATCTGGAGAAGGCATATGATAGAGTTGATAGAGATGCTCTGTGGAAGGTATTAAGAATATATGGTGTGGGAGGCAAGTTGTTAGAAGCAGTGAAAAGTTTTTATCGAGGATGTAAGGCATGTGTACGTGTAGGAAGAGAGGAAAGTAATTGGTTCTCAGTGAATGTAGGTTTGCGGCAGGGGTGTGTGATGTCTCCATGGTTGTTTAATTTGTTTATGGATGGGGTTGTAAGGGAGGTAAATGCAAGAGTCCTGGAAAGAGGGGCAAGTATGAAGTCTGTTGGGGATGAGAGAGCTTGGGAAGTGAGTCAGTTGTTGTTCGCTGATGATACAGCGCTGGTGGCTGATTCATGTGAGAAACTGCAGAAGCTGGTGACTGAGTTTGGTAAAGTGTGTGGAAGAAGAAAGTTGAGAGTAAATGTGAATAAGAGCAAGGTTATTAGGTACAGTAGGGGTGAGGGTCAAGTCAATTGGGAGGTGAGTTTGAATGGAGAAAAACTGGAGGAAGTGAAGTGTTTTAGATATCTGGGAGTGGATCTGTCAGCGGATGGAACCATGGAAGCGGAAGTGGATCATAGGGTGGGGGAGGGGGCGAAAATTTTGGGAGCCTTGAAAAATGTGTGGAAGTCGAGAACACTATCTCGGAAAGCAAAAATGGGTATGTTTGAGGGAATAGTGGTTCCAACAATGTTGTATGGTTGCGAGGCGTGGGCTATGGATAGAGATGTGCGCAGGAGGATGGATGTGCTGGAAATGAGATGTTTGAGGACAATGTGTGGTGTGAGGTGGTTTGATCGAGTAAGTAACGTAAGGGTAAGAGAGATGTGTGGAAATAAAAAGAGCGTGGTTGAGAGAGCAGAAGAGGGTGTTTTGAAATGGTTTGGGCACATGGAGAGAATGAGTGAGGAGAGATTGACCAAGAGGATATATGTGTCGGAGGTGGAGGGAACGAGGAGAAGAGGGAGACCAAATTGGAGGTGGAAAGATGGAGTGAAAAAGATTTTGTGTGATCGGGGCCTGAACATGCAGGAGGGTGAAAGGAGGGCAAGAAATAGAGTGAATTGGAGTCATGTGGTATACAGGGGTTGACGTGCTGTCAGTGGATTGAAGCAAGGCATGTGAAGCGTCTGGGGTAAACCATGGAAAGCTGTGTAGGTATGTATATTTGCGTGTGTGGACGTGTGTATGTACATGTGTATGGGGGGGGGGGGGGGTTGGGCCATTTCTTTCGTCTGTTTCCTTGCGCTACCTCGCAAACGCGGGAGACAGCGACAAAGTATAAAAAAAAAAAAAAAAAAAAAAAAAAAAAAAATATATATATATATATATATATATATATATATATATATATATATATATATATATATATTTATTTATATTTATTATACTTTGTCGCTGTCTCCCGCGTTTGCGAGGTAGCGCAAGGAAACAGACGAAAGAAATGGCCCAACCCCCCCCCCCCATACACATGTATATACATACGTCCACACACGCAAATATACATACCTACACAGCTTTCCATGGTTTACCCCAGACGCTTCACATGCCTTGATTCAACCCACTGACAGCACGTCAACCCCGGTATACCACATCGCTCCAATTCACTCTATTCCTTGCCCTCCTTTCACCCTCCTGCATGTTCAGGCCCCGATCACACAAAGTCTTTTTCACTCCATCTTTCCACCTCCAATTTGGTCTCCCTCTTCTCCTCGTTCCCTCCACCTCCGACACACACACACACACACACACATATATATATATATATATATATATATATATATATATATATATATATATATATATATATATATATGCGCAGAATTTAAGAGTTATCCATGGCGACAAATTAGTAAAAGGTAGGCTAAGGAAAACTGAAGACAAAGGCCAGGAATCTATTCCTCGCAAATAGTTTCGACCAAGTCTTCTTCAGGAGGAAAATGATTCTTGTGACAAAGACGTTGTCGGAACGAGTTAAGAAGAATAAATTCCTGGCTCTTGCTTTCGATTTTCCTTAGCTTACCTTTATCCACCCCAGCGTTGTATTCAACTCCACATCATCCCCGATACTCAAAGTACCATTACATTTTGTGTCATTTATGAAGGTTGCCCCGAGGTCATCAGGAGTGTAGTTTAATCATGTGAAGGTCACTATGGATAGACAGAGTCCACTTATTTCACGTGGAAGTCATTAGGGGTGGACAGAGAGCACTTTGCCATGGTCATTGTGGATAGATAAAGTGTATTCTTATCATGTGAAGGTCATATGGACAGATAAAGTGCACTTATTTCAAGTGGAAGTCATTAGAGATATAAAGAGTGAACTTATATACTGTAGGGATCAACTATGGATGGATAAAGTGCACTTATTTTATATGGAGGTCATTAAGAATAGTTAGATTGCACTTATTTCATGTGGAGATCATTATAACAACACATTACATACGTTTATCATAAGACCTGCTTTTCTGCGGAGTTATTTTTCAGATATATCGATCAATAGGAGGCGCATGGAAACTAGATAATTGCCCATCTTGTATTATGTATGTTGATAAGACTGAAGACTTTTGTTACAAATGTTTAAAAAAAGAAAAGAGAAAACAAAGTTAGACTACAAGGAATCGTTTCTCTGATACCATTTTGAAGTACAAAGAATCTGAATAGTTAATATCTCTATTTACCGAACACTAAAATTCAGTGTATCCGATATGCTAAACAGCTATGAAGGAACGTTACGTACTATATGAAGAATATACACTGAAAATGGCCTTTTTTACAAGGGGAAAAGAGGGAATAGGAAAAACATATTCTGGTTCAATTTCAGCCACCAAAATGTTCTGGAAGGGAAGCGTCGTAACATCCATAACGAAAACTGAATTTGAAATGCCATCCTATCAAATTGCCATTTTTGAACGGTGTTATTCTCAGACGACTGATATCATCAAAGGATATGTCCAGCCATAATTCAGAGCTACTGATAGTCTTCCCCCCCCCCCCCCCCCCCCCCCCTTTGACATTACCTGATGATAGTTTTATGCCAGGGTTCGATACCTCCTTCTGAAAGAAATACTTTTGACCTCGTTTGTATTACTTTTCCCTTCGTAAACTCCATGTTGGTAAGTCCGTGGACTTTATCGTTATGGTAAGTGGAAAATGGTCGTAAGTTATGCTTTTGAAAAGCAATCTAGCGGAGAAAAGGCAGGTTTTTACGGTTTCCTTTGTGTGTGTGTGTGTGTGTGTGTGTGTGTGTGTGTGTGTGTGTGTGTGTGTGTGTGTATCTGGAGGAGGTCAAAAAAAGGTATTCAAGACATAAATTTCGCAATACTATGATCCAGAGCACAGTGATGGTGATCATTGCTTAGTTCCTGACTTATGTTCTTCATGAACACAAGTGGAAGGCAGATGACCAATGACATAAAGTAATTGGCGTCGGAATACCGAATCTGCCGATCTTCTTTCGTCACAGACCACAGTAGTATTTATCTAAACCAGACGAGACAACCTTTCGCTTGAAGCAGCCGCCACTATCTATGCACGTTTGAAGAAGATACCTCGGGCATATGGCGAACAAGAATTGTGAGGGTCTGTGAGTAATCAGGTGACACTGTATTTACGTGACCAAACAGAATGTGAAATTCACAAGAGCTCAGTTGAGTATATTCTCTAACTTAACTGTGCCATGAAGGTTTTAAATGTCTTACATGGTGTTAAGACAGCAGACCTGCTTGTCCTACGCCGCAATGCTGGTTTTAGTTCACTTTCCCCTCTTCTATAGGTATTACTCTGGTTTTCGCTCCCGAGAGCTGGCTGATCGTGTGCCCCCCACCACTAGCTAGACCACGCAATACTCGGCAAGCTGCTGCGTCACTTGATTACGGTGTAGCCATCGGCAACCCAAAGGTGGGGCGTTTTGATAACTGTTTCTTTCCTAACACCTCGAAGCTTTGGAATTCTCTACCCTTTCATGACTTTCTTAAGAACTATGACCCAGCATATTTCAAAAGACATGTTTTCTACTATTTCTCTAGAATTCGTATATACTTTCCTTTTTTCGCTTTCATTAACCTCTCTGTATTTCAATTAAGGCCCGGCCTTGATGTGGACTTCTGTCCGTGACTGGAGCCTCCGACGTAAAAAGAAAAAGAAAAGGACTATCACTGTCCATTCCCCAGAGTGGTATTCAAACTGTGACCTTTAGCAAAGTTCTAACTTCAGAGCAAATAGCACGTCCTAGGGACACCGAAAATCTGACAGACTGCTGACCTATTGAACTGCTAAAATAATAATACACTTTGAGCTTCCCCGTTTATATTCGAGGCCCCGAGGAGAACTGAAGCTGCGCCGTATTGTGAAAAGTTGTAGATAATAAAAAAAGAAAAAAAAGTTGCACTTGACAACTGTATCCCCCCTTCAAGTATACAGCATCCTCCTCTCGTCCGGAGAGCAATCGTTTTTCCACAACACAAATAGATAAGAGGAGGTGCTATGAGAAGCGAGAACTATACGCCTCGCATAAAAGACTTTATCATTCAGCCTACATCGTCGCCAGGTGCACCACACGTCCATGAGCAACTGTTAGCAAGGATGATGAAAATTAAACAATCCGGCCAAAGACGGAAACGAGGAAAGGGCCGCTGCTAAACGCACCATCTGGCCCTGACTACAATTTGTGCGTTTGCAACTTTAAGTATTCGCCAGCCGAATCTTCCGCTGGGTAATGTTGCATGAGCATCACCTAGCTAACCAGAGAAGCAGCTCATGAACACTGCAGTCGTCTTGGGTTAGGCTGTCTTCGCGAAGGCTACAGATGAATATGTTATTCTGTCTGACGTACATCAAGACCACTTAAGTCAAGTCATTGGAAACTACAAACCGTAATTTCTGTAAAGACTGTAATTTCTCCCTTCGTCGCCAAGTCTTGTCTGACCAAAATATACCATTCAGTCAAATAAGATTTGGCGACAAAATGATATGACAGTCGGCTCCTGAAATAAACAGTAAACGAGCATAACACTGCATACCAGAAAGGTGGATATATCACAGAAGACCAAAGTTTAGTTGGTATAATTGTTACGAGTATTGGAAATGGCATCAAAGAAATAACGTTTTGAAGACTACCTGGTTTCAAAGGTCACACCAGAGAACAAGGTGGTTCCATCAATATATAACCCAACCAGACAGAACAGAGAGAACACATAAGTGTTCAAAAGATGTCTCTGGTTATTCAACGGTATTTCTGATTAAGCAGACATAGCGAGGACTGGACTGATTATCCTGGGAGATTTTGATTCTAAGGGAATTAGCTAATATTTGATGAATAGAATGTGGGGAAGTAATTACTGGAGTATTTTTTTTTTTGAGGGGGGGGGAATAGGGCAGGAGTGTATTACTTACACTGGTTTATTCGGAAATCATTGAGAGAGAGAGAGAGAGAGAGAGAGAGAGAGAGAGAGAGAGAGAGAGAGAGAGAGAGAGAGAGAGAGAGAGAGAGAGGGGGGGGGGAGCAAAGGGGGCTATCACATACCCGTAGTGGATTTAATGTTTTTTTTACTGACTGCATTTTAAAGTTTAGAATATTATAAAAGATCATCGAAAGGTCAGGATACGTAGGAGGATAATACTGCGTCTCACGCGCCTCACACACAGTACTAGCTTGGGCGTTTCGACTGCCCCAAACGGAGTCTACAGCAACTTCGAGGCGGGCCTTCGTACTTCCATCGCCAAAGATCTTGCAATGTACATTGACTCAGTACTTGAGTCTTCATATTCTACAAAGACCGGGGACCATTACTGTTAACGTATATCATTATCCGTGGAGTATCTTTGCCTGACTGTTACATTCACGGCCTGTCGAGTACAATGACGCTATTCTACGTCAATGAATTGACGATTTCCTCTGAGTGTCTCTAACCCTTTGGCCTTGACGATTTCCTTTGAGTGTCCCTAACCCTTTGGTCATGTTGTATACGAACCACTGATAAGTAATAGTGACCAGGTGGTACTGAGCTTGGGTGATGATGGTGTTTTGAAGAGGCTGTTGCTAGGTGTTAGTAGCCCAAAACGAATTCACAAGAAGGAAAAGGAGGAAAAAAAATTTGCTAACGGTAATCGGAAAGAAAATGGTTAGGAAGGGGTACTGAAGAAAGATGATGGTGTCTGGGGTTATAAGGTGCTTTGTAGGTTATATCAGTGTTGTGATTTAAGCAACTGCATTGCAAGGAAATATTAGACGGTTAGATTCAATAGTGTGATAGATATGAAGGAGGAATAGAGCTGAGATACTTAATGTAAAGAAGGCTTAGCAATGTCACTTTTAAGCAGTCACTTCAAAGGTATAGATTGGCTGATAATGATTACCTAAAGGAACGTCAGGATCAACGTGTCAATAGGATAAAAAAATAACTCCAAAATGTTTCACAGTTTCGTCATGGACAAGTCCAGTGCTGAAGAACAGTTGTCGTGAAGACAGACTGATTAGGTGGAAATTCTACTGAAAGAAGAAATGACATGTGAAATAGTGAACGAAAGACTTCAATCAGTCTTTACGAATGAGGATCTAGAGACTGCAGGTGTGTATGGTCCGAACGAACAAGTGTGAGAGACACACACACACACACACACACACACACACACACACACACACACACACATACACACACACACCTGTAAAGTCTATCTTCCCTATGCAATACGTAATAGAAAAAATGGAACTGTTTCATCGAACGCATTTTGAACCATAAATATCATAGTGGTTGTCAGGCTGAATATTTATCGCCCATCACCCCAGCTCTGTGATCCGTATATCCCTTTCTCGCCGTCCCTCCGCGTCCCCCATCTCTCTCTCTCTCTCTCTCTCTCTCTCTCTCTCTCTCTCTCTCTCTCTCTCTCTGGTTCCCGT
This sequence comes from Panulirus ornatus, assembly GCF_036320965.1. Classification (NCBI taxonomy): domain Eukaryota; kingdom Metazoa; phylum Arthropoda; class Malacostraca; order Decapoda; family Palinuridae; genus Panulirus; species Panulirus ornatus. The sequence continues at coordinate 11,665,220 of NC_092231.1, forward strand.
CTTTTCTTCCTTCTGCCTCACTCACTCGTAGGCTGTTGGCATTCACCCTGCAAACACACACACACACACACACTCTCTTCAGCTCAACACATAACTCGACAACAAGCAGCTCACTCGACCCATCATTCTTAATTCTAGATCTCTGTGAGGGGGGCGCTACACGCTGGCCCTGTCTATTGACAAAAGTCTCATCATAGGTAACTTTAGGGTAGGTTCACTGCCGATGGAGCACGAAAAGGGAAAGTCGTGCCAATCTATAAGAAAGGAGACCGGGAGGAGGAACTCAAATACACACTGGTCTGAATTATAATTGTGGTCTCTGGGGTTCTGGAAAAGACAATAGGAAAGGAAGTCAATGACTTTCGGCAGAGGGGACATTATCCAAATGAATAATAGCCTGGTTTTAAGGGATGGGGGACATGTGTAACCAACCTCTGGGATTTCTATGAAAGAGTAAACTCTATGTGAGACAAAAGGGAAGACAGAGTGGACATGTTGTCTCAAATTAGATTGAGGTCGCCAGAGGAGTGCCGTAGGGTTCTGTTGTGGGACCATCACTATTCTTGATCTATGTGAACGACTTGTTAGAAGGTACGGTCTACCACATGAATAATTCAACTTCCCTGATGATGGAAAAGTCCGGATGGAAATAAAAAGCATAACAACAACTTACAAGAAGACCCTGACAGACTCCAAAGTCAGTCTGTTATGGTCGACGAAGTTCAGCCAGAGTAAATGTCAAGAGATGAGGAAACAAGCGTTGTTATATCCCATCCCTAAGAAGAGTGATTATTCTAAAACCTTTTGACTATTGTCCTGTTGGTCTGACGGCAAATATTTTCAATTCTTTTAATCCTTCCTCATCTCTCATATCCTTAGATATCCTGTATCTCGCAGTCTTCTCTCTGATCATCAGTATGGCTTCTGTAAGGCGAGATCATCCACTGGTAATGTTCTTTCCTATCTTACTGATGTCTGGTCAACATCCTTGAAAGATATGGGGGAATCCTACGTCGATGCCTTTGGTATATCCAAAACGTTTGACAGGATGTGGCATCAGGGGTCTTATCTCATCCTTTTCCCTTTCATCATTAACCTCTTTATATTTCAATTAAGGCCAGGCCTTGTTGCAGACATTTGTCCGTGACTGGAGCCTCCAGCATATATACATACCCGGAAGAACAGGACAAATAACTAAGCAAGAAACGAGTTAGAAAGAACGTAGCGCAAATATTTCATAGTAATAAAATACTGGGTAAAGGGAACAAAGCTTCCTGGAGACACAGGGAACAGTGAGAATGTAAAAATTTCACGAGATTTTGTGATAATAAAGAAACCTTATGAGATGGGAGGCCACGCGAGTGTAAGACTCTCTGTCTCCTCACAGTGTACAAATACGTAATCACACACGCACACACACAAAAGAAACTCTCTCTCTCTCTCTCTCTCTCTCTCTCTCTCTCTCTCTCTCTCTCTCTCTCTCTCTATCTATCTATCTATCTATCTACCTATCTCTAACTAACTGCAAATACGAACACGGCACTCAAACTAACGCACTCCAACACACACATACACACGCAAGAGCAGACACACGAGACGCAAATTTCTACGCATTGTCCAAGAAACTGAAGGAAGAAATTCATGCCAAAAACCACACCAGTATTTTGCATTTACAAACATTAAGAGGCGAGGAACCAGAAGTGAATAATTCATATCATAGGAATTTCTTACCTGCCTTTGTCCCGGTGAAAGCGGGATTATACTGTTTTTATTTAATGTGTAATGATCACAGTAATAGTGACAGTAATTATAATAATCCCAAGTATAACAATAATACTATAATGATACGAATAATTACAGCAATTCCTATCATGATGATAATATAGATATGACTATTAACACGAGTGCTAATGATATTGATAATATCGGTAATAATTACAATAATATTAATGATAATAGTAATAATTAAAATAATGCAATAGTAATACTGATAAGGATAATGATAAAAACAATACTAGCGATACTGATAAAGACAATACTAATGACTATTAACAATAATGATAATGGTAAGAAGAAGAAGAAGAAGAAGAAGAAGAAGAAGAAGAAGAAGAAGAAGAAAGAAGAAGAAGAAGAAGAAGTAGAAGAAGAAGAAGAAGAAGACACAGAGGTTCACGTCAGAAGATCTCTATAGGAAGCGACAGTAGGGATCCGTAATGGTGAAGATATGGTCTTCCCATCCAGTTTCTAGTCCATGATCTAGGAATACTTAACAATCCGCTGATTGGAGACCAGCCAACATAATATATCGTGACAGTCGTCGGCGCCATATGTGGGGCAGTTGTGGACAAAGAGCTCAGAGAACTGGTATGTGTGGGACATAACCAATAGGTAATGGTGGCTACGGTGATGATGAGCACAAGTCAGCCATATATAAGGTTAGAATAAGGTCAGGAGTTTTTAGGTCGCGGCAGCTACTAATGACAGCTCTTCTTGCAGGTGCGAGGTATTGGGGAAACTGTAACACCCACACACACCACTGACTCAAGTGCATAGGGTATTCTATCAGTACCATGAACTTCTCTCAAAATACTTCATTAATATCATTAAATATTCTATAGATGTTCCAATGCTTTTCATTACTATCATTAAGTCTTTTGCAGACGCTTCAATGCTTCCCATACCCTCTCTATCCTATTCCAATTCCCACTGGTGTTGGGGATATCGTATCGTCTACTGCAACAACACATCTGAACGTGCCTTTCATATCCTTGCTTATCCTACTCAACATGCTCTTCCACAACGCTTCCCTCTGAATCCCTTCACCTCACTCGCTGCGCTTTAAACTGACAATTTACTCCTGATGAATTTCAGGAAACGTTTTGCGTCAACTCCTGCCTTGTACAATATTACCTTACATAGTTTGTGTCTTTTCTTTCATAGTTTGCGCTATACTCGTTTCTTGTGTGTGTGATGTGTGTGTGTGTGTGTGTGTGTGTGTGTGTGTGTGTGTGTGTGTGTGTGTGTGTTGAGATAGTGGTAGGATGATGATATTTCTTTAAGTATAAGTCGCTGCACGTGACACTGCACGTGGTGATCGGTTATCATGCTCTTCCTAGAATGGCATTGATCAAACCTCTCTCTCTCTCTCTCTCTCTCTCTCTCTCTCTCTCTCTCTCTCTCTCTCTCTCTCTCTCTCTCTCTCTCTCTCTCGTAGCTCCAGTCACGACCCGAACGTACCAAGAGACGCCCCACCTCACACCTCACCCCACCCTATCATTCTCGGTAGCCCGTTTAATCCCTACTCACTCTTGAGCACAACGGTGGAAGCCCTTTGTTTGTGAAGCTTAAGAACTGTCATTCTCTCAGGTGGACATTTTCTCATCTCTTCAGCTAACTCCGAATCTGTCCGTCATAGACTGAAGTCAAAGCTTATTTCCAAAAGTACAGTAATATAGACTGTCAGTGGTTCTGTACGACTTCGGTATCTCCATGGTAGCACTCCGAAGTCAAGACTAAATCGCATAGTACTTCGTCTGTCACGAGTCACGAGATGGGTCCGCTTGTGAATCCGTTCGTGGATCCTTGATCCGTTCGTGTGCAAGGACCAATGGAAACGGACCATTCTGTCTGCCCTTGAGTTACGAGATGGATCCGGAATCCGTTTGTGGATCCTTGATCCGTTTGTGTGCAAGGACCAATGGAAACGGACCATTCTGTCTGCCCTTGAGTTACGAGATGGATCCGGAATCCGTTTGTGGATCCTTGATCCGTTTGTGTGCAAGGACCAATGGAAACGGACCATTCTGTCTGCCCTTGAGTTACGAGATGGATCCGGAATCCGTTTGTGGATCCTTGATCCGTTTGTGTGCAAGGACCAATGGAAACGGACCATTCTGTCTGCCCTTGAGTTACGAGATGGATCCGGAATCCGTTTGTGGATCCTTGATCCGTTTGTGTGCAAGGACCAATGGAAACGGACCATTCTGTCCTCTGGTGGCAGTGTTTCAGCTGGCCTCCACCTTGATTCAACAAATTCGCGTCAGACATGCCAGGAATGAGCCGTACAAATTTTACGAACGACCAGTTCGAGGGGCGAGCAAGTAAAGAAGATATACAACAAATGCTTCATGTCATGCCACACCATAATGAGAAATTCTCTATTGATGTGTTGGCTGGGGTAGATACTGGAATTTATGAGCGATAAAGACTTTTTTTAGTTTGAGGAGAACTGGCACCATGATCACAGTATGAGAAATATTGTGATGTTCGTTCACACACACACACACACACACACACACACACACACACACATGGACCCGTTTGAGGTCGGGCCGGCAGGGGTTCGAGTCCTGGGAGCGGAAGTCGATCCACAGCCAGTCCCAACTATTCATCCTGCTCTTTGGGGCTGGTCGATAAATGGGCAACTGGCTTGAGTTGGAGCGCGTGTATGTATGTATGTATATATATATATATATATATATATATATATATATATATATATATATATATATATATATATATATATATATATACATATATATGCGCGTGCGTGCGAGAGATTAAATCAGTTTTCTTTCTAGGAGCAAGCTTTATGTAAACATGTTCACTGTCTACCTCAACCCCAAGGGTTTCTCTATCTTATGGGACCACTGTTTCACAGACTTGCTTTCCTTCCCAGCCTACTACGGCACCTCTCTCATTTCCTTTCTGTGTACGTCTGTGTTAGTGTGTTTCTTTGCCTCTTATTCTTGAACTATGTCGTGTTCCTCTGCAAGTCCTTTGGTGTTTGTTTGTTATTATATATAACTTTCTATTCCACATTACATGTCCTCCTTGAGTTTGAACTTAAAGCGGCATCTTTGTTATCATAGATTCATACAATATGGATAAGAATTATCAGCCCTGTGTAACCCAAGTACATTCTGAAGCTGTGAAATAACCCTCTGAACAAGGCAGTCGTTCCAGTGATCAATGACAATACCAGCATTACTGAACATTGAGCCACAGGTACAGCTTGGCTAGAATGCTTAACCTGTAATTACAGAACCGACAGTCACCAGTAACTCAACGCGCAGTACATGATTTGCAGAGTGGTAACAGTGGTTAGCTGGTCATCAAGGGTACTTGAGCAATACATACCTGTTGTACTAAGTCATTTCACCTGTGTGTATTGTTATCAACAGTGATTTGGAATACTTCTTCGTTGACCTGAAGTGTACATGAAGTACCAACAATGACAGCTCATTACTCAGAAGTACAGCTGTATTTATCCAGTACTCATTAAGCAATGATACATGACCTATCCATACGGATCAACAGTCCTCTACCCATCCATCAGCTGTCCTTAACCTATACATACAGCATGGGATAAACTGGCCATCAACCATCAACACTAGACCAATACGTACGATAATCTTCATTCATCAATCGTGTTGTACTACCTTGTCATTCACGAGCGGTAACTGAACGATACATCACAAAAGCCATCGGCAAATCCTCGCCCACATCATTTCATCTCAGTATCTGTAGCGATGGTAACAAAGTCATTCGTCAAGGAATACGTGTCGTCGGTAAAGGCAGCAAAAGCACAGCGGGAATACCCATGAGCACTGCCTGACCATTATGTCAGCAGCCAGGAGGACCACCAGCAGTTGGTTGGTTCACTCACCACCAAGGCCCGCGCGCCTGGACCTCTCCAGAGAGGGGGTCCGACACTACCCACCTACCCGAGCAGTAATACGAATAGACCCTCGACGGAAAATCTTCTTTCTTGCCTTCTCAAAACGCTTTTCTCTCCCTGAAAAACGTGTCTGAAGCGTTCTACATGACAGTGGAAAAGTAGCCAACCATTCGGAAATACTGCTTCCGATCTGCATATATATTTTACGACTCTTTGATGGCTTACCTCCGGAAATATACGAGAGTGCATGTCCGGGCCAACAGTTATGGTGGTAGCCCCGCGCACCATCAGCCATCAGACCCCGGGCTAAAGCCTCCGTCCCTCTGTAATGGCCGAAGACTCCCGCTCCCGAAGATGAACTTCGATCCTTTGTAATGGAATTGTGAAAATATGTGATATGAGGGCTGTTCCTTGGCATCTCTATCCGCCAGGTGGGTGACAATTCACGCGGGTCAGAGCTGCAGTGGTGGATAACCGAGAACCTCTCTCTCTCTCTCTCTCTCTCTCTCTCTCTCTCTCTCTCTCTCTCTCTCTCTCTCTCTCTCTCTCTCCGCCAGTTTACATTCACATTCATCTCCTTGTCTCAGCGTTTTTTTTTTTTAACCCTCTCATTCCTTCCGAAGACTTTACTCCGTGTAATTTATCATTTTCTTCTTCACACCGCCCGTCCCACCCACGCCTCTGTTCCATCTCGCTCTTTTCCCTGTCCCATATTTCCTTCCATCCCGTCTGGTCGTGCCGTTCCGGCTCTCTCTAGGTCTCATTACCCCAGTGTTCGCACGGCGAGAGGATGAGCGAAGTTTTTGCTTATCGTTTTGTTCAGAGCCAATTGTTTACCCGCTTGTATTTTTAGCATAGCTTACTCCTCTCTTGAATCGGGATTTTCTTGGATGCTGTAAAATATGTCATTCTGATTTTCTTCAGGTTATATATATACACATACCCATACTCATATATATATATATATATATATATATATATATATATGCAGGTGTGTGTGTGTGTGTGTGTGTGTGTGTGTGTGTGTGTATGTGTGTGCGTGTGTGTGTGTGTGTGTGTGTGTGTGTGTGTGTGTGTGTGTGTGTGTGAATATAAACTGTAGATTGTATAAACGTGAAGAAAAAAACTACTATGACTATCACATTACTTACAGAATGTCTAACACCCCATTTTCAAAAACAGAGGCGGCTCTTCAATTACTCATGCAACAACGTCATGAATTCATCCTCACTCCCTAACACCTCACTGAACGTGGAGAGAACATTGCCATAACCACACAAGACCAACAGAGAACAGAAGCCACGTGTGTAAGAGAGAATAATCACTTTATAGATAATAAAAGTGTATGAAAGACTGGTACCAGGATCCTACAGCTATTCTCGAGTGTAACACTAGGATCCTACAGCTATTCTCCAGTGTAACACTAGGATCTTACAGCTATTCTCCAGTGTAACACTAGGATCTTACAGCTATTCTCCAGTGTAACACCAGGATCTTACAGCTATTCTCCAGTGTAACACTAGGATCTTACAGCTATTCTCCAGTGTAACACTAGGATCTTACAGCTATTCTCCAGTGTAACACTAGGATCTTACAGCTATTCTCCAGTGTAACACTAGGATCTTACAGCTATTCTCCAGTGTAACACTAGGATCTTACAGCTATTCTCCAGTGTAACACTAGGATCTTACAGCTATTCTCCAGTGTAACACTAGGATCTTACAGCTATTCTCCAGTGTAACACTAGGATCTTACAGCTATTCTCCAGTGTAACACCAGGATCTTACAGCTATTCTCCAGTGTAACACCAGGATCCTACAGCTATTCTCCAGTGTAACACCAGGATCCTACAGCTATTCTCAAGTGTAACACAAGTAGCTACCCAGCTTCCCTGGCTTTTGACATTAATACTTCCGACCTTCACGCAGCGACGCCTACAAGGCACGAAGACCAGAGTTAGGATCTCTCCCTCCACACACACACACATGACCCGTTCAGCCCGACCTCAACCGCGTACACCACCACGTACAAACATCAGCCACTGAAGGGGAAGGTGGATTATATATACACCAAGATATAACCGACGTTCCCGACCTCAAACGTAACACTCCATGAAATGATCCCAGGAGCACCTTGCTCACAACCACCACGCACGAATATCAAAAGTCTGTGGAGTAACGTAGTAAAATCTACGTTACTCCACAGCCTAGATACGATAGACACTACGTTCCCGGCCTGGTATAGAACACCCCCATGCTTGTGTTGTCTCTGTTGGTGTCGCGTCTCATTACTCAGAAATTGTAAGTGGAGTGAACATGGACAGCTGGAGTTTGTGGTTTTCCAACGTCACAAACATAATTCAAGAGTTCGATGACAATGAATGTAAGGCACATGTTTCACTCTACCTGATAACGGAAACTATACGGTAGGAAAACTAAAACAACAACAACAACAACAACAACAACAACAATAACAACAACAGAGCTAGGGAATGTTGCATAAGGATTAGTCTTCAACATATAACACATGGGAGAAAACACCCTACCTAAAAAGAAAGGACTCAGCTATCGCTCTGTTTACCGATAGTCAGTTTCGTTTTCTTTAAAACTCACTATGTTTGTAGTAGTAACAGTTGCTGTATATCATCATGGGCACATATGGCCTGAATTCGTGTAGGGCATCCTTAGTCTTTAACGTGGTAGTAACATCAAAAATCATAAAAACATAATTATCATCATACATATGAATAACAATGTAGAGAACTGCATAATATGAATAACAGAATAAAACGTAATTTAAATCTCGTTTAGGTGAACGCTTTGATATAGTTTTAAAAGAATATAATTCCCGTTATAATTTTCGCATCTAACTAAAGAGCTTGACGCAAACTGCAATGTTTTTTCAATACAACTTTCGTCATGATGTTGCTTTCCCTCCATGGTCATATTCCAAATCCATTCTTTGAGTTGAAAACATCAGCAAATAACAATGGGTATTTCAGTATGGCTGACGTTATAAGAAAAGGATGTGCGTCGAAAAGTACCCTTACTTCTCTTGTTTTGCCAGTATGATATAGAATTTACAGTTACGAAATCTTTTGTATCACTTCTGGACAACAATGTATGTTTTAGAGGTACAGTCATTTACTACTATATTTAGATTAACTGATAAGGTCTTTGATGTTATAAACAATCAGTCGCAAAGATGAGGGTCATGCTTCTGATCTGATAACAGTGGAGAACATGTAAAAAAAAAACCAGTTTGCAGGTGAAATTTCCCGATAACTGTGCGATAAGTGTCCGTTCTGCTTTTTCATTAATGAATTTTAGGATGAAAACGCACACCAGCTTTAGTTCTAGTGCTGTAATGGGCATCCACTTGCAGCGCTGTGTAGCTTCGAATCATCCGAAACTTGGTCGACATGGTTTCGAGCAATCCGGAACGTGGTCGACAAGGTTTCGAGCAAACCGGAGCGTGGTCGACAAGGTTTCGAATAACCAGGAGACATGTCGGCAAAATTCCTCTTTTGTCGTTCATTAACCTGAGTTTCTTCATCCCAAATCAACTCCATGGATGTTCCAGCGTAGTAGATGAGTTGATGTTTGGCCTGGATAAGCCTATTCTCACGTGCCAAATCTAGACTTCTGACGGCTGCTAACCTAACCTAACCCCTTGGAAAACTGTTCAATTGTTTCCATAGCACAAGAAGACACATTTGCAATGGAAGAGGATGTAGTGAAACAGGGAATATATACTAGGTAAAGATATGATAGAACGTTAATTTACATATCACATTCAATAATATATATATATATATATATATATATATATATATATATATATATATATATATATATAACGACTGACGTGGGCAATAAAGAAAACGTTCATCACAATGAGATAATTAGGATTTCGTTTTCGAAACGTTTAAAAATAAATGTAGTTGAGGTGATTACTCAAAAACTAGATACATCACCGAATTTTCGTGGGCTTGACTACAGTTTGAAATCTGCATCACAGTTACCTCTTGTCTTCCACCACGGCAAACCCAAAAGACGTGTACAGGTGAAGTCAATTCCGTTGAAGTGTAAAACTTACTGTACGATCGCATCTTAAAATAACGTTAACCATCACAAATTTCAAAGTAATGAAATAATTAGAATATAATCTTCTAAACGAGTTTGTTCTTGCATAATGACTTACAAATATGACACACACAAAAAAACAAATGCGTTACTATCACGTCTTCATCCTTTGTTCTATGAGGAACGTTACTGTCACGTTCACTGAACTTTCCTCGGTCTTCTGTATTTTCCTCGTCATTTACATCAGCCTAAGCACCCCAGTGAGATGTCTTGGCGTAATGGCGTATTACAGTATACGTACTGTTATTATGCGTATATTACTCTGAAAATTGTAAAGTAAACATCATATATATATATATATATATATATATATATATATATATATATATATATATATATATATATATATACATTTTATTCATTTATTTTGCTTTGTCGCTGTCTCCCGCGTTAGCGAGGTAGCGCAAGGAAACAGACAAAAGAATGGCCCAACCCACCCACATACACACGTCCACACACGCAAATATACATACCTATACATCTCAACGTATGCATATATATACACACACAGACACATACATATATACACATGTACATAATTCATACTGTCTGCCTTTATTCATTCCCATTGCCACCTCGCCACACACGAAATAACAACCCCTTCCCCGCTCATGTATGCGAGGTACCGCTAGGAAAAGACAACAAAGGTCACATTCGTTCACACTCAGTCTCTAGTTGTCATGTAATAATGCACCGAAACCACAGCTCCCTTTCCACATCAAGGCCCCACAGAACTTTCCATATATATTGTTTTTCTTTTTCATACTATTCGCCATTTCCCGCGTTAGCGAGTTAGCGTTAAGAACAGAGGACTGGGCCTTTGAGGGAATATCCTCACCTGGCCCCCTACTCTGTTCTTTCTTTTGGAAAATTAAAAAAAAAAAAAAAAACCAAAGGGGAGGATTTCCAGCCATCCGCTCCGTCCCATTTTAGTCGCCCTCTACGACACGCAGGGAATACGTGGGAAGTATTCTTTCTCCCCTATCCCCAGGGATAATATATATATATATATATATATATATATATATATATATATATATATATATAGAGAGAGAGAGAGAGAGAGAGAGAGAGAGAGAGAGAGAGAGAGAGAGAGAGAGAGAGAGAGAGAGAGAGAGAGAGAGAGAGAGAGAGAGAGAGAGAGAGAGAGAGAGAGAGAGAGAGAGAGAGAGAGAGAGAGAGAGAGAGTACTCGTCTGTAATGATGACGTGATAAAATACATTACAATATGTACTCACAATCGTCGGCTGCAGTCTCAAAAGGTTCTTTGTCGAATCCCTTAACCTTCACCCACAATGTTAACCCACTCATCCAACACTTCCCACATCACGTACACCACACTTACCACATCACGTACACCACACTTCCCACATCATGTACACCACACTTCCCACATCACGTACACCACACTTACCACATCACGTACACCACACTTACCACATCATGTACACCACACTTCAGACGACATGCACACCACACTTCTCACATCACGTACACCACACTTCCTACTACACTAACCCACACCCAAAAAAACACTTACCTAACACTTTCCCCAACACTTCATCCCTCGTCATGCCTCCTACAAATAACAATATTATGTACATAAAATAAAAAGAATTATGGCATTCCAGTAATACAAGTTCATAACAAGAAATGTATAAAAAAAAGAAAAAAATACCGAAAATAAGACAAGGATAATAAAAGTCAATAGAAACTTACGAGGAAATAGAACTTCGACGAAAATAAGACGTGGATATCATAAGTAAACAGAATCCGTAAGTGCAAGAGCAGGCAGCCATTACCTAGAAACGATATGTCGTTTTTTTCTTTTCTTTTTCATCGTTCCTGGAGCTTCTAAAAGAGGTAAAACTCATTCAAGACTTCCATATAAAAAAGTGTGTCTGTTATGGCAAAGATCCTTCACAGCTCATTCACATTCTTATGGTGATTTCTCCGTACAATTACTTCACCACTTTACTCAAGTTCCTCATCCAGCAGTTATCACCTAGATAAAAATAAAGTTCATGTCTACAGATCACTGGAATATCACTTTTCTATATTTGACAACACACACACACACACACACACACACACACACACACACACACACACACACACAAGGGCTTCCGTGGTGTAGATGTTTTTCGTCGCTGACCATTATTCACACACTGGCCCTTCCGGATTCTCGAATCTTGGTCGCTTCAGTCTGCCCACAGCCAACCCAGTTCTTCATCGTCCCCTCGGGTCTGCTCGATTAATGGGTACTTGGCTTAAGGGGGGGTTATACATATAAGAAAAAACACATAGTAAATATATTCAAACAAGGTTATGAGACGAGGCAACACTAGTGTAAAACTCTCTCCTCGGAAAGCACAAAAAGGCATTCACAAACACACACTGTGACATCTCGAGTTACTGGCGTTACTGCTAGAAGCGTTGAGACATAGGGTGTGTTTGATAATGATTACGCCACCTCTCACTTCCTGAACTACACGCACACTACGTAATGACCAACAGAAGACCAGTGAGGGAAGACATCATAGGATGTATCTTTGGCCCTCCAGTGTCATTAGGCATGGGAGAACAGTGCACTGAGCATGAATGGTGGCGCTGCGGGTGGCGCTATCAGTGATGGTGGAACCCATGACTATAATGCTCACTGATACGGTAGCGGGATCCCGCTCGAGCGTCATTGTTTAGCGGTGGTGTGTAGCAAGTAATATTGCTAGGTATAGCAGCACGACTGCCTTTACTGGTGACATGATTCGTCCGCTGTCCGTCGAGACTCGCGTTGTAAAGGATAATGACAAAAATAACGATGAACAAATAGGATGAAAAAAATGAAAAAAAAAAAACAGTCGACGATAATATTTTGCATAAAAAATCAGAGGAAAAACTATCGTGTAATTACACGTTAATTAAATGATAATGTCAGACACACGAGCCTCGTCCTTGGATATACCCTATAGTGCATTGCTACATGTTCTCCACTGGAAGCTATATATGCACAGTACACCAGCACACGTTCAGACTTACAGCTTTGCTCAGTGCACCAGTACACACGTTGAGACTTATGGCTCGGCACAGTGCACCAGTACACGTTCAGACTTACAACTCTGCATAGTGAACAAGCGCACGTTCAGACTTGCATCTTTGCACAATACGTCAGTAGAACGATTCTGTACAGTGCACTAGTACACGCTCCGACTTGCAGTTCAGCACAATGCACCAGTACACGTTCAGACGTACGGCCCCTACACAGGGCACCAGTACACGCTCAGACTTACAGCTCTGCGCGGGGCATCATTACACGTTCAGATTTAAGGCTCTACACAGTACGCCACTACACAGCACCAGCAGTCCCTCCTTTCCCCCCCCATCCAGTGACGTCATCATGAGTACCTTCCACCTCTCTGATATATCACTCACAGATACTCACAGATCCTCTTCTGACTGTAGGCCTCCTGGGAGTCCCCTTCTGTCCGCTCCTCGTCAAAACTTAATTCTTTAAGGCCATGTAGTGAATAATGTATAGCTATGGTGTGCAACATATACAAGATGTCCAAATACTACACTGTTACGATGCACTTTGAATGTATAGTACTAGAAATGTATAACATATTGTATCGCTCACTATAGCATGAAAGATCTATCGCCAGAGAACATGAGACTAAGGTTACGTGAGCCAATATTACAGAAGCAAATGCTCCTTTTTCATATCGTTTGTCTTATATTTACTCCCTTGTGTGTGGCTTGGAAGTTCGGTACCTCAGTGAATCTGTTTAGTGGCAATGTTTTACAGGTCATACTACATTATACATTACTCTACGTTACATATGAAGTATATATATATATATATATATATATATATATATATATATATATATATATATATATATATATATATAGATAGATAGATAGATAGATATATTCATGATTATCCCAAGAGCCATTTCTATGTAGTCCTGGTGTTACCGAGAACCTCTTTTTAAAGGTTCCAGCTGTCCATAAGCTACTTTACCCTTTGCAAAGCAAACGACACAAATCAAAGCAACCAGAACGTTCAACTGGAGCCTATATCATAATAGTTCCCCATGAAAATAGTCAACATCTGCGCACGAAACAAAAAATCGTTTCAGTCCATGCCCACAGAATAGACCCTAATGAAAGCGCAGCTCACTTCAACTACCCAAACACGACATTGACGGAACACAAACATCCAGTTACGAGCTATCAATCCGCCCTAGTTCCAAGCACACCATTTTCTAACATTTTACCGTGCAGATTCCATCATTTTCTCTTATCTCTATTCACCGCCTCAAAAACCACTGAAAAGAATGGCAGGACGTTAATCAAATACGAACACCTTTAAATGAAGCCATATGCTCTCCGACACATTAATCAAACTACGCATTTCTACGTACCTACGTATTCAACTTGTTATGATTGGCTATAGCAATTCCCTTAACGATGAAGCCACACTGACTGGTTGATGATTAAAGGCAGCTGACCTATTTATTCCCTTCCTCGAAAACTTGGCTCTGTCACACGAGCGATCATCGGCGATCTCGGGGCGAGTCGCCTCGCCCCCGTACATCGTAGCGTACTGGAACAATGAGTTGCTCACTGTGACACTCCTTAAGAGATTCGAGCGTACATCTCGTCAGGGTAAAGTGGCCCGTGTGGATTTCCTGCTGTCCATATCTCCTTACTTGCAATATACCTATTTTCTTCACAACCTCCTTGATAGATATCACCAAAGTCACGTTATGTTGTGTAGATCATATCTGGTGATTGACTGACAGGAAGGAAATCAGTGTGTGAGATGTCGCTCCTGTTCGTTGTTATTTATTTGGTGATTACAGGAAGGAAATCAGTGTGTGAGATGTCGCTCCTGTTCGTTGTTAGTTATCGTAAGAGCTGTTCTCAGAACTCTGTTATCCTCACAAGCCTCTGTTGGATGCGTGCATGTGATGAAAACATGCAGGACTTGCCCCCAACACTTTCAGCTGACCTAGACTCGTGACCTCTCTAAGTCTTACTAACTCCCGTCTCTGCTTTCGTATTAAATCCTTTATATTCTTGTATCAAGTAGACCCAATCCTCTTTCGATTCTCCCATATAACCCTCATTTGAACGGTGAAAAACTTGGGAACTTTTTTGGGGGGGTTGTAATTACATAATTGTTTACGGAAGATATAAAGTTTGTGAAACACACGGGGAATAATTTTTAGAAATATTCAAATGTCAAGTTTCTGTTCCTTATGCGATAGATTTTATGGATAGTTTTGCCTACATCCTTTAAACTACCTGGATTTTATATTTTGTCTGTCAAATCTGCGCCTATACCAGAACCTCAGCTGTTAGTTTTGTTAGATGTTTATACCTGATCCAAGTCCAGCATATATATATATATATATATATATATATATATATATATATATATATATATATATATATATATATATATATATATATATATATATATTTTCTTTTCTTTTCTTTCAAACTATTCGCCATTTCCCGCATTAGCGAGGTAGCGTTAAGAACAGAGGACTGGGCCTTTGAGGGAATACCCTCACCTGGCCCAATTCTCTGTTCCTTCTTTTGGAAAATTGAAAAAAAAAAAAAAAAAAACGAGAGGGGAGGATTTCCAGCCCCCCGCTCCCTCCCCTTTTAGTCGCCTTCTACGACACGCAGGGAATACGTGGGAAGTATTCTTAATCCCCTATCCCCAGGGATAATATATATATATATATATATATATATATATATATATATATATATATATATATATATATGTGTGTGTGTGTGTGTGTGTGTGTGATGAATGTTTTGGTGATGTATTACGATAGGGATGATTAGGAAGACGGAGATGAGGAAGTGAGATGATGGTAATGATGATCACAATTAATAATGCAATAATAACCTAAATTCACAGCTGTGGCCATCATCATTACGCCCTCACATTCAATACCATGGATCACGTCAATGGTAACTTTTATTTGCACCCGTACCTTTCGTCCACCTTATCTTCATCATATCCCAAAGCTTCAGGTCACGATGGACCATCTTCATTACATCATCATCTTCCCAACTTCCTTGACATCACTTGCCTCTCAATTGACCCTTATTGATCTTCAGACAACATAACTTGGTCTTACGTAACCTAACCCATTTGACCTCGTCACATCATTTCCGTACCTTAACAACATTTGCTGACGTACATCTAGGCAAATTATTCTTAACCGAAGCAACATGACCTAACCTTAAGTTATCAATCTTAACCAAAGCCAGCTTAACTGTCTGGTGATTGTAAGTAAGTGTGTTGCAGGAATAGAAAGAAAAAATGAAGAGCAAGAGAAGAGAGGTGAAAAGATGAAACAGGGAGTCAGTGAAGGGTAAAATGAAAATGAGAAAAATGTTAAAGAAAGAGAAGAGAATCTAATTGATCTTTAGATTCAGAAGATAAGCTGGTTAAGAAAGTGAACACCTAAGTCGAAAGAAAAGGGAAAGTGAAAGGAATGCAGAAGAAGAGGTTAGTAGAAGAAGAGTCGTACGGAAACGTAATGGGAACAAAGAGAAGAGCTTAAGGCAAGAATAAAAAGGTGAAGACGAAGGAAATGTGTTGTGGCTGAGGAAGCGAGCGGAGAGGAAGAGGGGAAAAGGATGTGAACGGAGAGGAAGAGGGAAAACAATTGATAATGGTATGGAGGAGGAGGAGGAGGAGGAGGAGGAGGAGGAGGAGGCTGGTCGTGGAGGGAGGGTGAGCCGTCTGGCGCGCGGCCCGCGGGGACGCAGCGGATTTGCATCGAGGAAAAGTAATATCCGAACTTGTGGTTTTTGACAGACTTGGAGTATAGGTTCCTCCAGTTTTTGTTGTAGCCTTCCCGAGATGGTCCCGCTGACGGCATACTCTATTACCCGACCACAGGCGCTCACACTCACACGCCGGCGTGTACACACACATGCCTGCAGGCCTTGTAGGGCAGGCCACACAGACACAAGCGTCCTCCCTTCTTTCTCACACGTATTCAAACGCACATATCTTGAGAGGGTTGAGTGAGGAAAGGTCGACAAAGAGGTTATATATATATATATATATATATATATATATATATATATATATATATATATATATATATATATATATATATATATATATATAGCCCAAGTGGAGGGAACAAGAGAACGGGGAGACCACATTGGAGATGGAAAAATAGAGTGAAAAAGATTTTGAGCGATCGGGGCCTGAACACGTTTGAGGGAGAAAGGCGTGCACGGGGTAGACTGAATCGGACCGATGTGGTATACCGGGGTTGACCTGCTGCTGAGGGACTGAACCAGCGTCCGGGGTAAACCAGAGAAAGATCTGTGGGGAATGGTTGTGGGTAGGAAGCTGTGGTTTCAGTGCATTACACATGACAGCTAGAGAAAGGATGTGAGCAGATGCGGCCTATCTTCGACTGTTCTTAGCGCTAACTCGGTGAACACTAATGAAGTATGAGTTCATTACAGAGGAATTTTTCTCTACAGGTGTTTATACCATAAAAGAGTACGTCAACAATGGCTATGGAAATAATGAATGGAATTTCTTGGGACAGACTTGCCATTACTGATAAAGCGGGAGTCATGACAAGGAAAGATATGGGAGCTGTAACACACAAGTCAACATATGGTCCCACAGAGGGCGGGGGAGATACTGCATAATTCATAGGAACATCCCTAACCCAAGACGGAATGCACCCACCGGAGTCTGACGGTCCAGTGGGAAGTAACGATAATAGTCAGTACGTTTCAAGACTTTGCGAGTGACTGCACGTACACGTTAGCTATCTTCTGCTTACTGCTGAAGTGGTGTGTGTGTGTGTGTGTGTGTGTGTGTGTGTGTGTGTGTGTGTGTGTGTGTGTGTGTGTTGTTAACATGTGGAACCATCTGCCAATCAGAGTGGTTGAAGCCAGTACTATATATACGTTTAAGTATACACTAGGCATACATTTCGTCTCAAACCCGCGAATAACATCATTCGCGCCTTCTATGTCATGGTAACATTTTGCAGTTTATTGTCTTTGCATTACGTCTATACTCTCCAAGTTATACAACACTGATCTATGGGTTTCTGATATCTTCTATCACAAACAGCCTCGAAAGGATCCAATACTCCATTGCTGTTCTAATCCTTTTGCATTCCTATGTATTAAGAGTAAAACTAGAACGCTTATAGAAAAAAAAAAAAGGTGAATACGAAGCAGACACTCTTCTTGCTACCAAGCCATCAGTAGGTGTATTACAGTACTTCAAGAAGTACCTATCTACCTACCTACCTACCTGCTTATCTACCTACCTACTTACCCACCCACTTCCCTACCTACCCATCTATCCACCCACCCACCGTAGGAAATTCTAAAGATGGCAAGAACGACGAGCCTTGTGAGGCACGTGTTGCCAGGCGTGTTGCCTGACAACAGGAAAGAATAGTAACCTTGATGCATGAAGCACCCTGCGTGCGTAGGCCGGAGGTGCTGCATCATCTGATTCTACCACAGCAAGATGAGGGGAAACACTATTCTGGTCTGTATCGTACTGCGTACATAACAAAAAACATGTTCCGACTCTTCAGCCGAAGGTTGTTAACAAAAAATAACTGCGTCGTATCTGAAAACACCAAACTGAGGCTTAATCTCACTACATCAACTTCTCTCACTGAATATATTCGTTTATCTTTCCTTCCAATAACTCTAAACGAGGAGATGGTACGTCGACAGTTTCTACAAAGATTCACAAATGTAGAGTATGGTTTGCATGATCCAATATTACGTTATCTTTACAGCCAGATTGCAAAATATGTCATGAAAGTCATGATTCAGAACCATATACAGCAAAAAAAAAAAAAATCCTCGTAAATCATGAGACATCAAGTATGCACTTAAGAAAGACGGTTCCGAGTAACCAAAAAACCATAAGTTCCCTGTATTAAGTTTCGATATTCCCGTTTTCTTAGTGACTGAAAATCTTTCTGGTGTCTTTTGGGCGATTCTGACCTTCATTCGTATTGCAAATCACTACTTTGCGATTTTCCCCGGTACCCAGGTGGATGTCCACATCGGTAATTTTACTTGGCTGTCTGCTATGGGTAAGTATGGTAATTGTCTTACCATTTGCATTTGTTTTTTAAATCGTTTTAAGACTTTCAGTGGCATTAGGATTCGCAAAGAAGAGATGAAGTAAAGCTACGGATGTAGTTCTTACAACGATATAATCATGAAATGGATGATGAATAATAATGTTGCACTTGAATGAAAATCAAGCCATGGAAGGAAATACATCATAATCTAATTGTATGTTCGGTAAGGTAACTAGTCAAAACTTCTGTTGGTATCATTTGTGCTGTGAGTTACCAGGACACTACGATGCTACGAGAGATCCTAGTACCTTATATATTTCCATTGTATTTCAAGAATAAGGCTCTCCCTATCATTACCCTATGATTACTGTTTTCTTATAATTATAAATGAGAATAAACAAATGCACTAGTAACTGCTAAAATGTAGATCAATACGAATATCTTACATAAGGTCTTCGTTACTCAGTGCTTTCCAAAAACTTGTATGTCTATGACATACATGACACGATCGATGGAGCTTAACGCACCCACACTATGACCGACTATGGAAGACAATATTAACAGCATCATAAGAAATCGATGAAATAAATTCTGTCCATGCCCCTTTCCCCACTCCTCAAAAGATATGCCTTAAAGTACTCTAATAATGGTTGGGTGTAAGCATGAGTTGCCACACATAAGTAGACTTCTTTTTTTTTCGATATATTCTTGTATTCCTCTGTAGCCTATAATCAACTGAAACACGACTGACTGGAAAACAACTTTCGTTATAAATTCTGTCTTCAGTTGAAATACGATTTCCAAACAGGGTCTGATATATATGACCTAATCAGCAAAAACATGACCTCAGAGCAACTTTCGGAGCGGAAGCATAATCAAAAAGTGTTCGACGTTTAAGCTGAAACCAATGAATAATAATCTCTAAACAGCCTTCAACATACAACCAGTAATCACCAAAGAGCATTCAAAGTGCAACGTAGAATGTCACGAAGCATAATCACCTAACAACGATTTACATTACATCTAAAACACGATCACAAAACAGGGTAACAAATTAGGAATTAAGTTACTTACCTTTCCAAACATAATTACAAAACACCGATTTAGATTATATCTAAACCACGATCACAAACAGGGTAACAAATTAGGAATTAAGTTACCTTCCCAAACATAACAACAAAACGCCTACTTAGATTATATTTAAAACACGATCACAAAACAAGGAAACAGATAAGGAATTAAGTTACTTACCTTTCCAAACATAATTACAAAACACCGATTTAGATTATAACTAAACCACGATCACAAACAGGGCAACAAATAAGGAATCAAGTTACTTACCTTTCCAAATATAATAACAAACACCGATTTAGATTATATCTAAAACACGATCACAAAACAAGGCAACAGATAAGGAATTAAGTTACTTACCTTCCCACTGCCCGACGGGTGTTGAGGTTGGGACAAGCATCAGTCACGATTGACGAGGCTTTCAGAAAATTAATCACTTACACAAATTTTCTAATCACTTACACTATCTTTATATCCTCGATATGATTCCTGAAAGTTGCATTTCGTTGAAGTCATTTATCATCACCTTACAAGTGTATTACTTTCAACATTTTGTTCGTAAATTCACTAAATCGATACAACTTTATCATCGTACTCTTCAGCAATTTCTGTATGTACCTGCATTACCATCAGATTATTCATTTATCATTATATGTCAGGTTATATTTCTCCCGTTTCGCTCAACCAATCAATACATACATATGACAATATTTCGACATATTGTTCGTTAATTACAATACGGTTAGTGGCAATTTTCCACTACGCTATTCACCAGAAATTGTGAAATGTTGCCACCAAATGTACAGTGCATAGTTTACATATTTGGTCCTCTTTATTTACACCTTTTCCCCCACCTCACCACTTCATAACATTATCATTATTCACTGTTTGGAAGACAGACCAGCATGCGAGAGCAAACATGCCCTTCGGTACCCGCTCTGGAGGAGCTAGTTGCATTGCCAAAGCCGATCATATCACTCACCTCCAGACTTCCTCTCTCCTGTTCTTTCTGTGGGAAGTCGGCCAGTCCGCCACTTCTTACTTAGATCAATTGTTTATCCTTGCCATAGAAGAAGTATTGATGTCTTCCCCAGGGAAAGGCAGAACCTCAGCTCATGAGGGATTGGAAAGACCTCCTCCAGTTCTGAGGACGACTTAAGTCAACTCGTCTGCTTGTTCGTTGCTGTAGATACCGCAATGACCCACCAGGCACCATCCACATCAAGATGGTCTTTGGTACATGTATCTAATTTATTGATAATATTGCCCATGTAACCGAGTTTCTGTTATTTACAAAGTTCATATTTTAGCTTATAGTCCGCGTACATTATGGTCTTTTTCTGTACCGTAAATTACCTGCACAATAGTTCTGTGATAACGACCGTAAGATATTTACGTACTACGTGTTTACATTAACAGCGGATCACTAAGCAGAAAGTTCGTCTCATTAGTCCGAGTTTATCAAAAAAAAGTGTCATAAATTGTCTTTTAAACACCTTTTCTCTGGTGTCTTATCGCAACTATGAAAATGTTACTCACTAGCAGTGCACCGTGGTGTCCATGACGTCCGCCGGCTCTGTATGTGGTCTAGGAAGAATTGTTTGCTCCACGGTGTGCTGGGCGGGGCATGGAGAAGCAAAGTGGGTAATAAGCAGTTTGAGAACTGACTAGGAAGCTTTGATACGTCGCTGAGATCACGTTAAATCTTTATGGCATTTTTTTCTTTTTCTATTTTGACTGCGGAGGTAAGTTAACAATGTATTCCATTAAAGATTTGTCCTGTCTTTTTGTCTGAATGTTTGTCTGTTCTCAATATGTAGAAATGGGATAGGAAGTTGATGGATGCACAATGACTAACCCCATATTTCTGTGCTGCTATAAGCGCGTCGAGAAAGTTGCCAGCGGCATGATAATCAAAACTCTCCCCTCCCCCATTTAAAGGGAGGAGCCACACATTTTCATACGTCACTGGATTATAGCATTTACCTAATGAACTTTGATTAACAAACATGAGTACATGAAACTCCGATTGGATTATATACAATTGTGTAGCAAATGGATGGGCGGAGCATCGATCGTTTACTTCGGTATGTATATAAATCTGGCTAACACGAAATCTCATAATGCGTAATTCATTATACAGAGAAAGATTAAAGTAAATTTGGCCTAAAAGAAACAGTTACATAAATACCACATCCACCGATGCACAAAAGAGAAACACCACGAGTGTAGAACTCCCTCCCAGCACTGAACAATTTGGTAATGACGCACACACACACACACACACACACACACACACACACGACAAACTGAATTGAAAATATCTTATCTATGTGATGCGGTCATGAATCAAAAAGTGGAAAGGCTGTAGCGAGTGTTACGAACAGATAGGACCAACAGAAGCCTCCAAAAACAAAAGTGGGATTATCTTTTTAAGCCTGCATCAGAAAATAAGATAGAAAAAAGACGAAAATAAATGACTGGATGATTTAGGGCGGTAATCCTCAATCGGAACGTTGTAGAAAAAAAAAAGTCGGAGGATTAGAAAAAAAACTGAGGGGGTCATGAGATTTCCGGGACGCCCCCAATTCTTCCGCAACACAAACTAATACCCTGGTGTAACGTTTGTCTGGCTTGGTTTAAATACCGGTATGGATGCCCGCGGGCCTGCAGACCAAGCGTCTCCATTTCATCAAGTTAGGAAGAGGTGGCAAGTAGAATTCTCGTTGTATTGTGTCAGGCCCATCTCAAAAACCAACGTAGAACTAACTGGTGGCATGTCGGCTTATCATTGCCATGATACTCCGGTACACAAGCTGCCATAACGATAGCAATACGGACACCGGATGAAATTTAACACATGTTGGAAGGGCAGTTCTGGGCTGCAGCTCCTGGTGGGAGGTACTGTAAACATTTTGCAATGCCAGAAACGTGTTGCAGTGTCATAGGAAGTCAAGCCATTACTATGATAAGCTTTTTGCCAGCAAACAACTGTTGCCCCGCCTACTCATTTCATGATGTTTACGTTCGTGGAGGATCTATACATTTTCATTTCTAAATCAAAATCCATTAGTTGAAAGCAGTAATCTTTGCAACACAGATATAAAGCTTATCCATCCAGGTATGGTTACAAAAAAGTATAGATAAGCACAATTCATTGATAAGTTTCGTAAAGTTATCGGCAATATACTTGATAGAGCAAATACAATATATTCTATTCAATAGATTTTGACAAAATTGGTACCACTGGATTGCGCGCAGGTCTTTGAATGAGAGAAGTCGTGAGGTATAGGTAATCTATACAAGTTTATTCACGATAATAGCAACGAAAATTATGCATCGCTGACCCCTACACGCCATCGGTAGCGTTCAGATAAGCTCTATAAAGTGTTTATTCTATGTTTTATTGGCATTTTATCCTACTTAAAGATCATCAAAGCCCTACATTCAAATTATGAGAAAAATGGAAAATCCCAGTATCTTACGTAAGTCACTCTTTACTGTGAAAGTTACATTTAGATAAGAGCAGGACAGATATGATGAAATTTATAAAAACGTGGGGTCTTTTAAATATACTAATGTAGCCGTTCCTTCATCCGCTCATTTATGCGAAGGACTGCCATACCTTACCTCACCACCAACAGTCCCTCCAAGGCCACCACACCCCCTACCTTGACACCACCACTCCTTCCCTACCAGGCCGCCACACCCTTCCTCGCCTGATATCACTCCCTCCTTCCCTGGTTGCCACACCATCCCTCACCTCCATTATGCACTCCCTCAAAACCACCACGCCCTGCTAACCTGGCCACCACACCCCTACCTTTACACCACCACTCCTTTCATTCCCCGATTAGGATTCCCTACTTCACCGCCACCACCATAAAAAAAAATAAAACAAAAAAAAACATCGCTTTTCCGCTGGACACAGCACACGTTGCACTACGGATGAAGGTTTTCTGTGGTTTTAACCACCACCTTGAAATTTTCCTTCATTTTACCTCCTATATTGACGGCACAGCCTTCCCGCTCAATGATAAGAGATTTTTCGAAAAGATTTCACCCCCAGCATCAAGCAATTTCGATCCTGTCAAGGAAATAGAGGAATGAGGAAGGGTGCGTAATTGTCATGCGTTTGGCAACCTTCTCTGCGTGTTTACACCAGCATCAGCACGGAGTTTAGTGGCCGCGTGTCCATCAACTTCCTCTCATTTTTACATGCTGAGGACAGACAGAAAGACAGGAAAGCCTTATTATGGTATACTTTACTAACTACGCTTGCAACTGAATTAGAAATAGAAACATTTGCCATCAAGATTGTCAAACTGCTTATTACTACCTTGTTTTTCGAAGACCCGCCCAGCACACTGTCGAACATGGCTGCAAATTGCTTGTTTTAAAAGGTACCCACGAGCTGGCCTCCGAGTACTTTCATCGTTTTGAAGTCCACAAACCACTGACTGAGAGGATGGTTGTTGAGCAGCTCTGAACGGGGTCCCTTTATCTTATGGGAAGAAGGTGAGGCGTTGTTGCTGACATGTGCAAGAGAAGTGTGTGGGTCGTGGAAAGTGAATGGTGGGGGAGTTATACACACCTCCCTAGACCACGCACAGAGACTGAGGGTCGTCACGGATACTATAGTGCATTGCTTGTGTGATATATTTTCACAATTGCGACAATACATCAGAGAAAAGGTGTTTATAAGACAATTTCTGACACTTATTGTGATGAACTCGGACTAATGTAAGGAACTTTCTGCTTGGTGATCCGCCGTCAGTGTAAGCACGTAATGCGTAAATTTCTTTCAGTCGTTATCACAAAAGGACTACAGTGTAAGTGATTTACAATACAGAAAAAAAGACTATATAGTGTGAACTTAACCTAGGATAGAGGTCATAAACGTTGAGTGATACGATCGACCTTGGGAATACAGCTTGCTCCTCCAGAGACGGTATCGCATAGCATGTTTGCCCTCACGTGTTGGTCGTCTGCTAAACAGTAAATAATGATTGTAATATGAAACGGTGAGTGAGTGAAAAGGCGTAAATTAAGAGGAACAGCATTTGTAACAATGTGCTCTACAGTACAGATGGTGGCAATATTTTACATGTGTGTTTTGTGACGAGTGTCGTGAAAAGATTGCAACTATATGTATGGTAACATTGTACTATGTATTCAGTGGTTGGTTGTGTGAAACAGTAGAAATATAACTTATTGGCAGAAATATGGAACATATTTTTCAACATATGATTAGTGAACAGTATGATGAAAATGCAGGTACGTGCAGAAATTGCTGAAGAGTACGATGATAAAGTTAAATGTATTTAGTGATTTTATGAACAGTTTGGTGAAAGCAATACATTGTAAGGTGATGATAAAGGACCTTCAATATAATATAACATCAGAAATCATACTGAGGATATGAGGACAATGTAAAATAATAGAAAATTTGTAAAAGTGATTAATTTTCTGAAAGCCTCGTCAATTGTGACCGATGCTTGTCCCAACCTCAACACCCGTCGGGCAGTGGGGAGGTAAGTAACTTAATTCCTTATTTATTATCTTCTTTTGTCATTGTGTTAGATATAATCTGAATCAGGTGTTTGGTGATTATGTTTGGAAAGGTAAGTGAATTCCTTATTTGTTGCCTTGTTTTGTGATTATGCTTTAGATATAATCTAAATCTGTGTGTAGTGATTACTTGTCATCATATTCTTCGTTACTCTTTAAATGCTCTTAGGTAATTATTGGTTGTACGTTGAAAGCTGGTTGGAGGTCATGTTTTAGCTGATTAGGTTATATATTAGACCCCCTTTGGAAATCGTATTTCAACTGAAGACAGATTTTGTAACGAAAGTTGTTTCGTAATCGCATTTCTTTTTTATCATAGGTTATAGAGAAACGCAAAAATAAAACGAGAAACTAAGTATACTGACTCATGTGAGGCAATTCATGCTTACACTAGCTATTATTAGTTAATGAATTCTTTATCAATTTTCTTTTTGTGGGGTGACGTTGGGCGGAATCTATTTCATCGATTTCTTATGATACCACTATCATTATCTTCCCTAGTCGGTCATTGTGAGGATGCGTTAAGGTTCATCGATCGTTTGATGTATGTGCTAGGCATACGATTTTCTGGAAAGCATTGAGTAACGTTGTTTTACGTAAGAAATTTGTATTGATTTTCACATCAGCAGATATTAGGACATCAGTTTATTTCTCTCTACATTAAAAGATAGGCGCTGATTATATAGAGAACATTATTCAGGAAGCACAATGGAAATACGTAAGGTGCTAGGTGTTGCAAGAATATGCACACTTACCCATGGTTGACAGGTCGGTAAAATTACCGTTTTGTACTTCCATCTTGGAACCGGGATTTTGTGTGTGTGTGTGTGGTGGTGGTGGCGGTGGGGGGAACGCAAAGTAGTGATTTGCAATAGAAATGAAGGTCGGAATCGTTCAAAATTATAACAAACACAACTTCAGTCAAACAAAACTCAACCTAATCTAACAAATTTAACCTAAAATACGCTGGTTATTCGAATTGGTAATGATACAGACAGGGGCAGCTCCAATCTATGACAGCCTAATATTTGGTCATAAGTTTATTTATTAAACTTTGAACTTAGTTTCCTCATCTCTTTTGGACGATCAAGTCGTTTGAGAACACGAGAAGGATCATTTGGCATTTTCTTAGGATATGAAATGATTATAATAGCATAACCATCTTCATTTTCGATAGTTACGTATCTATTTAATGTTCACCTCATGAATAACTTCAGCACTCTCAGCACCGGTCATGCAGGATGAGTAAACATCATTAGAACGTACTTGAGCATACATCCTCAGGAGGAACCTCAATCTCATTAATGGTTGGATCATTCAGATTCCCAGCTGACGTTTATTTGGAATCGCGGGGTCATTGGTGAGTGTTAGTGGTCGTTCATAAGACCAGGTTAGGGAGACACCAGTACATAGCTTCCAGCGCTTCGATTAGTAACTTGGGAGTAGCTATACGATAGTTTTTACACATACTGTCAAGTAAGGACGTGAGGCGTTGAACAGTATCCTGATCCTCTTTGTGTTTTTGTGACATTGATTATAGACCACGAGATTCAGAAGAGTCCTAGGAATTGCAGGGGAGCATGTCATGGTAATTTTTAGCAATTCTGTTACTTTTATATTGGTTATTGGTCTCTTCTAGTTTCTTAAGAGCTACTTTCTTAGACAACAAGCACATTTGTATTAGACCGTTCCACCATCTTAGCTTCGTTTTAGAAATAGACTGTATGTTCCCTCTAAAGCTCTTCCAGACATCGTTCATGTCGTTTTCATTGGCCATATCATCCCAGGTTTGAATGTCAAGGGCAACGTGAAGATCATTGAAAATTGCCTTCTTATGATTGGGTATTTTTTTTTTTTTCACAACTGTTACGTTGACCAACACAACGCTTAGTGTTGAAAGCGACCTCAAAATGCATTTATCGGTGATCATTTGTGCCACAGTTTTCTCCACCATCAACATTGGTCTTGAGATCCTCACTAGTAGATAGAACTAAATCGAGTATATTGTCGTCTCGAGTAGGTTTCTCGACTAATTGGATGAGGGCACTCTCAAGCAGATTCAAGTAGAAAGAGCAAATTTAGGTAATCACACTGCCCACCATTCTAAAGTGTATACATCAAGTTCCAGAACACAGTGTTTATTTTTTTTTTTCAACTATAACTTTACCTTGAGGGTAACCACTAATAAAAATTTACGTTTACAAAAGAAGCGCTTTATCTCTCCAAATTCATTTATTCGTATTTGGAATAAGATCATAAAGTAGGAACCAAAATCATAACTATTTGCAACAATTCCTCGTTTAACACTTAATGGTAAACGTGTTTTCTCACTTATTGGCTCCTCTGAGCTTAGTAAATTATGATTTTGTCCGGAAAAGTGAACTTGGACATTTATACTGAAGAGATTGTATCCCATTTTGGATCCTCACAACGTTGATCAAAAACGGGAAAACGTTCAAGCGACACAAATGTTTAGTGTCATCCACATAAACGCCGAGCATACTTCACATCGCCCACATGACACAATCTCTCCTATACTACATGATCACGCTAATGCCCCCCTCCACACCACTCCATTGCCTGGCACACCACTCCGTCCCCTCGCAATGCATGGCAAAATCTTGACTCAAAAACAAAGTACATCACACTCCCAATCCCTTTTACACAGGGGGCACACCACACCCTCCACAATCATCACATAGCACTTCCCATCCGTCAACACTCGCCACACTGTATAGAAACAATATTCACAGTTCGGGGCCACACACAATACGCACACCACACACTACATCTTTGCCCTCAGTCTACTTAAATATGTGGCTGTGTGATGAAATATTGAACAGCGAAGTATAATGCATAAAGACTTTCAAAGTGAATTTTAGAAAATGGTTTAGGTGTTCTGGTAGATATAAACGTAAGTAAGCCTCTTTCAACTGTAAATAAGACTTTTCTAACCACGACTCAGTTTGCATTATATTTGATTAAGTAATGTTTGGTTACTCCGAGAGATGTTTGTGTGAAAGTGCGTGCACAGACACTGGCTTAGGCTGGTGTGTGCGTGGTGTGTGTGTGTGTGTGTGTGTGTGTGTGTGTGTGTGTGTGTGTGTGTGTGTGTGTTTGTTTGTTTGTTTGTATGTTTGTTTGTGTGTGTGCTTGTGATGTGTGTGTGTGTGTGTGTGTGTGTGTGTGTGTGTGTGTGTGTGTGTGTGTGTGTGTAAATACACATGGAAGTAAAGACTATATACGAATGCAAGCGACGGGACAACACGAGAGTAAAATTCTCTCCTCGTAACGCAAATAGTAATCAGAAATGTCAATATATATATATATATATATATATATATATATATATATATATATATATATATATATATATATATATATATATATATATTCCTATAAGTCCACGGGGAAAATGAAACACGATAAGTTTCCAAGTGCACTTACATGTAATAATCACATCATCAGGGGGGACACAACAAGAGAGAAATAAAACAGTCATTTGATATACATCGAAGAGACGAAGCTAGGACGCCATTTGGTAAACTTGCGAGTGTCTTAGGACGTACAAGTTTGATGGATAGTACGTTGAACAGGGCATCACCACTGTTTGCAGAAAGACTACATATGTGGACAAGTACCTGAACATTGTGAATCTCTTACGAGGTAGACGCGTATTGTTGTTGGAGTTTACCTTCAGCGTGCCAGCCGTAGCTGCACTGGCTAGATGCTCTTTCATCATTAGTCTCGTATTCAAGAAATGCTAATCAATTATGGACATACCACTGAATTATTCAAGAAATCGCTTCAAAAGGGAAAAGTACCGAATAACTGGAAGTTCCCTGAGAGAAAACGCACTTCAAATTGTCGTTCCTATTTCCGTTTTAGGTAAAAAAAAAAAAAAAAAGACAAAAGTCATTAGCGAAAAAGATACGTAAGATTTATAGAAGACAATACATCCATGAATGGAGATAAACACTGGATTTCATGATGAGTGATCACGTTTAAGGAGATTAATGAGAAGAGAAAGACCAATAATGCTCGAAATGTAAGAGTAAAGTAATGCTTATAAGAAAATGCAGTTGCATGGCTCAGGAGATCTCTGTCCTACGTATAGAATATTCGCTTCAAGCAATATCTGGAAATCCTCGAGGAAGTCGTGATTCCGGCAGAGGAAGCTCATGCTCTTCCATAGCTCAAGAGGATTATTTTCATGCATGATCAATGTCTCAGTCACGGAGCTCGAGCTGTCTCACGCTGGTTCAGCGAACACCAACCATTTGGACTGGCCAAGTGAGGTCTGTGGTTATGGTTCAGTGTGGCCAAGATTTTTATATGTGTGAGAGATGAGTTATGTTTACTGGGTATTGTGTTCTTTTTTTTTTTTTTAAGCTACATCTTGGGTTTTGCATAGAGCTTGAATTTTGGCTGTAATCACTTCTTTTCCATGAGATAGTTGAGAAAACTGCGTATTTCGTGGTAGGAGTCCTGTATGGAATATTTGGATCAGACTAGTGGTTGACTTAACATCAAAAGAGCACTAGTTCACAAGTTCATAAGAAACACATTGATAGTAAGAGACTGAGAATAAATGGATTAAGAAGAAGGTCATAATGAATGATTTTGTATCCCGATGACAACATGAGTCAAGTACAAAGTTTCATGAATTGAATATATTTGGAATGAAGGAATTCATCATATTTTACACAACACACACATACACACACACACACACACACACACACACACACACACACACACACACACACACGCGCACAATGAAACGAAGTCGCAAGATCTCTTCTATCGAAGACCCCGGAGGTACTCGTATTATTGCTACTAGATGGGACGGGACTGCATCAGAAAGTAATAAAGTACAACCAGAGGAATCAAGGAGAGTCAGGGAGGGGCCGAACCCCTCATAAAGTTTACGGATCAGATAGCGTCTCACAGTTCGTGCTTACTTAGTGTCCAAGGACCCCAAAACTCTGACCACAAGTGGGACTGTTTAAGATCTCTATCAGCCAAGGCAGTATACCAACGAAATAGAGAATCAGATTAGGGCCAATATATAGAAAATTTGGCAAGGAAAGAAGCTTGATATATGTACACACCAGTCTCATTAACGGACGAGATTTGCATGATGCCAGAGCAAAAAAAACTTGGAAGCAACAAGAGGCCTGGTTGCTGGCACGAACTTCTGAAGTAGGGAATAATGCACGCAAGAAGAAAGAAAGAAATGTCTTGGATAGCAGATCTGGATGACGAATCTGTTGGTCTCCTGTGAGACAGTAAACAATATTCTAGTAAAGCTGATGGATAATAGGCTTCTGTATTGTTGGATTGCCAGAAAGTCCTCGATACTAAGCTCCACAGAAGATTGGCGATCAAGCTTTTATCTTGTCGGAGGGTTAAGGGAAGGTCACATAAACGGTTTGGCAGCCATGTGACGGCAGAGGGAGAGAGAGAGAGAGAGAGAGAGAGAGAGAGAGAGAGAGAGAGAGAGAGAGAGAGAGAGAGAGAGAGAGAGAGGTTTATAAGAGTAACATTCTTAATCTGGGAAAGAGTTGACAGCTAGAATCTCTCTGGGCTGAGTGTTGGGGCCGTTACTATCTCTCATATAAGTAAATACTTTGTCCATCGGGGGAGATTCATACTTGCATATGTTTGCTGATGATGCATAAGTTATAAAAGAAATATTGCAAGGAGACCTCGCCAAAATGCAGCAGTGGCCAGACAAATTCCTTGTCTAGTCCAAACTTGGGAAATATTAGTCGTGACGATTTGTGAAGAGATTTGAATAGAATAGACAAGGAGTATAATACTAAGTGAAACCAAATATACGAGTCTTATTGTGAAATGGACGTGGGAGATGAAAGCGTGCTGAAACATTAACCAGATCATATGAGAAGGAACGTAAGCCAAAGAGACTATGTATAGTTTTTTGGTCGTCGTGAGATTCGCTTTCACGTACACTGATATTGAAACGTTTAGGAATATATACAAGACTTGCTTGCATTCGACCTATGTTGAAAGATGCTGCGACAGTTTGGCCTTATTGAATGGATGACACAGTACTGGTGGAAAGGAGTCTAGAGGAATGCAAATAAGAATGATTCCGGAATTGAGCGGAATGAACTTTGGAGAAAGAGAGACAGGAAATCCTTCCATCTGCCCATTTTCGAAGAAAGAATGGCATGGGGTAGATGATCATCCCCGGAAATTCATGAGAGACCATGATGACGATGCTTGAAGTCAAAGGGTAATCCAGAGAGAGACAGAACGATTACAAGTTAGGCAAGAGAAAGCACCTTCTCGACGGCAGTGTTGTGGAGAAATGTCACACACTTAGATGAAAGGAAGTATATGCCAGTACAATTGGGAATTCAGAAAATTGTATGATGAAAATGCATGAACAGGAAGAAGTCCCATACGAGAGTTAAATGTCCTTCCAGTTTGATGAGGTAGATAATAGTGAACAGATGTCTATGCAAACACAGCTTATAGCGATGCATACGCAAACGCTCCTACACACATATACTATATAATACTCGGCTGACTACTTCTGTGTTCGTTGGTTCATTAGCATCAGGACAGGAAAGGTACCATAAAGCATCAGATGCATGGCACTGAAAGTTAGTCTTCCATAGTTATATTAGGAATGACCAAACCCTTGCATGGGTATACGGGACCCGGCGACGTAATGATAAGTCATATTTTGAGTACCTATAACGAGAGTTTGTTCGTGCTAGTAAACTGAGTGGCGTTGCTGTTGCTGATATAGACGAGGAAATGTAATTATCCACGTATCCTCTCACGATTAAGAATGGATAGAGACCCACAACCATACGTTCCAATATTCTGGAGCAAAGGTGTACGTGCGTCGAGCACAGGAGGGTAGTGTATGTACAGACGCCGAGTTCGTCACTTGACGTGTATGTTAAAGATGACAGGAGGAGACTACTTGGTCACCCTGGGCAGGAGGAGACTAACGTCAAAGCTCCCAACTAACTAACAGGTGCTGGGGAATATCTGTGATATAAAGACCCTTCGGTAAAACCCCCATTTTCTGTCTCACTAAAGGGCGAGGTATTAGTTTGATGTCATGACCACAGGCCACGACCCGTGTTGACATTTGAAGAGAAAGGTTCTAGGACAGCCTTTGGCGCAACACATAAAAGCGATTCCCACACATGCTCTGAAACCGCAGAATGGTTGAAACTACGTTGATACGACACCAATATAGAAAGTAACCCGGATTAACAACGCACTGGATTACGGAAGAAATTATGAGGCAAAAACAACAACAAAAATAACAAAAACGTGGTTGAGGTCATTAGCCACAACACAATGTCAAAGGGGAAAATACCAACTCTCAAGTAAGATGTAGACTAATTCTACGTCACCTAGTCTACACAAGTGTGACGTCTATACAAGTGTGACGTCTGTACAAGTGTGACGTCTGTACAAGGGTGACGTCTATACAAGTGTGATAAACAGCGGTACACATTAGGTTACATTGTAGTTGGAGATGGGTACCTTCTTCGCCTATACAGAAGTAAGATCACATGGATTGAGGCTCTCATCACAGGCGATCTCCTTCCCGTAGTAGCCAACTGCTAAACTTTAAGCGTTTATTTAAGCAACACTAACATGTGCCACGAGCCTCGTATGAAATGATACGGTCTGTTGCCAATAGCCAATCTTGCTTGTGAATGATGTGAAAAACCCATAGTGTCAGAGATGTACAACTAGACCATGGGTGTCATGGATACTCATACAGTAGATAAGAGGCATTAACGGTTTATTTAAGAATGAAAATCAAAACCAAGCAGAATGTATCGACATTAAGAGAGGAGGGTTGCTAACGTAACACCTTAGGTTGGCCACTATTAGAGGTTCTTGTCAAGCCATTCCGTTCCATTTACTATGATGTATACTAACACATTGTTGCCACATCTCACAAAACCCACCCACCAATTTATCGGATAAAAATGTGGGCAATTTTATAGCTGTGAACCTCCTGTATTACTGATGTAGGCAGTTGTACATCTGTGAACTTCCTACTTTACTTATCTGGGCGGCTATACGTCTGAGAACCTCCTGCTTTACTGATCTTTCTGATCTTGGTGCCATCCATCCACATTTCTCCTAAATCCCTCAGCGTTCCTTTGTCATCCTGCATGTCTGCTGCTTTTTTTTTTTTTTCTCTAACATCTCCCTGACAAGGACTGATCTCATATGCTTTCCACTTTTCCAAACTTTTCATCAACTAGGGAATGAATTTCCCCGATTGTTCTGTCTCTGATGGTGCATATCATTCTCTCTACCACTTCGTTGAACTTCCAGTGTAATTTAGTTTTACCCCCAGTGGATCCAGGTCCTTGTTTCTCTACTTTGAGTCGGCTGAACTGATTCGCCTTTCTCGCTCGCTGAAATAAATGGTTTCTCTACGGTGTGTTGTGGACGTAGGGTTTACTCATTCACTGTCTCATAGTGTAGTGACTTTCGTCGCAAGGGACTTTAGAAAACTTGTCACGCTGCTGAGCAGATATACAACCACCGGTCATAACTTTGGGAGCATCGAGTTATAACTGCTCTGTACTCAGATCCGGTTGTTCATCTTGTCCAAAACGAACCCAGCCATTACCTCTCGACAGGATTTCGTAGGAAATGGCAGTTACTGAAAAACTTTTTTGTGTAAGTTGCGATGTCCTTAACTCCAGCCATTATCTTGAAAACAAGGAAGACGACTGGAATCAAATAGTGTTCAAATAGTGTTAGAATCAGAGATAGTAAGATGAGCAGAGGGTTATGACGTTACACTTGCTCTCACCCAAAACCTCTCTAGCCCAAGCGTACCCTGTGGCTTCTCACAGAGTCCTATGAGGCTTCTCATGAGTTCTAGAACTGGAACCTCCGGCCGATATCGCCTTCCTAGCACACTCGATCAGGTGAACGTCTTTCTTGAGTGACCTGAACTTTATCCTCTCTGGTTAAAGCGTCACTTCGGAGCAGTTTCAGTCCTCGCGAGACTCGCATAAGGTAGGAGATCACGAGATCTTCACAGACTTAGGACATAAGACACCTCCGTATCCACCAGTGTCTGTGGACGACAAGTCGGAAGGAAAATTTGGCACCAAGTCACTTTGATTCATTGTAAATCCATGGCATATTTAGGCGGTTGAATAAACAAAGACTTTATGCCGGTCAGGCCAACTCAAAGCGAAGGCTTCTCTGGACAGCTGCAACACATGGATTTAACCTGGGTTGCTTAGGGTTCAAGTCTCTCAAAAGATCTCATGGAGGTTTCAAATATATGGAATTCGGTAAAAGAATGTGTACGTTTTTCTCGTCCAATTTTCCTTTAGGACTGAATGATACCATTTTCCCCATGTTTGTTTTAAGGTTTGAAAGAGAGAGAGAGAGAGAGAGAGAGAGAGAGAGAGAGAGAGAGAGAGAGAGAGAGAGAGAGAGAGAGAGAGAGGTTTGTGATATCCTGATATATGCGATGCTTTGAAGCCTTTAGATCTTCCCCCAAAGACAGTGTTCGGTATTAAGACATATGCTGCACAGATGGTCAGACTTGAAAAACACGATTAGAATCTTTGAAAAGTGAAATCTTTACGAGAATACACACATTCCCTGTGTGGTATAGAGTCGGCAGAGAAAACCCCGAGCGTATCCTACGACACTGAGTGACATTTACTCGTATCTGAAAAGATTAAAACTGATGGATCTTATATCGATGGGGAGACGTATCCCCGAAGCACCGTAGTCAACGAGAGATAGAGGCAAATTGTGGTCAACGAGAGATAGATCCTTATTGTGGTCAAGGATAGGTAGAGCCTTATTTTGGTCAACGAGAGATAGAGCCAGATTATGGTCAACGATAGATAGATCCATATTGTGGTCAACGAGAGACAGAGCCAGATTGTGGTCAACGAGACATAGGTCCTTATTGTGGTCAAGATAGGTAGAGCCATATTTTGGTCAACGAGAGATAGAGCCAGATTGTGGTCAACGATAGATAGATCCATATTGTGGTCAACGAGAGACAGAGCCAGATCATGGTCAACGATTGATAGATCCATATTGTGGTCAACTAGAGATAAAGCCAGATTGTGGTCAGTGATAGATAAAACCCTATTGCGGTCAACGAGACAGAGCCATGTTGTAGTCAACGAGAGAGAGAGAGAGATAGATAGAGAGATAGAGAGAGAGAGAGAGAGAGAGAGAGAGAGAGAGAGAGAGAGAGAGAGAGAGAGAGAGAGAGAGAGAGAGATTCAAATTTTGATCGTTCTCTACAGTGTGTGCGAAAATGTCTGGATATGTTGCGAGATCTGAGTGCACAATAGGGACCCATTCCCCAGGACCATTTCATCAGGCAGTAAATCTAAGGTTTGGGTACAACTACGGTGGGCGACACCACAGAGAAGGATGGGCTGAAACTTTGTTGGGCAAGTGCATCAAGAGAGTGGAGGAGGCTGCAGCAGGAGCAGCAGCATCTCTCTCTCTCTCTCTCTCTCTCTCTCTCTCTCTCTCTCTCTCTCTCTCTCTCTCTCTCTCTCTCCTCTCTCTCCTCCTCCTCTTCCTCCTCCTCCTTCTCCTCCTCGTCCTCTTCCTCTTCTCTCTATGGAGACACCGTCGATAGGCTGAAAACTCGTTAACTATATCTTAAAGCATTCACTAGCAACCAAGGCTCAGAAACAGCTCATAAAAGTAGATTGTTACTCACAAATACACTCACTTATTTACTTACATTTAATGCACAGTTACTACAGAAGATGTAAGGTATCTTCGGTGGATACATTTCGACGCAGTGAAAGTCAGGAAGTGATTGTGGAAAACAGAACATTGTGCAGGACACGGGGATGAAGTACCTCTGGGGATATGAGAGGTAATGAGAGGGTGGTGAGCCAGCCGAAAACCCCCCCTACCTGAAAGATAGATGTTGCTACCATGTCACCCGCAACCCACACACCCTCCAGCAGATGATTCCCGACTCCCCCTCACCCTCTCTCTCTCTCTCTCTCTCTCTCTCTCTCTCTCTCTCTCTCTCTCTCTCTCTCTCTCTCTCTCTCTCTCAGAGAGGCTCGGGACTTTACTAAACCGTGTTGGGAAAAATGACGTGAGATAATAGGAAGAGGTTCGGTTGTTTTAGCGCGTGAATGTTTCTGCAGTTTTTTATTTGGTTTGTATACACACACACGGAAGACGATGAGAGCTGAGGATTAACGTAAGGGCGAAAGTGAACTGAGAAGTAGATGGAGAGATGGATAGATAAATAGATAGATAGATAGAGATAGATAGGTGAATAGATAATTAGGTATAGATAGATGGATATAGATAGATAACTAGATAGATAGATAGATAGATAGATAGATGGATGGATAAATAGGTAGGTAGGTAGAGAGAGAGAGAGAGAGAGAGAGAGAGAGAGAGAGAGAGAGAGAGAGACAGAGAGACAGAGAGAGCACTCAATAAGCAGCGAGTGACGCACACATGTTCTCCTTTAGAAAAAACAAACCAGGTCCAGAAGGGGAGTGAAAACAAGGCTGTTATGGCCTCGATTCCGGCTCTCCTCCTTGATGGATGATGCCACAGTGGCCATGTCCACCCTCGAAAGTAAACTCAAGCGTAAACCACAGTGATAGGTAAACTCTGCTGAGGAGGTGAGTCACATGCTGTATATTCAAGCAGAGGTTATGATACAGAACGTATTAAGCACCACTTCGATTGTAGGTTCAGCCCTCTCTCTCGTTGAACTCTCAGAATTCTCATGTGGTATAGCCCTTCTTGAGTGACTGAACTTTATCCCGCTTGTTAAAGTGTCACTCTTGAGCAGTTTCGTTCCTTGTGACACTGATATGAGAAAGGGAATGATGAGATTTACCCAGAGTTATAACATGTCACACCTTCCACATTCACTGGTGCAAGCTGTTACTGTAATCACTTTATGGTATTCTATGCCATGGTTCTTAAGTACAATAACTATTGTCATCACTTTATGTTATTCTATGCCATGGTTTTTAAGTACAATAACTATCATCACTTTATGATATTCTATGCCATGGTTTCTTAAGTACAATAACTATTGTCATCACTTTATGTTATTCTATGCCATGGTTTTTAAGTACAATAACTATCATCACTTTATGATATTCTATGCCATGGTTTTTAAGTACAATAACTATTGTTGTCACTTTATGGTGTTCTGTGCCGTGGTTTTTAAGTACAATAAGTATTGTCGTCACTTTATGGTGTTCTGTGCCATGGTTTCTTAAGTACAATCATTCTATGGTATTCTATGTAATGTCCAGGAACCAATGGAAGGCAGAGTTATCGTAGCTCCTACACTTGTTAACATAGCAATTGTTATCTCTGTTATTTGCCACATCGTTCACGCTTTTTTGAAACAGCCTCTCTGTTTTTACGGCGGAGTTTAAGCTTGTATTCAGCATCTGTTTTTCGTTTTTATGATACTACCAATATCTTTTATCTCACCTGATGTGAAATATATTTAACATAGATGAGATGGAAATTATTCATTATATTCACCAGTAGCTCACCCGGGTGTTGATGAGGCATTGCATTTTTTTTTTCTTTTTCCAAGCACAGATTTGTTTCATAATCGACTGAGCTTTTGCTTATTGACCGCGAGGGAAACAAATTATAAAGAGTTTCATTCACACAATACAACAATGTCATGCTGATTGGAACTCCCAGATTTTTACAGCAAGTACGAAAAAAAAAAAAAAATGAGGAGACTGCATTTTATACCTCACTGTTTACAAGAGTTAGCTGCGAAAAACAGACGGTTTTCTGTGGTCAGGTATTACAGTTTTACGTTACGTTCGATGATTTAGCGAAAGCAAATCCTGCGAGCTTTGACACTGGGGATTTCAGACTGATGTCCAAAATATCATCTACAAATCGACGGCGAGAGTAAACTACATATGTGGCCACATATGTGGCCAGGAACGAACAATATTCACAGTGTAAAACCCTTAAAGCCAACCAAGGCTTCCAGTTTTTAACTATTTGGGGAGCGGGCCTGCGTGTGATGACACACACACACACACACACACACACACACACACACACACACGCACACACACTTATACACACGTGTGAGTATATATATATATATATATATATATATATATATATATATATATATATATATATATATATATATATATATATATATTTTTTTTTTTTTTTTCATACTATTCGCCATTTCCCGCGTTAGCGAGGTAGCGTTAAGAACAGAGGACTGGGCCTTTGAGCGAATATCCTCACCTGGCCCCCTTCTCTGTTCCTTCTTTTGGAAAATTAAAAAAAACGAGAGGGGAGGATTTCCAGCCCCCTGCTCCCTCCCCTTTTAGTCGCCTCCTACGACACGCAGGGAATACGTGGGAAGTATTCTTTCTCCCCATCCCCAGGGATATATATATATATATATATATATATATATATATATATATATATATATATATACTGTAGAGAATCATTTTGTTGATTCCCTCTCCTGGCGACTGCATGTGGGTAGCCAAATCTCGAGTTATAAAGCAGACCTCACGGATATCATCCTCTCATTCCTCTTATATCAGAGAGGAAGGGAGACGACAGCTCCCATGGGTAATAAGAACGGCAACAACGAATCCTCAAAGGCATATGAAGTCTTTAGGGGATATGGCATGCGCTTCCTGGCCTGTATTATTGGCATTCTTAGTAAACATTACGAGTTTTATTGCATAGTTGAGAATCTCCTGGCGAGGGCTCCGGAGTACGACCTGGCCCAGCATTATATTGAGATCACCGAAATGCAGAGGGAGAGAGGAGAGAGAGAGAGAGAGAGAGAGAGAGAGAGAGAGAGAGAGAGAGAGAGAGAGAGAGAGAGAGAGAGAGATGATTCCCCTTTCAGGGCGATCTGGATGATAAGATGTGCAATGATAAGATGGAATGATAAGATGGAATCACTCTCTCTCTCTCAAAAAAAAGAAGATAAAGAATATAATACGAAAGGTTTAAGTAGAAATCTTAGCATTGATGAGAAGGATTAGGTAGGTGGGGGAAGGGTGGAAGAGGAGGGTGTTGAAAGTTGATGAATATTATGGAAGAATTGTATAAGAAAGACAGTACAAAATCGTATAGAGAGAGAGAGAGAGAGAGAGAGAGAGAGAGAGAGAGAGAGAGAGAGAGAGAGAGAGAGAGAGAGAGAGACGGGGAGAATTATATATGAAAGACTAAAGACAAGAGAAAACGGAAGAGGAAGAATAAGACAAGACAACAATAGCACGGGTGGCAAAATGAAGAATGGGAAGTACAATAGCCATGTGGACATGTCGCTCGAGAATGGGTAATGAAAATGAATTCAAGGATGAATGTGAAACGCCATAAAAACATTGTGGACCGATGTCCTCACAAGAATGTTTAACACGTTCGACAGGCACACTTCACTTGATTGGAATGTCAGCAAATTTTCTCTTTTTCTTTTCTTTTTTTTTTTGCCCCTGTTTAAGTATTCTTTCGTGAAGTCTTGACAACATGAATGATTTGTGCGATTCTACATCTTTCATGTTGTCTGACATCGTGAAAGATTTGTGCTATTCCTCTGTAATTCTAGCATTTAGCAGGACCTCTTTTTTTTTTTTCTTTTAAAGAAAATGGGGCACTAGTTATCCCTTTGCTTTCTCTTGGAGTTATACTGTTTTGCCACACATTCTCGATGATCTTAAGGGCGAAAGAAACATAATTTTGTCTTCTTTTTTATTTCTTAAATTGAATTGCCAAAATATCTTTCGGAATTTTGGTTTTTGACTTTGAAAAGTTTTTTTTTTTTTACCCAAAAGTCCACTAACGTGTATGATCTTTTTTCTAGTTCTACAATTTTTTTTTGCACTCTTGTGCTTCCGTTATTATCTCCTTCATCTTATCCTTAAAATCTCCTCTGCTTTCTTTCTATATCTTGAACTTCTTTACTTCTCATACCTTCACTTTTTTTCTTAAAAGCCCTTATTACAAAAGTTGTTTAGAATGCTCCAATCACATCCCAGTCGACAGTTTGAATTTAGCAATATCTCTTTTCTCACCATTAGGTAATTGCTCATGTAAATGTGTTGTATCTTCTCTCAATAGTTCCTATCATGCTGCATAAACTTATATGTAATATTCAATATATCAACTTCGTGAATTTTACTTTAGCTTCAGGATTTGCTGTTTGCCCTAACCTGCCATCCCCTACCTCGACAAAACTGTTTCTTTTTCTCTTGGTGGAAACATCTCCTACTGCCATAATCTTATTGTCGAGTTTCCCGTCGGTTTTACATAGTTCCTCAAACTGTGGTACTCTGTGGCACTTCTTTCTATACGTCCATGGCTGTAGCCTCCGAATTCTTCGCCTTCTTCAATCGGTGGCATATTCTCACGTAACTACAAGTGTGGAAATGTGAGAGGCTCTCAATTATCAGTTCCTCCTCCATCTCCCATTGGCTCAGTTACTCTCCTCTGGAATATTACTCAATATTACTGTCGTCTTTCCATGCCTTACATCCATTTTCCTCACGGGGCTTTGTGTGTGTGTGTGTGTGTGTGTGTGTGTGTGAGTGATCGCCCATGCTTGCTTGTGCATATTCGCCTGCATGTGTTCATGCATGCCTTTGTCCCTATGTGTGTGTAATCTTTACGTCTTTATTCGTACTGAAGGGAAAGACAAATGTTTCCCCGCCACACTATTGATCTAGGCAGACCCTCCCTTCCAGAACACCGATCTCTTTCCCATCGTAGACGCGGTCAGGGGTTATGAATTATTCATAGGTCATGGTTGCCCACCCTGTGAAAAATACAAGCCATATATCTCCCGAGGGTTGGAACTACACGGATGAGTGTGACGCTCCTGTGAAAAATATAAAAGGAAGAGGACAGACTCGAAATGATTAATCATAGGACGACTATTGTGTTTAGCTGGGAGAGGAACACGAGAGGAGCCAGTGGTGTAGTGCCACGTTTTGTTCGTCTGGCTCGAGGGGAAGGGGATGGGAAGGCGGGGAGAGAGAGAGAGAGAGAGAGAGAGAGAGAGAGAGAGAGAGAGAGAGAGAGAGAGAGAGAGAGAGAGTAAATTCTTTATACGCACCTATGTCAGATCGCACCAATTGTACTAGGTCTGGTGTACTGTTATTAATGGCGTTCATTAGCCAGCCATCACCCGAAAATGTTAAGTGTTGATAGCTAGACGTCTAACCCCCGATGTTCCCCAGAAGAAAAAAAAAAATTCTTTGCGTTTAAGATTTTCCCAAAAGTTTTCAGATTGTTAATTATTTTATACAGCCCCGGAGAATCCCTTTTATGGGGGCATCCAAAGCTTCGCGGCTGCGCTCCAGTTAGAAGCAGAGAAATGATGGACTCCTTCAGGGCGAAGAGTTCCTCACTCTTAAGGCCAGACCACCTCGCCTTAGACCTTGGGCGTCTCTGTATCTATGTAACTCATTGACACGTTACTCCTTTTCACGTACAGCACTCGCCGTGTAACAACATTCAGGCAGAGTGTGGTAACACCTCTCTCTCTCTCTCTCTCTCTCTCTCCTCTCTCTCTCTCTCTCTCTCTCTCTCTCTCTCTCTATATATATATATATATATATATATATATATATATATATATATATATATATATATATACATATATAATTGACGAGAACAGCCTGTTTATAGCTTACGTATATGAAGATAATGAGCAAGGATGTTCAACTGTGAGATCTTTCTTCATATCACATCTCCAGACAAAGGATTGTAACAACAATATTATTTACTAAAATATTCATAAGGAGAGAAGGAGAGAGGTGAGGGGGTGGCACCTTCCTCCCTCCCTCCGACCCTACCCAACCCTATTGTTATGCAACTCTCGATAAAGTAGGCAGAGAGTCTTCCTCACGTTGCGATATGTCATCTGACCTTTGAATAGTGTGGGTTTGTTATGTGTGTGTGTGTGTGTGTGTGTGTGTGTGTGTGTGTGTGTGTGTGTGTGTGTAATGGAAAAATTTCTTAACTTCCCTTAGTCAATATTTGTTGGTTATTGCAACCAAAGGCTTATAAATCTCTCTCTTCTACCATCTTCCTTTTGCTTTATAGTACTGTTCTTATCTTCTCATTCCCCATCACCGACATTCCCCCCCTTACCTTCACTCCACTTATCGTCCATATACCTCGGTGCAGGATAAGCCGGTGGTGGTGGGGGGGAATAAAAAGCTGACAGCAAAGGAAAGACTGCCACAAAATACACCAATCACGGACATGCACATATTTCGCATCATGCAACATATTCTCAGTCGTGCATACGACAACATCATCGTATGTATATATCATAATCTTCCTCCTGCGTAATACGGTATGAGTAGCTCTTCATCCTTTACCTTTGCCGTCGGCCTAAAAGAGCCTTACATGGGATACCACTTGCTTCCAACAGCAAGACCAACTGATAAATCAACTTTAGCGCGATGCGTTGTCATCCAGTGCGCATTTATGAACGTCAATAATGCTACCTGACTCTGCGCATTTTTCCCTGCCGGTTACATTACGTCGGAGTTAAGGTAACAGTAGTCATAACCGTGTCTGCCGTGTTCAGCACCGAAGAGACTGGAGAGTGAGGACGACCAAGAAACGGAATCCTGTACTACCCCTTCGATACATCTGCTGCCCTCACGCTTGGCTCCATGAGATGCAGATTATTGAACGTCTGGATACGTTTGTCTTTAGGTTATTAACCCCACAGCAGCGACGGATCGTTCACAAGGGGTTGGGCAATGTCTGGTTCTGTCCAGTGGGAAAGTGGAATCATTTTGTCGACCTAACCAGCGTTGCAAGTCTGCCGGAGCTGTGTGTTATGTGGAT
The DNA here is from genome assembly GCF_036320965.1 of Panulirus ornatus. NCBI lineage: Eukaryota > Metazoa > Arthropoda > Malacostraca > Decapoda > Palinuridae > Panulirus > Panulirus ornatus. The sequence goes on from NC_092231.1 coordinate 11,708,701, forward strand.
ATCAATGGTCCACGTAGAGTAATTATTGGTCTGTTTATACCCATGTACATGGTACGGGTCATGGCTCGGAGAACGTGCACAGTTCTAGCTGTTGATGGGTCCTGAATGCAGCAGCATGCAATGCGGTACCTGTCTTGGCCCTTACGGGTCTCAGGCTGCGTCACTGAATGACCGATTGCCTGAATAGGGAACACAGTGTCTCTATCGTGCATGGTGGGATATCGGTTGATTGATTGACTGGTACAAGAAAAAAAAAAGGCAAATAGATATACAGACAGCACGCACAGAACAGACGCACACGTACAAGAACACACATCACACACACACACACACACACACACACACACACACACACACACACACACGCAAAGACACAATCACGAACGCACAGCCTCGAAGGGACGAAGTGGTTTCATGCTGTTTGAATTCCTTTGAATAGTGTGGTCATGAAAAACACAAGGATATCTAAGAGAAACATAAACAAATACGAGAGTCTTGGCCAATACAGGGCTCATGATCCCGATGAATGTTCTTCGAAGTGCCACACAAGATCACACCAGAAAAAGGAAAAATAACCAAGAGGGTGGAAGAAGGCACACGTCATACCTGTCCATAAGAAAAGAGACCTGGAAGACGTGCTGAATTACGGACCAGTCTTTCTAACGAGTGTGAGGTACTGGCAAAGATAGTAGAAAGCAAATGTAATTCTCCGTCTAGAAGACAGACTACTTATGTGAGGATCAAAATGGTATCAGAGAAAGTACATCATGTATGAGGAACCTTTTTAGATTTCTACGGGTGAGTTTTTATTAAGAGAAAAGAGAATGCTGGTCGGATTGTCTGTTTCTATACTGCCAGAGAGCATTTGACTCTGTACCATACAGGAGGATAGTAAAGAAGATGGATCTTCAGTTAGAAATAAGGGAGAGACCACTGCGATGATTAAAAGATCATCACAGTGGGAGGGCAGAAAGGATGTACGTCAAAGGAGTCTTCTCTAATTGGGTTCATGTCATCCGCGGCGTGTCGTAGGGTTCATATCTGGGTCCACTGCGCTTCATCTATGCAGATGATTTGTGAGAAGGACTTGACTCCCACCTAAGTCTGTTTGCGGATGATGCATCTATTTACAGCGGAATATCGACAAACTTAACAGCTGGTTTGATGTATGGTTAAAGGAATTAACCCGAATGATTGTAAAGTAATGAAGATGGTATAACAGGGGAGGACCCAGGTGCATACCTGTACAGTGTACATGAACGTCGCACTTAGGCACATACTTTCACTCGGTGGATGCGCCCAGGTACTTGTATGTATGCGGCCGATGCACACAGGTACATTCTTGTACATGGCCGGTGCAGCCAGGTACATATCTGCACATGGTCGGTGCATCCAGCTTTAACTGGCAACTTATTTACAGTCACACACTCATTAACTGGTGACTTCCCCTCACCCCCCCACTCCCTGCTTCCCTCTTTTTAATTCCGCGATATCTGTTTTTTGCTTTATCATCACTTCTCATTAGCAGAGTTTTACCGTAATTGCCTTTTTAAAAAAAAAAATTTAGTCGCAATTATGGAGTACGTGGCATGACTGCGACTGTGTTGACTGTGCAGCAGCGCTGGTTTGGTCAGCGGGTCAACTCCGATTTTTTTATTTTTTTTTTTTTCGTCCTCGGCTTCACTAGCTTAGTGGACACTGGCGGTATCTTCCTCCGTCCCTGGACAATATTTGCCCTTCAGTGTACGGCTAAGATCACGTGCGTCTGGTTCTTGTCTCGCGTCGTATGATTGTGATAATCGATGCAGCGTTGCAGTGACGATCTTTTGCGAGTAATTCGTGATACCTATGAAGCTGCAACGGCAGAGTTAATCATCTTAAAAATGTTAGGGAGTTGTTGCAGTGATCGCACGCGTCACTCACTCACATCCTCCCTCAGACGAGCCCCGAAGTTCCAAAAATCTCGCATTCTACCTCATCCGACCTCCTCCTTCCTAGCACTTTCACGCCTCCCAACGCACTTTCCAGCAATTATAAATATCCCAACTCCCCCTTTCTAGGATTTTACAGCTCTCAAACCCCCTTTCCTTGGGGTTTTTACATCCCCGAACCTCCTTCCCAGCATTTTTTCCTCACCAACCACATTCTAGCATTCGTATAAACTTCCCAACCTCCATCCTAGCATTTCATACCTCTCACCTCCCTTCCCAGCATTCATGACCATATGGCTGTCTTCTATGCAAACCCCTTTTCCCTCTCTCCTCACATAATTTCGTCCTCTGCTCCCGCCCATCTCTTGGAAGTCTCCAATACTTTTTGGCTTCCCCTCTCGTGTGTGCTACAGGGAAGAAGACTGGAAAGAAGGAGCAAGGATTCTCTTTACGAGCATCATTGATTATTCAGCATACAAACATATCATTCCCTTTGATAATTCTTTTTATATCAATACTATACACACACACACAGTTTAAACAGACTGATATTGTAGCTACGTCTCTGTCCAGTTTAATATTACATTTGATGTCTGACACCGACAGATCTATTTAGATTCGCCTAACCTTTGATAAAATGGAGAATAGCCTGTTCAGCAACGCTTCTTTTGTGTATATTAAAGATAAAACACATATCCACAATATCCAGAATATTCAGATCTTCAATATTTCAGACAGCCGCCACTGGAGGTTATATTCGGAATGTTTCACCCGTGGTTGGTCTGTACTGCATTATGAATACATCTGTACGTGAAAGCTCTTTGCTTAGGAATTATGTATAGACAGTTAACATTGTCTAATCTGTGACGCCAGTTTGAATTATAAGTAAATCATACGCAATTGGTCAACTGTATTTCGTTGTCACGTTGTATACACATCTCATGCCTCTTATTTTAGGAGTAATTTCGTAATACATTTCTCATTGTATCATGGAATAAGATGGTGGTGATGTATATATACGTACCTTAAACTCGCTATAAAACTTCTTGTCCAATCCAATATGCCAGGGGAAGTCTCCTGTCAGAGTGTGGTTGGTGTTTTACATGACATTACAGCTGCTTTCTTAAATGCTTAAGTTACACCTCCTTTACTTCCTGGATGAGATTAAGATTTTTTTTTTTTTTCTGCTAATAGGCCGATACGTACACGTGGTAAAAGAAAAGAGATATATTCCCGGATGATTCTGATCCATGTCGAAATGATCAGTACGACTCGTGTTGTCTCGGTAGGGTTGATAAGCGTGAATGCGAGACAGATTTTCCAGTGATTATGGTAAATTCACTGTATAGACATTTCCGTCGAAATATGGAATCAGTATAACATTTGTTTTGGCTAATTACAGGAAATGTTTCTAGCAATCGAAATATTACACTGTCGTGAAATCAGGGCAGCCAATACGAGGCCAAACCAATGGGCATTTCGCAAAATTCATCGTCCGTTGTGTTATATTGTTTCACACAAAAAGTGCTAAAAGTTTTTCTTACCTTGTGCACCATATTTCATATTCATGAAAACAGAGGATTCAATTTTGTTCATAATTTTGTAAAAAGTAAATGTATGACGTACATATAAAATTACTTTAAATAATACAAGTAATATTCTTTTGATAGTTTTGGTTTAAAGATAATTATCTTTCTGATAGATATAAAATTACTTTAGATAATACAAGTAATTTCTTTTGATAGTTTTTGGTTTAAAGATAATTATCTTTCTGATAGATATCCTTCTCTCATGTTGATATCTATAGTAATCTTCCTCCAGCTCATTCTTAGTGTTTTATGAAAATTATTTTGAAAAGTAATTCCTAAAAAAAAAAGTTTTTGTACAGCTCAAACGAATTATTCAGGGAATGTGAGATACGATGCCTTCCCAGGCCACCTTTCAATACTTAAAACAAACATTTCATCTCTTAAATTCTATGTCTCTTGCTTTATCACACGTTAAGTCTCTTTATCTACAGCCATTACTGGGCAAACATTAGTAAGAGATACTGTACTCTCATCTGCACATCCATATGGGGTCCGTATGTGGTTCCATTCAGTAGACGTGGCCAGCTTCCTGAGCGTTGCTTCTAAGGCCCATAAAATAAGATTCTGGGGCAGGATGGTAATATAACGTGTGTCCTTTGATATCATTTGATAACCTAGAGGATGTGGTCATAGGCCTCAATTGCCCATGCCGTTAAGCTAACATTAAAAAAATACGTTATCCATTCCAGATGCGGCATCTTTCACTGTACCAAGAGAATGTGTGTGTGTGTGTGTGTGTGTGTGTGTGTGTGTGTGTGTGTGTGTGTGTGTGTGTGTGTTTGTGTGTGTGTGTGTGTGTGTGTGTGTGTGTGTGTGTGTGTGTTTGTGTGTGTGTGTGTGTGTGTGTGAATGATTATGAAATTTAGATTTCTGTATTTGTCGAGAGAAAAAAGTAAGAAGACAAGTGAAAAAGGAAAAACAGAGAAAGAACATGAGGTCAGATGTAAAAGGGGAGATCACTAGATACGTAGACCAACATACGCTACAAGATGTACACAAACAGACTAAGAGATAGACAGGTTGCTAAAGAATTGAATAGAATACCAAATAAAGCGACTCTGAACCTTTGAAACTTAGACCGAAATCGTGTAAAGAGAGTTTCAAGAAAATGTCGCAGAGCGGAGAAGGATTTTCCTCAACTGTATGAATACCACTTCTCTAAATACTTGGCGCCAGTAGCCCCTTGACAGCGTCTGGCAGCCCCATCACGTGAGGATGGACACTCCTGTGTTCACGAGAGGTGAGGGCACCGGGTTGGGGAGCAGCAGTGGTGGGGAGTTAATCATGCAAGACGATCGAGCCAACTTTCGCTCGCATGCAGTCTGCAGAGATCACACGCAGATTACACACACGAAAGCTATCGGGTAAATGGTTCGTGTTACTTAAAGCGAGAGGCCAATGTCAAGCTGTATACAGAAGGAGTTAAGGAGAATCGAGAACCAAGCGAGAGGCCAATGTCCAACTAAGGAGAATCGAGGACCTAGGTCCAACGTTGAGGAGGTTTTGAATGGTGTTACTACACTCGATCTTCCGTTGTTTTGCTTCTGGAGGAACGCGGGCGTCCGTGATACATTCGTTCCTCTTCTTGTTCAAGCGAGGATAGACTTTCTGGAGATGACTGACTCACCACACGGCCTGAGAAGTTCTGGCAGGTCATTAAACTTTGATATTCAACTCGTGAGTCAGCCATTTACATTTCTGTTCAACGATTTGTATGTGATTTTGCTAGTGATTTGCTTTGATATCTGAGCTAGTGGCTCGACCCTGTGATCCCTTTGTTGTTCTTGCATCTACCAGGTACACATAACACCCGTGCGTGCATTTTCAAAAGGTCATATACCAAATCTGCTTCCGTCCTCTTGCCGTGGGCTAACATCGATGATTACTGCACCGAAGAATAAAAAAAAAGGAGCTTATGCCGACGACAGAAGACCTAACGTCACGAAAACCATCAAAAAGCTGGATACTCTTGGATAGACGTATTTACATTCGTGTGCTGTCATGCCTAGGGTGAGCGTCACCCACGTGACGCTGGCGTCACCCTCTGCGATACAACAGGATGAACCTACACCGCTGTGTGATCCACTTACGAGCGTAACAACGGTGGCTTGTTATATCCCTCTCCCCACCAGGGGGTCAACCTGCCATTTAAAAGTCACATTGACTCTCGTGGCTTTTTAATCAGGCCCGAAGGGTACACTTGAGGCAATGAAATTACATTACGATTCTATTTGTGGCCAACTCATACTAATCTTCATCTGCCTCTCTTGCTCGTTCTTTTGCCGCCTCGTAGCTTGTCTTACACACACACACACACACACACACACACACACACACACACACACACACACACACGGATTGTTACGTTCACGAACGTTCGTGTCACTTTCCCACTTCTTACCGATGTTGGAACAATATTGCAAAACCCGCTGCAAAGATGATGGAAATCAACAGCAGGGTATGAATGTCAAGCAGTACTTACACCATTTTCATACGACATTCATAGGTCACCCTCCCCCCATCGAAGCACTCCCAGAGGAGGAGGACCGACCGTTGGTAAATTGATCGGCGGCCGCTGAAGCAAGACACGGCATATAACACTTACTATGAGATAGTGCTGCGTTCCGTCGTGGCGAACGGCAGGTTATAACAGGCCCGGTAACTTAGCTCTTGCCACGACCAGAACAGTGCGAGGAACGCCAGAGCTGAGGTTGACATAGTGTGGCATTATCCCCCGTGGAAGGAGTGACCGCCACCCTGGGTAATGATGATGAGTGATTCGTATACTTCACCTTGCTTGAACTCAAGGCTGTAACTCGCGTTTTTATTAGGATTTTTTCAATGACTCGAGCTAGGTCTAATTCTAGTCTGGTTCGCTGTGAAATTATTCCATTTCACGATATACAGTTTTCGGCCGAACGTTTCCGATGGATAAAAATACACTTTAAGTTCATAAATCTTCTCTGAGAAGAAATTCTTTCAACACGGAGACTAAAAACGCGTTTTTATCCCTTGGATAAATACCTTACCTTAATTCGTCAAGTAACGTATGATTCTTAAAGTCTGGTTAACATATCGCTGGCTGAGGTCTGCAGGCAAGAGGATGCTTTTCCACAGCTAAGAAGCTTTTTAAAGGAATCACAATCACTCGTAGATAGTGAGATATCTCCAAACTATTTCTAGATAACATTTTCGATCTCACGTAGTCAATCACAGCAACCTTGAGTCAAGTCTGAATTCACGTTACTTTCTCATATAAGTATTCGAGTGAGTAGATAAAAGTTCTGACCTTAAAATGCATTCATCAGACCCCGAAAAAGAAAAAAATAGTAATAGACCAAAACAATCCAGACATCTCAAGTACTCAGCCATGAAACACAAAATTATATTGCGACGACTTTGAAAACAATCCCCGTGCCCAAGTTTGGACGGGGGAAGAATCTCACACACACGCGCATGACATTGACCCTTGGTGG
>NC_092231.1:11720696-11763196 GCF_036320965.1 Panulirus ornatus
ATTCAGATCGTCGAGAATTTGTCCCCTCGAGCCAGATTAAAAGGCTATATCTATCTATCTGTCTATCTATCTATCTATCTATCTATCTATCTATCCATTCTTTTTCCCATGCTTGATCATGTGTTGCTCCTTATTCTCCTTTGTTTACTTTATTTGAATACGTGATACACGATAGATCCCTCAAATAGTCTTTCCTTGCTCCTGTGCCTTTTTTTTTATGCATATGATATACACAGACTCTCTTCATGTTTGTGTGTGTGTGTGTGTGTGTGTGTGTGTGTGTGTGTGTGTGTGTGTGTGTGTGTGTGTGTTTGTCTGTGTGTGTGTGTGTGTGTGTGTGTGTGTGTGTGTGTGTGTGTGTGTGTGTGTATGATGAAAGCGACAGGAAAAAAAAACCTTAGGTACAGTTATGATTTTTCCAGCATTAGAACAACATGTTATAGAGCTAAGATCTCCAAGAAATGAGCACAACACCGATTTTGAACCGAACTGGAAATCTGTCCTGAGACTTGAACGTTCTCACCTCCATGGGGTAGCGGGCAGTTGGGTTGGAGTCTGAGGAGGGGGAGGGTTTTTTCAGAAGATGGAGGTCTGGGTTAGGGAGGGTCTATTAGAAGGTGGAGGTCTGGGTTGGGGAGGGTCTATTAGAAGGTGGAGGTCTGGGTTGGGGAGGGTCTATCAGAAGGTGGAGGTCTGGGTTGGGGAGGGTCTATCAGAAGATGGAGGTCTGGGTTGGGGAGGGTCTATCAGAAGGTGGAGGTCTGGGATGGGGAGGGTCTATCAGAAGGTGGAGGTCTGGGTTGGGGAGGGTCTATTAGAAGGTGGAGGTCTGGGTTGGGAAGGGTCTATCAGAAAGTGGAGGTCTGGGTTGGGAAGGGTTTATCAGAAGGTGGAGGTCTGGGATGGGGAGGGTCTATCAGAAGGTGGAGGTCTGGGTTGGGGAGGGTCTATCAGAAGCTGGAGGTCTGGGTTGGGGAGGGTCTATCAGACGGTGGAGGTCTGGGTTGGGGAGGGTCTTTGAGGGTGTGGAGATCTGGAGAGTGGAGTGCCTTTTAGGGGTTGGTGGTCTTAGGAAGGGGGAGGTCTTTTTGCTAATGGGGTTCTGGTGATGATAGAGCTATGCATTGGGTAAGGGGGGGGTCTTATTTGGGGTGGGCCCCTCTGGATGGGCGAGGGAGGAATGAAGACACCATGTAGGGAGTAGGGAGGCGGAGGGCGGAGGAGGAGGGTGTGTTCGTAGCCAGGGGTCGTTGCCGGTGAAAGAAGCTACCATCATTAATATCTAGTGTGTTCGTAGCCCACTGACAAAAAAATGAAATAAAATCTTGCTTGATCGTAGTTCATAGAAAATTAGAAAAAAAAGAAGAAATCTTCCTAGCTCGTAGATTCTTTTCAGAAAAGCTGGACGTGTTATAACGCCGAATATAAAAAGTCGAATTAATGAAGGAGTTAAAGTGTGTTCACAAATTAATTGATTTCTACATCCCGTCGTCGTTATTATTTTTTTTTCCTGTTTTTTAAAGTCCATGGGGGAAAAAGGCATCTTGAGGAAGTGTTAAGTAGCTTGATTTTTCTTGTTCAAGTTGGTAAGTCTTGAGGAAATTCAACCGGAAACTTTCCTTTTTGCTTTCTGGTCTAATAGCATTAAGTATGCTAGACGCCATCGTGCGGTATCAAAGGGAATTTTATTAGCTTTATATATATATATATATATATATATATATATATATATATATATATATATATATATATATATATATATATATATATATATATATATATATATATATTATCCCTGGGGATAAGGGAGAAAGAATACTTCCCACGTATTCCCTGCGTGTCGTAGAAGGCGACTAAAAGGGAAGGGAGCGGGGGGCTGGATGAGGATGTTTTCTCAGAGGCCCAGTCCTCTGTTCTTAACGCTACCTCGCTGACGCGGGAAATGGCGAATAGTATGAAAGAAAAAGATATATATATATATATATATATATATATATATATATATATATATATATAATATATATATATATTCCTATGAGTCCACGGGGAAAATGAAACACGACAAGTTCCCAAGTGCACTTTAGTGTAATAATCACATCATCAGGGGAGACACAAGAGAAAAATATAAGTCTTTTGATATGCATCGAAGAGACGAAGCTAGGACGCCATTTGGTAAACCTTATATATATATATATCCTGTCCCCCATACTATACATGTAGGTCATATCTCTCTCTACCCTGTGAGACCCACTGAACCATTCCTACCTCCTGCAGGCTCTTCCTATAAACGTAGTGTTTTCACTCCTTCAATGAGTAACGATAATCTACACGACAGAGCCCCAACCATGTCTTTGGCCCTCCCGAGATCATTCAGGGTTTGCCATCAGAATTATGTGGCTTACCATCTCTTCTTTCATCTTACGACATACATGTTCAACGACCTTACGCATGCAGGCGCTCAGAAATAATATACTCGAATACACGCCAATCAAGCGTAATCCATCATGCGTTAATATCGCTCCAAAAATAGATATCATACGCTCGATACGATAACACGCAGGTTATGATAAATTGTTATATCTATCTAGATAATTATAGTTATTTCTTGATGAACAACAGATTTAATGGATTTCATAGATGGAAGTTTGCTGTTGAATTTGATGAACAAATATACTCAGTTCTAGCACACAGAGTCGTTTGACTCTGTGAACATAAAATAGCCAGAACACGTGTGTGGACATTCGCCGTCATCCATCGACCGCTGATCCAAATGGTGTTGACAGAGAAACACACACACACACACACACACACCCACCCACCAGATCTGTGTCTTAAACACTCTTCCTCGTCATTAAAGCTTCCTGGAACTCCATGCAACTGGAATGTCCCATTAAAAGTTTTGCCTCCCTCCCTTCCTGGAACAGTTGATGAGATTCTTCTCTTGATCAGCCCAGTCTGTACGGTGTGAGGAACGAGCTGATCATTTCCGTTTGTGCTAGTGTCTGCTGTTGCCTTGTTGGCTTGTACTGACTGCGCGTCAGCAGTGAAAGTAGGTGGTAGGAATCACGCTTGTGCGTGAGTTCCCTGAGGGTTACAAGAAAAGAATATATATATATATATATATATATATATATATATATATATATATATATATATATATATATATATGCCACTGAAGACGTCATGAGATGCACGCTTAGGGTACACCTTGCTGAAGATGGACTATGAAAGCTCCTATGTGTATTGTTGTCCCTAATTTTGGATCCTGCTAATATTGTTCAAACGAAGCTAAGGAAAAACTGTTGAATTGCTTATGAATTCCATATGCCATTAGAGAAGGCAAAGATATATCACTATATGGAGAAATGAACGAGTAAAGTCAATTTTGGAAAGTTTATCAAAAGACGTGTAAAGTAGGTTCACTATTCTTTTTGATAAAGGAGGGTTAGAAATACGCACCAATCCCCCGTAGAGAGAGTTCTAAGTTTGATTTTTAAATAGAATTGAGAAAGTTTACCGGTCTCGTACTATTATAAACTTTTTTTGCTTGGTGGAATGAATTACGAAGAAAAACTTTCGAAGTGTTTGGGTACGACTTTATAGAAGATTATATGTTAATGGGACAGTCATAGAGGCACTACTCATTCTTGGGGAAAAATGCAAGAAATTCTCTTTAAGGAAACGTAAGATTAGATATTCTCTCTAGTATTTACCGGAATATTGGTAGCTTGCTGGATATTAGTTAAAGGTTGGCACCCCTGACCGTTTGACTCCATCAGTAAACAAAGTACATTCATATTGTTGTGCTGGGTAGATGGAGGTCATCCTATTGCTTCAGGGACCCGTGATGATATTCTAACATCATTATGCTTCACTGGTCTCATATTTCCTGCTCTTACAAAGGCTGCTGTCTTCAGCTTGCATCCATTATCAGTATTAACAACATAATTAGAAACAGGATGACATTGTGTAATTTCAGCATGCTCAACACTTCCATTGTTCTTCCTTTAGTTATACGCAGTCAGAACGAGACTTTCCACTGCTGCCTTTTCCTAGGTTCTGACTAAAGATACGTAGCTATCACAGGAACTACATATCCTCACGAAGTTTGCCATCAAATCAGAGGAAAAAAAACCTCTTACAAAAGAAAGCAAAGTTTATGTATCAATTGGATTTTGTAATATGGATGACCTAAGCTCTTTCAGAAATTTAGTCTATTTATTGTTCTGTCACTACGAAATAGTTGGAGGAAGACCTCTTATTACCTCAACGGCACGAATCTCGAAAATGGCAGTGAAATGTTCCATGAATTATTTGCAGAGAATTCAGGAGGAGGATATTTCATGACATCTAAATGACTAGGTGATATCCAAGCGCTCGTTTGCCCTGCCTACACTAACAGTAAAAACTTACTCAACAGAAACAGTAATTGGCCAACTGATACTAAGCTGTACCCACCCAGGCTTAGGTTTCCCCAGCGAAGCTTAGTTATATCTCCAAAAGGTTGACTTTGTAGCGTATCCTGTGCTTTCTGTCTGTAATGACACTCGCCACATTTATGATAACCCACGGTAGAATATTAAATGTTCACTCCTGATGGAATATTTAGATAGAGCCATGATGATATTACAGCTTCATGATTTAGTTTCTGTATTTCAAATCACACTCGTTCGAATACACGAGAACATATCTTCTCATTTCTGTAACTTTGGAAGAACATATTAGTGAATGATGACTCTGATTTTTAGAAGTCATGGTGATGTGATGTAAGGCATCTGATATATCTATGCAGGTAGAAGCAGGTCCAAACCACAAGGAAACGGAAAATACGAAATGTCAAGCGTTCTTGTATAATTATATCGTCATGACTGAATATGATATACCAGTTGCCACTGGGCAACTGCATTTAAAAGTAGGCAAAAGGATTAGGGCACAGGTCACCTTTGACGACCTCGCCTCTCTCAAGGTACAATGCTCAGGTCATCCTATTCCCTGACAAACATGTCTACATTTATTCAGTTGTAAAGTTGTCATATTTATTTAATACAACTTTCTGATTCATATCAATATTTCTGCTATATTTGAAAAGATATGTTTCAACACTTTCTATCCATTACTGAGTTATCATACCTAGTACTATTCTTATGTTGCCTAACCCTTATTTTCTTTTGTTCATGCTCCAGTCACGGACGAAAGTCCAAATCAAGGCCGGGCCTTAATTGAAATACACAGAGAATTATGAAACGGAAAAGAAAAGACAAAGGAAAGGATCTACAAATTTTATAGGAAGAGAAAAATATCTTTTGAAATGTGCCAGTTCAAAGTTACTGGAAAAGACATGAGGAAGTAGAGAGTTCCAAAACTTCAACGTGTAGGGAAAGAAGCAGGTATCAAAACGGCCCACCCTTGAATTGCCGATAGCCACACAGTGATCAGGTGACGCAGCAGCTTGCTGAGTATTGCGTGGTCTAGCTAGTGGTGGAAGGCACACAAGCAGCCAGCTCTCGGGAGCAAAAACCATTGAGTCTTACCAATTTGACCAATGTAAAACTGATCAAACTCTTACAGGGGATACTGTGTACGCAATGCTTCTAAAAATTGACAGAGTTTCTGACAAGACTTTATTGCTGAAGACTACATTAACATCTAAAGTTTTTAATGAAACAGGAGCATTGAGCAAGTTCTCACAATAGGGCAAAACTTACAAGTTTTTGTTCATAAATGGTTCTTTAGGTCGAGCATTGGAAAATGACTTTATCACAACATTACAATCTGACTCAAGGAAATGTTTGGAATACTGTAATTTATAACCAGTGTAATAGATATTGCAGAGTTCATCATGAATAAATTCTAGGCTACATATGCGAAATTTTCTAAGAGACGCTGATGAAAATACAGAACGTTTCACTTTAGAGCCAATCAGCTCCGTTCACCTGTCTCCGCCCGATCCACCAGAATCGTATATAAGCAGCCACCCACGACGGAACCATCAGATCCAGCCTGATGACGGAACAAGTGAGTTCCGAAACGTCGCTGACACGGTCTCGCCAAAGACGTCTTTTTTACTCGCGGTGTAATCTCAAGTAAGCCGAGTTCGGCATCACCTACATGTTTGGAAAGGTATAAGATTTTTAGTCATATAGGTTTAGAATACTACTGTGTTTTGTAGTTCCGCCTATAGCCTGGTGAAGGAAGAAGTCTTCAACCAACCTAACCAAATGGATGGATGGATTATCGAAATGTATGGCAATACCATATATGTCTTGTTCTTATTTGCTGTCTCTTTGCACAGCGGATAGTGCTTCGTCTTAAGATCTATATCACTCTCTGAAGTCCATCATTATACTCTTCGCAGTCTTGATATCCAAGTATAAGGAATCATAAGCCTTGTTTTCTACACTATCATTTCTAATGACAGTCTTTTGCTTTTTTTGTAGATACTTTCCCTTGTCTTTTCTTTTTCCGCTTGATAATTCTCCCTACATTTCAATTAAGGCCTGGCCTTGATGTGGGCTTTTGTCCGTGACTGCAGCCTCTAATATATAAAAAAAAAAATGTAGATTGTATGCACTGGAATTTCTTCTTCAGACAGTAAGAAATTTTTTGTTTTCATCCGGACATGATATCGCAGTCTTATAGCATATTCCTATACATGTATAGGATTAGGTCACCAAGCCTCGACTGCATCCTCTGCGTATTCGTATGGTGAGACAGTCACAGGCAAGGGGAAGGAGACAGCCAGATAGATACAAGAAGAGACAGACTAACAAATTGACTGGAATCTTTAAGAGTGTATGTTAATGATCTCGAATTCATATGGTAATGCTCCCGAATTCATATTTCTCTTCCTAAGTTGAATTCAGCTTGAGTATTTGTCTTCTTTAGATATGCAAATATGTATAGTAAATATGGAAACATTTTCCACTGGAGAGTCAACATTCAGTGCTATCATACCGGCCCACAGATGATGTACAACAAATGGATTGCTGAAAATTCATAGACACATCCATTGTAATTTTCCCTCAAAAAAAAAAAAAAAAAGGAAATGAAATAGATAATGAAAACATAATCTATCTTTCCCCTGATAGGATGTAATGATGTTTTGTCATAATAATCATATATCGTATGGCTTTATGTTGTTGCTCGCTCATGCTGTTGGTGCCTGTCTGTGGGTGTTGACGGATCGTAATCGGCTGTTGCTATTGGCTGTTGCTATCGGCTGCTGGTGGTTCCCGATGGGGTGTGCTGGAGGATGGTTGTGCTGGAGGATGGTTGTGCTGGAGGATGGGATGTGCTGGAGGATGGTTGTAATTGCTGATGGGCGGTTGGTTGTTTTGAGGTGGTTGTTATAAGGTAGTTGGTAATGGTAGTTCTTCTTGTTGGCTGTCAGTTGTTAACGGTAGTTGCTGAGGGTTGTTGTTCGTAGATGATGCTGATCGTGATTGCCTGGTATTGGTTGTTAAGTGTGGCCTCTGATGGTGTGACTGCTGGAGGTGATGGAAGTGCTTAGGGGTGGCTGTTTGTGGTAATTGATGGTTACTGATGGTCGTTGCTTGTGTAGTAATTGGTGGTCGGTGTTGAAAGCGAATAGTGATGACTAGTAGTAAGAGCTATAACGCTGCAGTGTACAGCCAATGTCCGTGATTGATAGTAGAGGAAATTTATGTTGATTATTGATCTTTTTCTGTACCTGATAATGGTCGTTACTGGAGGGTTGGTTGCTTAAAGCTGATCTTGTTGTTAGTCTTCTTTCTTTCTTTTTTCTTGCTTTCTTTCTTCCTCTTCTTCTTCTTCTTCTTCTTCTTCTTCTTCTTCTTCTACTTCTTCTTCTTCTTCTTCTTCTTCTTCTTCTTCTTCTTCTTCTTCTACTTCTTCTTCTTCTTCTTCCTCTTCTTTGACGAAAGGTGATGAGTTTACGTATTGTCTATGGTTGACGATGGTTTCAACTGGTGGCTGGTGGCTTGGTGGTTGATGGTACACACGACACAAGAATGTTGGAAATGGTGATGATTAATGTATCGAAGGTTGTAGAAAGAGGTGATGATGGTTGTATATATGATGATGGTGGTTATGAATGGTGATGACGGTTGTAAGTGGTGAGAATCGTTGTTAAGTGTCACGGTGGTTAAGTGTCACGGTGGTAGTTTGTGGCGTAGTTTATTACTTAGGATGATGATGATAATAATTGATGGTAATGATGGTTATAAGTGGTGTTGGTGGCCGCTATATGAGGGTGAATGGTTGTTAATAGTAGTGGAGGCTAATTATGATGATGATGGCTGTAAGTTGTAAAGGTGGTTGTTGCTGGTAGTGTACAAATGGTTGTTGCTGGTAGTGTGCACAAACAGGTTTCACTTTGGACTATATCCTGTTTTTCAAACCTCTTAATAAATGGATTTTATATGGATTAACCTCGATAAACGACGATTAATATTTGATAGAAAATTGCATTCGTAATTCTATGAATACATTCAGTACGTCCATGGCTGGACTGACGTGTCGTTAGTTTGTTCAGGCTTGTGTATATAATCAATTCATATATAATGTATGAACATTCTCTATTTTTTTTTCTTTTATGTTGGTGGCACCAGTCATGGACAAAAGTCCACATCAAGGCCGGGCCTCAATTGAAATATAGAGAGGTTAATGAAAAGGAAAAAGAACAGACAAGGGAAAATGATTACGTATTTTGCAGAAGTGAGAATCTTGTCCTTTAAAATGTGTCAGGTCATAGTTATTGGGAAAGACAGATGTTAGGAGTTCCAAAACATCGTGGTGAGGTATAGGGAAAAAAAAAAAAACTCATGAAAACGACCACGGATTGGAAGAAGATTGGAAGATTGGAATTATTTTGGAGGAAGAGGAGATAACTATTTCTATTCCCTCAACAATACCCTTTGAGAATGGAATACATGAAGGCTTGAATCTCCTCACTATCCGTATGGGAGGAATTCAACCATTCCCTATGGTGAACGTTGAAATTTCCCTAGGTTGAGGATCTCACCTTGCGGGTGAGAGGATGCCACAGTCTCATGGCCGGAGTTTAAACAGTCGAAGAAAGATATGAAATTTGTAGATGTAGGGCAGCCGTAAGCGAAACAAAGGAAATGCGTGGTAGTTGGGAGACAGACCTTAAGTCAGATAATATTAAAGCTTGGGGACTCAGGCCCTCGATGCGTGCACAACATGTGTGTTGATGTTGGAATATGCACAGTCACCACCTTTGAAACGGAATCGTGAACGGATATTATGGTTGGATATGAGAAAGGGGCTAGTGAGAACATCACTCGACAAGTGGGTCTCAGGGTGAAGTTAACAGTAGGAGAGGCCATGGACAGATGTTATTCAGCAGAAGACAGGGTACTCGAGAGACCACGAATGTTAGTATAGTGAATGGAAAATTGACTGATATATTATGTTCTAAGTATAACAAATGTTTTGGATACAGCGATATCTTTCATTCTCTTCAGGAAACCCGTCAAATGATACCATGAATACATATGTATATGATAAATGTAACGTAGGTTGTCTGCTGGTGGCTTTAGTAACCATAGACAATTCAAAGGCAAAGAAGTATAAGCTGAGTAAAAAAAAATTCTCTGGCGTTTTTTCTAGATGCGCAAGCGAAACCTGTGAACGTAAGACATGTTCATAGATATAAGATTCTCTCTCTCTCTCTCTCTCTCTTTCTCTCTCTCTCTCTCTCTCTCTCTCTCTCTCTCTCTCTCTCTCTCTCTCTCTCTCTCTCTCTCTCTCTCTCTCTCCCTCCCTCCCCCCTCCCTCCCTCCCCCCCCCCCCCCCTCTCTCTCTCTCTCTCTCTCTCTCTCTCTCTCTCTCTCTCTCTCTCTCTCTCTCTCTCTCTCTCTCTCCTTACTGTAAGAGCCCCCCTCTAAGTTCCTCTGTGACTAATATATACTCTGATATTATATCCGTCAAAGAAGAAGAAATATATATATATATATATATATATATATATATATATATATATATATATATATATATATATATATATATATATATATATATATATATATATATATACATACATATATATATATATATATATATATATATATATATATATATATATATATATATATATATATATATATATATATCTGGACTTCTTCACCGCCAGGTTGTGTACTCACCTTTAATACTTCATCATCCTAAATAACACACCTTACATTAAATGTTACAAGCAAAATGTGTTTGTAACAGCGAGGCATGGAACTGCCAGGCGGTAATATGTTTTGCTGTCTGGTACCAGCATGTTTTTTGGACATACACATTCTTATACTGTACTTTGCCAGCTATGATCAATCTTTTTTTTTTCCCCTACTGACGAGCCATCAACTCTTTGAAAAAAATAGATGTTTTCTATGTTCTTACCTTAAACTATTAATTGTTTCAAAGTGTGTGTGTATGTGTGTGTGTGTGTGTGTGTGTGTGTGTGTGTGTGTGTGTGCGTGTGTGTGTGTGAGTACTAGATATGAATACTGTTTGGTTTTTATGGAACGAGAGAGTTTTATACTCTTGTTGCGCCGTCTTCTTGACTGTGCATATGTACCATTGTTTGCACTCCTGTGCTTGTACACACACACACACACACACACACACACACACACACACACACACACACACACACACACACACCCTAGCCTAAGCCAGATAACCATCTATCGACCAGCCTTTAGGGGAAAATAAACAGCTGGGATTGACTGTGAGCCGACTTCTGCTCTCATGATTCAACCCTGCAGGGCAGGCCCGACCGAGGGTAGACCCGTGTTAACGTATGGACAGTAACGCCAACTGCTATACCCTGGAGGCCTGTATGTCAATAGATAAATAAATGAATGAATGAATATATAGATAGATAGATTTCGATTTATTGGATGTGCGCAGCAATTTGGCTAAAAAATATATAGTTGAGGCATTCCACATATTATGAACTAGGAGGCCATGATGGTTGCTGGTTAACGAATCATACAGAAGCATAAGATTAGGGTGAGCTGGATATATCCATCCATTGGATAAGCATATGGGTGTGGTACATTATGACAGCCTGGGTGGCAGATATACAGGGATGTCTCCAGTCTCAGTTTTATGTGTTATACATCATACATTCATTATACATTATGAACAATAAGTGATGGGTAGTTACAGGAATACAGTAGTTGATATGCCACATGACTTAAAACTGGGAATGTGCCCTTGCACAGATACGCACTTGTTCATTAAGTGTTCATGAAGTTCACAATGGTAGGTATAGGACAAGGTATAGGAGTGTCCTCTCATATCTGCGTGCGCCAGCTCTGTGTGTGGAACACGTCGATTGTGGCGACGAACGTCGGGAGGTCCGTGGTGGAGGGGTGTGCGTTCGTGTGGGAGAGGGGGTGTCTCTCTCTCTCTCTCTCTCTGACGAGGGTGTGTGTCAGCAGTTTATTGCCAGACTGCCGAATATATGTGTGTGTGTGTGTGTGTGTGTGTGTCATAGCGCCCCGCGCATGACCATTAAAACCTGGACTCCGTTCATTCGCTGGAGAGAACGGCGCCGTACAAACCTACTGTCCGTTCTGTGTGCGTTGGTCCCAGGTGACAGACAGAAAGCTTCATTAGGCAAAAATGATGTTTGCCTCAACTCAAATTATGCGGATGCTAAGCGCTCTCTGGTTCATTCATCATTTGAGAGGTATTTTGGGCACGTAGTTCATATTTAGAGGTTTGGAGCATTGAAATTACTGATATCTATATCTATATATCTGTCTTTCTACTTGTCTGTCTGTCTTTCTAATTATCTATCTATCTATCTATCTATCTATCTATCTATCTATCTATTTAGGTTATCTATCTATCTATCTATCTATCTATCTATGTATATATATATATATATATATATATATATATATATATATATATATATATATATATATATTTATATATATATATATATATATATATATATATATATATATATATATATATAGCTTCGTAATATGTACACATACATATATGTATATGTATATAGCCTCGTAACCGGTTTACCAGTACGTAATCCACACGTTCAGTAGCCTCGTAACCGGTAGACCAATTCGTAATTAACACGTTCAGTAGCCTCGTAACCGGTTGACCAATTTTTCTAAGTTATGATGTTATCACAGTGAGCTTTCGTCCGACATGATGGGGTACGTCGACGGAGTCGGCGCACGGGGGAGGGGCGCGTGTGCTTTATCTCACCAGTGTATCTTGACGTCAGGAAAGCACGTTCTGTAATCACATATGTATATATCGGTATAATTTCGCCAGGCACTCATGACACAGACATGCTTAACGTGCATGTCATGCACTGATATGCACCTACGAATTTTCAAGGAACCTAATTGTTTTCTCGTAGTGGCGTGAGGTACGTATACACAGTGAGAGTGTACGTCTTAGATTTATTATCCTTAACACCTGATGAAGGTTGTTTTTTGGTTGTTGGATGTAGTTTGACGTGGACAGTTTTGTTGTTAGTTGAGCCTGCCTCCGTGGACTGAATCCTCTTAACGATGTATATATATATATGCATACCGTAGCCTAAGGCAGGTACTTAATTTCTCGACCAACCCCTAAGAGTGGATGAACAGCTGGGTCGACTGTGGCCCGACTGCTGCAACCAGGCTTCGAGCATATTGGCTCGACTCCCACCCTTCAATTTATCACCTCGAGAGAACACCATATCAGGTGTCTGAGTACTTGTACCACATCAGATGTAAACCACCCCATCAGACCCTACCAACGTCGCTGCAAACTTTAATCTCACACGTCAAAGTCTTTCAATGTCAGTGACTTCTACTCACTGTAGATTATACGTGATGAAAGCTTAGGATGAAAAAAAAAAGGAAGATTAGAAAAAAAGGAGAAGCGTGATCTATAAGTTTTTTTTGGGGGGGACAACTAGTGAATCGCGTTTCAAAACACATCTCTGTACAGGAGGATATCGTCCATGCAATAGTAATTGCAGGCTAGAAGATGTGAACGTGATGGTTGTAGCTCAGTAGAGTGGAACATAGCTGAGATCACAGAGTAGTGGCAGAAACATGAACAGCACTAGCATTAAAAGTGGTCGTAATAGTAGTGGTAGTATTGGCATAGTTGTAAAACAATTATAAGTAAAGATAACATTATTAGTGTGAACTTTATGGTAGTAAAAGTGGTTGTAGTAGAGCTAATAACATTAGTATGAACGAGAGTGGCATTAAGATGTGCCAGTAGTAACGCTGGTCGTAACATTATACGAACGGTGGCGATACTGTCTTATCAACGCTAGCTATGGTAAAGCTAGCAACATGAGCAGAAGTAATAGTCGTAGCAGTAGCAGTAGTAGAAAATGTAGCAACAGTGGCTATTGTAAAAGTTATGGAGTTAGTAGCGGAAACAGACCCCAGTAATTACAAGAAAAGTTATGTATGGCGATTGTTGATTTATGACCTCCAAAACACAGTGTTTAGGAGACTAATGCCCTTATCAAATCCGAACTTTGATGAGTAGGATCAAGGTTCTTCGTATTCAAAATAAGGACACCTAAGCAGATTTCATACGCATTTCAACGTATTGATACCTGCATCAAAGGGAGGAAGACAAATATATGGTATATTTATATAACTTGTCTTATACATACGTAGCTGATATAGTGCATATCAAGGGAAATACATACGTAGCTGATGCAATGCATGATCAAGGGAAATTCTGTTGATATTTAGTATAAAATTCTATTGGAGCTGCTGAACGTTGTCTTGTATAAAACCTGAAGTTGTTGGACTTCATCATTCAATACACCGGACTTGAAGCATTTGAACCTCGTCATCAATGTAAACTTCTTCCAGTTGAACTTCGTCACTCACTATTTAAAACTGAAATCAGCTGAATTTCGTATTCGGTGTAGACATCAAGCGCTTGAACTCAAGTCATCGAGCAAACAGAACTTAAGGCAGTTGAACTTTGTCATTATGCTTATGAAAACTAGATCAAGCATTCGAACCTCATCATTTAGTATCTAAAACCTTGAAGCAGTTGAAGACTGTCACTTATCACAGGCCATCTGAAGCAGCTCAGACTCGCCAATTAGAGTCTAAAAGTAGCCCTCTATTGTAGGGGAAAAAAAGACATATCAGGCTATTGAAAGAGAAATACATCACTCTTGGGTATGCAAATGTAATAATAATTCACCCTGATTAATCCCACTATACCCATGATTTACTGCCTCGCGTACAATGACTGCTGGCAGCGCCCCCACAATTCATTTTTTATGGGCGTGTATAATGCGTGTGCATAGTGCAAGCTTACCCTGAACAACTGTGCACATACTTCAAGCTTAGCGCGAACGGTTGTGGATATGATTCAAGCTTAGCATGAACGGTTGTGGGCACGATTCAAGCTTGCTCTGAACTGCTGTCAAACAGAGTACAAAATGCTTACTTTGAACAGATGCGGATATAGTGGAAGCTTACTTAACCAGTGGTAGACGCTGTTCAAGCTTACTCTAAACAGATGTAGACTTAGTGTAAGCTTACCCTAAACAGTGATGGACGCAGTTCAAGCTTATCCTAAACAGTTGTGCAAATGGTGCAAGCTTACCCCCAACCAGTTGTGGACACAGCTCAAGCTTACTCTGAGGGACTGTGGACATAATCTAAGCTTAATCCAAGCAGTGGTGGACATCGCTCAAGCTGACTCTGATGATTTATGGAGTTACACGTATTATGTTCTTCGGTTTTGTTTACATGGCTATATTTCATGGATCGAATAAAAATAAAATTTACAATATTAACTGACAAAAGAAAAAAAAAAACGAAGGCAAAATAAGGTTTGAATTCTTATCAAAGAGTCTGACTATTGGAGAATAAAGATTCAGCCACCTATATCAATTGCTTTTTTTTAGCGGTTTATTCACGTAAATCAAATGCTTTGAAAAGGCTGGAAAGAAATGTGCGGGAACATATAGCCATCACTAAAAGGGAGAACACCGTGCGTTCACGACGATCAATATCGCCAGAGACTGTCATACGTAGCTAGTCTCTTGTGCTCCAAAGCAACTACAGGCTTTGCTTGCTTAACCCACACACACGTGTCTCACACGCTTGCGTGCAGCGGGGGAAAATATATACCTTCACTCCGGTCGTGGAATATGCGCTGTCCTTTGCCGCTCTTTAATGAGACACTGCGGGTGTCAGTAGCCCGGAATTAACTGAGGGTAATACGGGTCGCAAATCTACGTGTTCCAGGTGAGGCGAAAGGCAATTCTGCTCTCTGCTAGGGGTGACGAAGGGCGCGGGGACACCTCGGGGTCTTGATTAGCACGAAAAGTGTGTGTGGATATATATATGTATATATATATATATATATATATATATATATATATATATATATATATATATATATAATGTGTGCAGGTGATCCATCCCATGCCAAAGGGAGAGGAACTGCGTATAACAGGTTGATACAATGATAGACATAGATAGATAGATAGATAGACAGCAGGTTGATACAATGATAGACAGACAAATAGATAGATAGATAGATAGATAGATAGAATGAAAAGTAGATAGATAGATTGATAGATAGAAAGATAGACAGATGAATCAGTAGATAAGTGGACAGAGAGAGAGAGAGAGAGAGAGAGAGAGAGAGAGAGAGAGAGAGAGAGAGAGAGAGAGAGAGAGAGAGAGAGAGAGAGAGAGAGAGAGAGAGAGAGAGAGAGAGAGAGAGATCCTTGATATAAGGACAAGCAAGTTGGTGTTTCGTTCGACTTCGTCATCCTTCCTGTGGAACAGGGATGGCTCTCGTTGGCATGCGCCTCTTTATCCTAGGTTACACTGACATCCGTGTAACATGTAGCATCTGTAATGCTTCTTACATTACAAAAGCCACTTGTGATCTTCCCGTCCGCATTCCTATGCATAAGCGCCCACTTTTAGAACCCACTCATACGAGTGCTTAGAATCAAAGTGTTTTCAGGGAACACTGTACACTGCATTCACATTACCCGCGAAGATGATACGTATTTCTTGTGTATGGAGAGGTATTTTCCCCATTTACCACTCTAGTCTAGCCCTCCTGCCTCCTTCCTCTCTTGATGAATCAACCTTGACCCATTTCAAGGACATCCCTCCTCCCAAAGAACACAGAAACACACTCGGGAGACACTATTCAGGAACCATTCACAAACCACTCCTTTCACGGGCCAGCCACGAACCAGCCTCACCCCTAAACAGGAGAGGCATGGACAACATACACAAAATCGACCCAGATACAACTCTCCACTTGCTCTTCACTCCCACCGATACAAGCAATGCTTGTGTGCCCACACCACCAGCTAGACCACGCAATATACTCGGCAAGCTGCTGCGTCACATGATTACTGTGTGGCCGTTGGCAACTCAAGGGTGGGCCGTTTTGATACCTATTTCTTTTCCTACACTTCGAAGCTTTGGCACTCTCGACCTTCACATGTCTTTCCCAATAAAATGACCAGACACATTTTAAATAACAGGTTTTTCACTGCCTCCAGAATTCGTAAATGCTTCCCTTTGTCTCTTTCTCCCATCCTTTAACCCCTCTATATTTCAATCACGGCTCGACCTTGATGTGAAGACTTTTGTCTGTGACTGGAACCTCCAACGTTAGAAAGAGAAAAGAAAAAGAAAATTAATGGAAGAACTCCCCTGCTGGAGGACCTGACAACCACATATTTGGTGGTGGTGTTCCCCGTGGTGCTAGCGGTGGCAGCGCTCTTAGTGGTGGTAGTGATGGTAGCGCTCTTAGTGGTGGTAGTGATGGTAATGCTCTTAGTGGTGTTCTAGTAGTGGTAGCGCTCTTAGCGGTGTTTAGTGGTGGTAGCGCTCTTAGTGGTGTTAAGTGGTGGTAGTGCTCTTTGTGGTGTTTAGTGGTGGTAGTGCTCTTAGTGGTGTTTAGTGGTGGTAGTGCTCTTAGTGGTGTTCTAGTAGTGGCAGCGCTTTTAGTGGTGTTCTAGTGGTGGTGATGCCCTTAGTGGTGTTCTAGTGGTGGTGCGCATCTTACACAAACCTTTATCACTCGGTCTAAAGTTTCATGTGTTCAGGAGATTAAAAAGAAGGAGACACCATTTTATCTCACGAATTTCGTTAGAAAATACTATTTTCTTTGTGTTTTATCCTGACGGAGTATGGGACGCTGTTCCTATATAATCACTGAGTTTAAAAAATGTTTGGTCCAACATTAATTTGGGTGATGTATAACTTCGAATTTTGCTTGAATTTTTCACGTCGATAAGATCTCTCTTATGAATATATTTCGTTGAGTTACGACCATATCTCCTTGTACTGTGGAATTACTCAATTAAAATTATGCCATTTTCATCTATCTTTATTTTCGAAGAATGAGTCAAAATTCAGTTCTCCCTTTGAACAGCGTAAATTCTTATCAATTAGAGCTTCTTATCTTTAACGAGATGAATCATTTATCTGCATGATATTGTGACAGTAAACGATCTAATGCATTACATAAATTCCCTCGGTAGGTATCGGGTCCCACAGATGATTATAGACACACACACAGAGAAATGCCCAAAATGACACACAGTCACACAGAGGCAGAGAGAGAGAGAGAGAGAGAGAGAGAGAGAGAGAGAGAGAGAGAGAGAGAGAGAGAGAGAGAGAGAGAGACACACACACACACACACACACACACACACACACACACACACACACACATATATATCCGAATGCCTAAGATTTTTCTTTTTTTTTTTTTGCCGTGGATCAGTGCTAAACGCAAGAGGGCATTCTGCATATGTCCCTGCTCTACTATGCTGTTAGCCTCTGCTGTTCGCCAGGAATCATTCTCAGTTACTTGTCTCATCTCGTCTTCAGTTGAGGGTTTCACTATTCTTTGCTTCCTTGTGTCTCTTGTTCTCATGTACACAACACGTAAGACTTTTTCGTCTCTAATTTTTGGAATCTTGAGTATCTCTTGTCATCTTCCAAGGGATACTTGTAGATTTATTTGCCCCGTTTCATCCACATTGTGAAGATTTTGATCCTATTACGTTTTCTTTTCTGTTATTTTGTTTGGCGTTCATGAATTACGTATTTCTCCTCGTCGTTCTGAGTGATATACTTCAGTTTCTTTCTTCATGTGATGATTGCTCATGTGTTCCATTTCTTAAGCTTGGCTTTTAGATATCTCTGAATTCTATTCAGTTTATGAATTCCAGAGTTTGTGTTGCGGGTGACCATGCGACTAAGCAGTATACAATTCTTACTTCTTTATGTATATACCGAACATATTCATCATCATCTCGTATTGAAAGCTTTCATCAACACACTACTCATTTCCTGATTGGCTAATACTGTCTTTCGTTCTCTGTGATTTCCAAAGGTCAACCTTTCTTTTCTGATTTGGTAATCGTAGTGTATTTATATGATTTCCCAAATGCTATCGTTTCTTTCCTGATCATTTCCTCCAAAGGTCTCGTTTCTTCCGATTGTGCCTCCGGTATATGATGAAGCCACTCCATGACTTTTTTTTTATTCCATTCTTCCCTCACTAAATTCCTATTCATAGATTAAATCTGCATATTTTTGCATTTCGTTTTGACCCACTGTGATCCCATCTTTTTTTTTTTTTTTTTACTAACTCTGGTGTTGTTTGCATAAAACTTTACTACACTTTCATTCACTTCTTTGTCTATTATTGATACCATTACTTTCCTCTCTTTCGGCGTCAACCAAACCAATATTTTCTTTATTTCTATCGCTATCAGCTACTGCAATATTCTTGTTAACTCCAGGTAGGACTATCTTTGGCTTGCATATGTCCCATTGCCTTAATGATGGGAGTTATCCTATCATAGCCACTTTCACCTTTTAGACAATGGTGCAAGTAGGTCTAACCCACACCCTATACCTCCAACTGTAGGGTCGATGTTCCCTCTGAGTTTCTATAGTATTTGGTACAGTCTTACATTTGCCTGGTATGTGATTTTCTCTTCTTTTTGGAATATGAATATTTTGTTTGATCTAGTGTCTCTTGGGGATATAAGATTTGTTAGAGATACTCCGATGAAGTTTCTAGCCATATATATATATATATATATATATATATATATATATATATATATATATATATATATATATTCCCCAAATGATTCCGCTGCTATTGCCTGCTTTTGTTTTTCTCAGCTGATTTTTTTTTCATCCTTCTTTATTCTTTCTAGTTCATTTTTTCATGACGCTTTTATATACACAACCACCGTGGATTTCTTCTCCTCTGCCTGGATCCTGGGGTGGTTATATCGTTTCCTCTTTTAAAGAATTTCATCTTCGATTTTTTCTTTCGCCGTAAACGTCCGATCGGAGAGAGAGAGAGAGAGAGAGAGAGAGAGAGAGAGAGAGAGAGAGAGAGAGAGAGAGAGAGAGAGAGAGAGAGTTGCATGTACTCGTGTACGGATTAGTGAAAAAAAAAAACAAGTACTTTCGATCTAATCCACACGAAGGAAAAAATGGAAGGATGGAATGAACATAGGGATATATTCGCTAATGCTCTGTGGGCTGATCCCACACATTGCCCCCACACCCCTCCCCTCCTTTTTTTCCACCCTCATCCTGAAGCACAACAAATGCATTATACAAAGACCCTCTTATTGTTACCGAATGTGTTCACGAATTATGGCTGGACTTCACCCAGAGCCACTGAGGTTAATCCTTTGAATAATAGTTCAGTGGCCTCCCACATCACATTCCCCATAATGGTTTCATGAATACTGATCGACAGGGAATCTGTGCATGGACAGTGCCTCTTATATTTTGGCGGCAGGGAGGCTATTTCCAAATCCTTTATTTGGCTCCGCTGAGTCAAGGACGAATGGTGCCATGAGCCTCATAGACGTCTGTCTGTAATGAATGAAGGATGAAGATGTCATAAGACTGGAATGAATGAAGGATGAAGAGGCCATGAGCCTCATAGACGTCTGTCTGTAATGAATGAAGGATGAAGATGTCAGTAGCCTGGAATGAATGAAGGATGAAGAGGCCATGAGCCTCATAGACGTCTGTCTGTAATGAATGAAGGATGAAGATGTCAGAAGCCTGGAATGAATGAAGGATGAAGTGGCCATGAGCCCCATAGACGTCTGTCTGTACTGAATGAAGGATGAAGATGTCAGAAGCCTGTAATGAATGAAGGATGAAGAGGCCATGAGCCTCATGGACGTCTGTCTGTAATGAATGAAGGATGAAGATGTCAGAAGCCTGTAATGAATGAAGGATGAAGAGGTCATGAGCCTCATGGACGTCTGTCTGTAATGAATCAAATTTCATGATGTCACAAACTTCCGTTCGTATGGCTTCAGGGGAAATGAAACATTCAGAAAATCCCCAGAAACAACAGGAAACTGAGACACAACTGTAATTGTTGACGAAAGGAAGAGTTCCATTTCATAATCTGAGATGTGATTCGAGTGATTTTTTTACCTATTTCCATTTTACATTTAACATCGCACTACAGATTCCATGTATCGAGGCACTGGACTATAGGATAGATAGGATAGAATGTGTGAATCAGAGTTGGGACTTATATTTGTCATCCTCATGATATTCCTTATCTCGATTTTTGACTGATTTCTCTGTCAAAAGTGTACGGCAACTGAGCAAAGTGAACATTTCAAATCTGAGTGAAACTTTGAGTGAATTAAAGGTTTTCCACACACACATATATACAAACATACACAGAGAATATTGATAAACAGTATGATATGGAATACTCTTATAGCATACTAGCAGATTCGGCCCGTCCGGGAGCTTAGCTGCTCGTTTTTGCAGAGAGCTGGTGCACTTAGCCTTATAATCACCAGTCCCTTTCACCCTGGCCAACACATCCTCCCTCACTACCGCCTTTTCCTCCCTTCCTGGCTATGATCCCTCATTCGTCACTACTATTACTTCCCTCTCTGGCCACGACTACCTCCCTCTCAGACAGCGTACCCTCCCTGACCACCGGCGCCAATACCACTCTCTCCCTCCCTGGTCACCACACCCTGAATGGTGGATGGCATTGTTTTGTGGTGCAAGCACTCACCAGCCTATTTTCCATCCCCTTTCCTCCCATAGTGCCGCCACAGCCTACCCTCTCAACAGAAAGAAATTTTACCGAAAGTATGTCACTCCAGCAGTCAGCAGTCTCAATCCTGCCAAGAGTATGAATGAATTTCCGGGAACTGTTTAAGGGTGGGTTAGTCATCATGCATCTAGTGACAGACAAGGGGAGGCACAGTGTACGACAGGAACGCCTTTTGATTGTATAAAAGACTCGTAGATGAATGGAATAAACTAAGAAATGAAACTGTGGCTGCTGACAACATACAAAAGTGTGAAAATGTGCATAATACTAGAGAAAGTTCAAGAGGTGGTTCCCTGTACCACACACACACACACACACACACACACACACACACACACACACACACACACACACACACACACACACACACACACACGCGCGCGCGAATACCGTAATATTTTTCAGAAAATATACTATTTTCCAAATCATACAAACCGTAATGACAGCAAAGTCCAGGTGAGGACTTCCATCGCATTGAAATGTACGTAGAAAAATAACCAGTTAGGATTAAAGAAATTATTTACAACAGCTTCTGATGGATAAGGTGAGGGAACCTCACTAAAGTACACTTTATTACTCATAATCACACCACAGAGTCGACTACCTCAGTATATTCTACCTTTCCTATGGTCTGCAAGATCTGGGACTAACCCCGTAGCCTGAGACAGAACGCCCTTTATAAAGACGGCGAGAGCTGCGTGTGTACTGTTATCACATGAATGACAAAAAAAAAGGAAAACAAAAAAATTGACTCAGACTATGTAAGACGTGTTATGCTCCAGTATCATCGTCCGCTGGATATTCATCCAGTCAAAATGTGGGGCACGTAACTCTCGCCCCTGGAAGATGAATGCTCCGGTAATTTAATTACCTCAGCGTCTGACCTTATCAAACGCACGCCATGTTTCTCCACGAGACCCGTATAGATCACCGCATTATAGTCTTTATCGCGTATTGACGACGTGGCGGTACATGCAAAGTTCCCACTAGACACTTAAGAGTTACGGCTCACGGACGATCATCCATCCATATTAGTGGCGACTGAACACATGGGATCCGGCCGTACCCTCTCCGACCCCCGCGAGTTGCACAGAGACACACACACCTCTTCGTGTGCCTTACTCATATGACTCCTTTTAGACTCATCGAGGACCGTGTTACTTTTCAGTGCTATCTGGTCCAGGACTGTCCCCGATAAAAGGTGCTTGTGTACATTTAGTCGTTCCCTGTACCACACACACACACACACACACACACACACACACACACACACACACACACACACGCACGCGCGCACGCACGCGCACACAAACTCATATGCATGCGTGTCAACACAAAAATTTACACATATATGAAAGCTATCTAACATAGCAAGAATGACAGGATTTGTTGCTACGAGAACAATGTTGACGCAAACCTCTCTTAGTTTCGTAGATTCACTGGTGGAAACGAGCGTGTTATTACGATGGGCTAGAGCACGCATGAAAACCATGTGATTAGTAAAATTATGCAGTGGTTAGCAACTATATATATATATATATATATATATATATATATATATATATATATATATATATATATATATATATATATATATACATACTAACAAACAAACATACATACCTACCTACCTACATACATACAAACATACATCATTCATACACACACACATACCTATTCAAAATTATAGGTGTGTGTGGGTATCACAGAAGTCCGGCTATTACTGAGGCAAACAGAGTAATTTCCATGCTCACACATCATACCAAAAACAACGTGCCGTTCAGCTACCCTTTACTACTAAAAGACTAGAAACACAGTATACATGTGGGAGTGCTGGTGGGTTGGCATCAGCCAGAGGTAATGAATACAAGTGAGAAGGAAGTTAGCTCGGAGCACGGATACGAGGTGAAGTTTTACAGGAAAAAAGTCAAAGTTTAAGCAAAAGGAAAAGAAAGAGAGAAGGATATATATATATATATATATATATATATATATATATATATATATATATATATATATATATATATATATATATATATATATATATATATCTGTCTGTCTGTCTGTTTGTATGTGAACTAATGTTTGTGTGGTTATATCGCTGAGCTATATCTGTAACACGGTGTACATACCCACCCGTGAAAGATGGTCTCTTAATGGAGGAACTGGAGGGAAATTTAACTCCCTTCGTGTTGATTCGGTATCTAACGACAAGGGGAAGCATTATGGGATATTTTTTCATGATTATTTGAAGTATAGGAGAGTTTGATCATGTGATATTTCAGTGTTGAGGCAAAAAAAAGTGTTTTGAGCTAAAAAGACACCCTGCAATTCTCTGTGTTTTTCCCAGGGAAATAGATTTCGTTCAGAACCTCAGGATAAAGAATATTTTTCATGGCGAATACGAATTTTGGGTTGAAATATCCCTCGGCTGTGTGTATGGCATGTAATCAAAACGTTGAATTATTACAATTGTAAAATATTTTTTGGAATATATTTCCCTTCGTGTTTCTTAGATATCAAACGACATGGGGAAGCATTATGATATATTTTTTCCACAATCATTTGAAGGATAGAAGCGTTTGATAATGTTATATTTCAATATTGAAACAAAAAGTTTTTTGAGCTAAAAAAAAATACCCAGAGCCACTTGTTACACTGGTCTGGTGTCGGTAAAGGAGAATCCTGTTTTCTGGCAAACCACATTCTTAATTTCCCTCTATTCACCGTTTTTTTTTTTGTATATATAAACAAAAATATATATATATCATTCCTTTCGCCACAAACTGAGCTGGTTCGTGCGTGAGTAATTCACCTTTGATAAGCAGATATGAAAAATAGATTCACTTCCTCCTCATCCTCTTGGAATTTCATATTCTTCCCTCCCTTTCCTTTTTGCAGTCCACCAGCACAATGTTGTTTTCATGTAAGGAAATGAAAACTCACGGTGAGGACATACATAGGTCGTAACCTTTACCGTATCCTCGAAAAGCGCAACGTGATCAACATCATGAAGTCTGCTTCCCTGAAGCTATTGGTGGTGTGGGCAGCTGTATCATTTCAACAGGGATTTATTTTCGTCCTCGTATGGAAACCAGCTCACATGTTTTTTTTTTTTTGGGGGGGGGGTTGGGGCGGTTACGCTTCTTTCTCTCTGTGGGCAACAATAGAGTCCAAAGCCTTCCGCTTATCAACTGTCCTGGCATCACCTGGCATCCCAATCTCTCTCTCTCTCTCTCTCTCTCTCTCTCTCTCTCTCTCTCTCTCTCTCTCTCTCTCTCTCTCTCTCTCTCTCTCTCTCTTCTACAGTCTACAGGTATTATTTTGCCTCCTTGTTTTGTAAGGTGTCTGCACCTGTAGCCCCCCCACCTGCCATTAGTACTTGGACTTGATCAAGGTACACGTCTGATTCCTGCCTCTCGTAGTTTCTGTATGGAGTCCATCCACTCGAAGATTGACCGTTATAATACCCTCCATTTTTCCCTCGAACATCTAAGCTATGGCATTCTCTACTTCCTTTTCCATCTTTTTATCTTCCTATAACCTTTCTGACTTTAGGAGTCAGGTCTACAGAATTTGCAGGGTCCTTAATAATTTCTTTTTCTTTTTCTCTTACTATTTTCTTTTACCCGAGATGGCCTCTGTTTTGGGCATGCTTTTGCCTATGCTGTGTGTCACCTTATGAATGTAAGCATAACAGTGACGGCAGCTGCCCCATTTCGGCAGGTGGTAATATGAAACACTCTGCTTTCATTTAGTGTAGGGTGCAAGGGAAAACGTATTGCGATATGATACCAATATGATGCTAGTGGTCTGTGAGTAATCCAACTTCTCTGTTGCCAGTGATCTGTGAGTAATCCAACGTCTCTGTTGCCAGTGGTCTGTGAGTAATACAACTTCTTTGTTACCAGTGATCTGTGAGTAATCCAACTTCTCTGTTGCTAGTGATCTGTGAGTGATCCAACTTCTCTGTTGCCAGTGATCTGTGAGTGATCAAACTTCTCTGCTGTAGACGTCACAAAGTTACTAAGCACGGCTTACAGAGTCTTGGTTTACCAGTTGCTTTCGCCTTGAAGTTTTACGAAAACATGTATGTGTCAGGTCGTCACCATGGCAACGCAGTCCACTACCAACTCCTCCAATGGGTGTCTGGTGAACCTGGCCGGGCAGATGCTTACGCACCTTATTGCGAATCCAGGTCTCTTCAAAATAGAACGACCTTCCCCTGAGATCCCTCCAAAACGGGACGACCTCCTCCTGAGATCCCTCCAAAACGGGACGACCTCTTCCTGAGATCCCTCCAAAACGGGACGACCTCTTCCTGAGATCCTTTCAAAACAAGACGACCTCCTCCTGAGATCCCTCCAAAACGGGCCGACCTCCTCCTGAGATAAATAGGACTGGTGCTGTGAACTAGTGGGTTCTGCAGTCAGATGGGAGATAGCAAATGTCACAACTGTGTGTACGGAGGCGCCCATCCTCCACGAACGGCGTGGTTCGTACAAGAGATAGTTCCCTGCACATTTGTAGCCAGGCGCAAGGGGCGTCTTGGATTGCTGATTTATCTAAGGAACATATTAACCTGGTGTTATTATGTTACCTGAGAGAGCACGGGCCACTAAATGCCTTAATCAAGGCCACATAATAAGTTTATGATACGTTCGTTGTCTGTCTTGGACAATCGCATGGTTACCAAATGGCGTCCTAGCTACGTCTTCTCGTTGTATATCAACTGACTGTTATATTTCGCTATTTATTTCCATATAAACTCCTCATTCCTGGCGCTCTTTTCCTCCCGCGGAAAGTAGCATGCTTCATCGGGAGGTCAACATTCTCAAAACAGTAGATATTCAAAAGTATTTGTGTATATCATGATATATCCGGTGGGTGCTAATGCTCTTACACACGACGGATTAAAAGTTTATCAAAAATGTTATGCTTCTTTGACCTTCAAAAATACTGTAATGAAAGAGAAGTTAATCATGACACTCAAACCATGGAAAAAAAAAGTGTGTACATTTATATATCAAAAGCTACGGAGGCAATGGGAAGAATTGAATTCATTTAATATTTCTCGTGACTCAAAGAAACTGTTATTCCCTAGGCTTGTGGTGTCCTGATATTGTTCGGGCATTTTGGTGCTTCTTGGCGAGAAAACAAGTGATGACAATGGGCAAATAGAGTTAAAGGTCCAGCTTAGATCTAGTATTACTGGAGAGTGCGTTGTAGTCTCGGTTCATGTACGTATACTGTGAGTGTTTGTGAGCGTATGTATGTACGGTTATATAAGGAAGGAATGCTTCACTTTATATGAATCTGAAAATATCTGTTTATGCATATGTGCCGCAACGTTGGCAAATACTCTTGTTGAGTCATATGTGCAGGGATTTCTCTTTTCTTATACAAGTATTTACACTGAGTGCTATTGTGTCTAATTATCTATTTGTAAATACCTATTTCTAGTGTATGGGGAGGGAGTTTTATACTCGTTGAGTCCAATGTTGTGAATCGTCTCTGCTGCCGCACTACCTTTTAAATCTCTGTATGCTGTCTGCAGTTACTATATTCTCATTCGGATCATTCCATTCATCCACTGCTACTATAAAACAGAAGTAGTTCATTACATTCTTTCTCACAAGTTTCTTCTTTACATATCATGGCTTCTGGTAGTTCTATCCTTGCATCCTCCGAAGAACTGGGCACTATCTACCTCATCAATCGATTTGAAAACTAAGAGGTAGTGACCAGGCCACCTCCCACTTTTCTCTCTTCCATCTTGGGCACATTTACGGTCTTTAGCCTCTCCCTGTACATGGACCTTCACTATTCATTCTTTGTGCTTCTGAAAGTATGGTGACCATTTCTGAGAAGCATATTTTTGTTTTGGCTAACCGTATCACTCTACAGCCTCTTCACCCTATCCTGCCTTACTCCACTGCTGCTCACTGCAGTTCCTGTATTTCTTTGCAAATGTGAGTCGTTTGCGTTTTAGTTCCATCGTAAGCAGGCAGCTGACTTGCGGGAGGGAATGTGTACGTCCTTTTGCATGCGATGTTGAGTAGTTCTTTGAGGGACGTTCCCTAAGATATCTGGATGGCTTTTCTTGAGTTCGGCTGCTGGAATGCGGGGTTACTTCAGTACTTTTCTTCTTAGAGCAGTTGTATTGTGGATTTCCTCCAGTGCGACCCATCCTTACTGCTTCAAATTCATTCGGTTGAATTGCGTCTCTGCAAACATACTTATGTAGGAGTACTTTCCTCATGACAAGTCATTCACATAAAGAAAAAAGAGTAATGGCCTCAGAACAAAACCACGAGGCACTCCTCTGGTGACCTCAAGCCGCTTCAAAAAGCCTCATGTGACATGTGGTCTTTGTTTCCTTCATTTGAGATAAATCTTATACCCACAGAAGGAATTTTCCCCTAATTCCTGGATGTCGATCCATCTTCTTAATCACCGACGCAGTACAGTGTCAAACGCTTTATGGCAATCAAGATACAGACAGCCAACTAGCCTTCTTCTTTGTCTGAAACAGAGTTGACACTTTCACAGAAATCTTAGGAGTTCGATACACACGACCTCCTTTCCCTGAAACCATATCGTCAGGGAGACTGCCCTGTAGTTCAGATCCTCTTCCCCAGATATGATGTTTGTCCATTTCCATTCCCTTGGCACTTTGCGTTTCTCCAGCAACGGCTTGAACTGCATTTCAAGTGGTCTGTCAAGTGTCTCTGCACATATCTTGCGGACACATGATGCAATTTTATTGGGAACCAGGGCTCTGTAGGCGTCAAGATCTTTTAGTATCCTTTTATTGTTCTTTCTAGATATCTCTTTGCGTTTATGACTTAAACCTCATTCTGTTTCATTGGTGTTGGGGCTGTGGTGTTATCCACTGTGACACCACTTTCGTACATCTCACTCAGCTCCCCACACATCCATCCTTACATGCTCTCCTGTACTACTTTTCCCTCTAAATCCCTTAACTTGGTTCGCTGCACTTTAACTAAATAACATCCTTTCGTCAAATAAATGGAATATCTTTAGATTTTCTCCTGCCGTATGTGTACCATATGTGGTTCTAATTCCTTCATGAGCTCCCTAATGCCCTGTCCTTTGATCTCAGGGATTTTAGCATTAGCGGGGCAAAGGGAGGGTGGTTGTAAAGTCCCCAAGATAAATACGCTTTGAAACTTCGCGTTCAGTTTTTGCACAAATGCCACTAAACTTTTTTTAGTGAGATCTCTGAATTATTTTGTTAAAGCTCAGATGAGAGTTTATCTCTGTCGTAAATGCAGTATCGCCTGCCGCCTACACTCAGTGGCGTTTAAGTGTCTGGAGCCCATAAGGTGCTTTGGTGTTGTAGCATTAATTGCCACGGATGCTAGTTATGCGTCTTTTGTTTTGCTTTATAACCGTGGTGTGTAAGACCTTTGTAAACATATTTTCACAAAGATGATGCACTAGGGAAAACGTCACTCTGCGTATGTGAAAGGAATTTTAGTGAAGAAAACACAAAAATGTTCACGTGAATAGGAATTAAACTCATTGTAGTCTCTTTCCTTTTCTTCCAAAAGCATCGCCTCATACGCCTCTTGAGATTAAGTATTTGGAGATAGCCAATTACATGTCTGATCGTCTCTGAATAATCGTTCAGAGAGGCGAGGTTAAATGCAATCCGAAAGATGGCTATCCCAGCCACTCTACCATTAACCTCTGGCAATCTTGACTACAACTGGAACATTTAGAAATATCAATTCTCTTTTTCCTGCCTGTTTCGCTGAACAGTTCCTTACCTTTTCTTTCATCTGTAGCTGTACGCCATCTTGCCTTTCTTTTTTCCTCTAGCATAACGAAGCAATATCAAAGGAAATTAAACGTTGTGCAACCGTATATAATTACTTCTTCCTTCTACCAATCAAGATACGAGGAAACTAACCAGGAATGTTCGTTCCCCAGTTGCAGCTTGTAACGATTCATTCATCATAATCCAGTGTAAATGAGGACCAAGGATCACCCTCGTACAGTAGCACATTCCACGTCTGAGGTACTAACTGCAGAAATGAAGATATTCATTAATTATTTCCCCCGTGCAATTTTTCTGAAGCAGGATTCATCTGTGGTAGGTTATTCTTTTTTTTTTTTTTGTTAACTTTCTTTGGGTTATATTCAAATATAAAACTGTCCCAATTTATTCGCAGACGTTATATTTATTTCCGCCGTCCAAAAGTCGAGATAAAATAAACCATTCTAATTTAGGCAAGTGCAAAAACGTAATGTATCTTGGAAATTTTCTGAGACGCGAAAATAAAAACGTGACTAAAGATAACAGTAAGGACGTATCTCGACGCACCTCAGACAAAGTCTTAATGAATAGTAATTAAAGTGGAATTCCAGCATAGCAGGTAGGACGGGCGGGGCGTTGAGTGAAGGAGGTCGAGAGGAATGAGGATGACGTGGAAACGTGGAGGAGGAGGAGGAGGAGGATGAGGGGCGGCATGGTGAATCTACCTGACGGGGTGAGTGGCTGAGGAAAGCAGTTGGTACGAAGGCGTGCTTGAGACAACGTAGGATGACTGGTGGACTGACTGACTGACTGACTGACTGGTGGTGGTTAGAGGGAGGGTGGTTCATGAAGCGAGGAGCTAAGGGGACTTCAGGGACCACCAGGGCATCATGGCCGGATGGGATGGGTGAAAAGGGAGATGGGCTCAGGTGTGAGAGCTGAAAGGTTGATCCGACGTGGGGACGAGGGACGTTAAGTGGTTGCGGTGAGGAGATGTGGGGTTGTGAGGGGTGATGGAGGGTATGGAGAGATTCTAAGGATGGCGTGAGGGAGAGGGACGAAGAGAAGTTGGGCCGAGGAAGGAGATACGTGGACTCAGGATGAGGGTTACAAAGACGTGAGAGGAGAAGGAGGAGGAGGAGGAGGAGGAGGAAGAAGGGATTAGGGGCATTTATTGGAGGGGAAGAAGGGGCTAGAAGAGGATGAGACATGAGGGGACAGATGACGAAGGAGATTTAGGTCGAAGGAATCACGGGAGTAAATAGAAGAGGAGTATGGAAGGGTAGAAATGTAAATGAAAAAGAATAAGTTGGGAAGAAGTGCATGACGAGTAAGAGCATGTAGATTGGTGGGGAGGGAGGAAGGGTGAAGAAACTATGGACGTAGAAGAAGAGAGGTGAGAGAAGGGTTGATGATGTATGAGTTCGTAAAACATTTTGGTTTACCTGTGGCAAAGGAAAATGAGAATGATGAGAGGAGGATCCATGGGAGTGTATATGAAGGGAAGATGAGGTGAGACCGATTGTAGAGGTGAGAAACGAAAAATGTGAGGTACACGGAGGGTCGGATAAGAGAAAATTAAGATGAGAATACAATACGGAAGAGAGAGAGAGAGAGAGAGAGAGAGAGAGAGAGAGAGAGAGAGAGAGAGAGAGAGAGAGAGAGAGAGAGAGAGAGAGAGAGAGAGAGAGCAGGATGAGAGGAGCGTTTTTCCAACACAAGTCCATGTTGTCACTCCTCTGCCTCTTCCTTCCTTTTAACGACTCACGGTTCATCGATTACCTTCTTAGCAACAACACTGAAAAGCAGAAGGAAATATCAGTCCATGAAGTGATCATTGGTAATGTATATCAACGTGCTTATCACAATGATATTTAGGTCACTTGGTGATGAGGTGGGACAATGTCTCCTGCAGACAGACAGAAAAATAACAGCGCCGACGGACTTACAAAATGTTAACTCACCCAAGAATGTAATACAAGTCAGTAGGTGTAAGAAGAAACACTACAATATAATGTAAAAATGGAGGACAAACGTTATTTAGTGAAGGCTCTCTCTCCTACAGTTGGCAACTACAGTAACTGTAAAAGTAATTCTAAACAAATTCCATACCAATGTGGGTGGACGCAAAATTCTCATCTTTTTTTTTCAATAAAAGATAAGTTCACCACATTTCGTAAATTACATATTTACGGAAACAAAATGCCATTGTCAGTTCCCTAAACAATCAGTGAATGTAACCGGAGACGTTCGAGAAATAATATTATTGCATAAAGTCGAGACCCCTCGTCGTGCGGGATCGGTTACCAGGGATTTGGATAAGCTGGAAGAGGCCGGGATATCATGTGAGGATTTAGAGACTTGAGATAAATTGTAAGTTGGATCTACCCGCCTGGAGTGAGGACCGGATACGTTGTGGGAGGCTGGGATATGTAATGTACTTGTGAAAGGCTCTGGGGCGGTTTGGAGAAAGCTATGGAGGGGTGTGTCAATCTCGTTTGCGAAAAACTAGAAAGAAGTTGTGAATTAAGGTAAAGTGAGAGTTTCGAATGACTTTAAAAGATTAAGACGCGCTCTGACAGTCTGGTCTGGGCGGTAAGTTTGCAAGGAATGAAAGGAAGACAGCTAAGTATATAGAGGTTAGTATATAGGCTAGCAGAAGGGATAAGTTACAAAATTTTAGACTAGGATGTAGAACTTGATGTAAGTTGTAAGTAACTTAGAATCTATGAAGTTAAGATGGAGTGTGCATGTAGTAGACTGTGAACGGTTTAAGGAAACTGTGAGGAAATAGGGAAATGTGAATAGCATAGACCCTTGATGGAAAAATGTTTAAGGATTGCAGTATTTTCTCTGGGGTTGGAGTAATGTATGAGAAATCTACACTAGTAGGGGGAGAAGGGAATAATGGATTGGGAAGCACTGAAAGAAGCTCGTAGTGAGTTGCAGAGGGTTTAGAACCAGTTGCAAGAAATTGCAATTAGATGTAGGAGAATTGCATAGGCTACGATTGGCTCGAAGGAATTTTAAGAGATGTAGAATGAGTAACTGTGGTAAATATAAATTCCTTAGCGTCAAGATGGGTGTATAATGGGTCGGTATTCATTAAAAGGAGTATAAATCTGTTCCTTAGGAATAATATGTTCAACACTGTAGGCTGGAGAGTAGGAGGAAAATTATATCCTTCATTTTAGAGATGACTTATTGAAAGGAACATAAGGTTCCTGACTCGCCGAGCAGCTCTGGGCTTTTTTATATATATATATTTCGAAATGTAACCACAAGAAATGCGAGCGAAAGTAAATGGGCAATAATATGACAGAAATGGGGGTATAGATGGTGAAATCTCTCAACGTCCGTTTGAAAAGGTAATGCATCAGGCAAGAAGATAATGAAACGCTAATTCTACGTAATATGAAATAATAATTAATCAGTAAGTCTGTCACTATGGTCTTGTGATGATCAGCGGCTGCAGGTAGCAGCAAACATCTGGTTGTCCTTGCTAGATCTTCATCATCTGTGGCTTATGAAGAATAGAACCAGTTCTGACACTCTCTCTCTCTCTCTCTCTCTCTCTCTCTCTCTCTCTCTCTCTCTCTCTCTCTCTCTCTCTCTCTCTCTCTCTCTCTCTCTCTCTCTGACTGCTAAAAAATATTCAGCAGAATTCGTAAAACTTGAGGAGTTTACCCTGATTCTCCCATTCTGTATAGGGAAGGCTTATGGTAGATTCTCATTGCACACATTGTCTAGAATTAAAGTTGCAGTATTTTCCTTTTAGTCTGATGCTCTTCCATAAGACCGAGACAGAATTAGTGTCGAATTCTGAGTTGGTCGTCTGTAACTTGCGCTTTGCTGTACTGCGAGAATGACGTGCCTAGAGATTAAAACAGGTTCGCAGATCTTATTATTGTTAACGTTTACCTTGCATGTCGCACGTGAGTGTATAAGACTAGTTTTATATATAGAGAGTAGTGGGAATTTTGCTGGTTGAGTTACGACAATAGTCAATAAGTACTCCCGTCATCCTACTTACTGTTGAATAAAAAGTCTACAGAGAGTTGTATGAATTATCCTCTTTCTGAACGAATACCATTAACCATTAGCTCAGAAATAACACCAAGGTACGTGACGAGACTTAGCCTCTCACGGTGAAAAGTGTATCGCTCTGCAGCGCACCAAGAAATTATAGTAGTCTGCAAAATGAAGGAGGAATAGAACTCTGTCATTCAGTGAACTGCAGTTCTCTGCAGTGGATATCACTTGGTAAAACACAGCTCTTTGTATTTCGGTTAAACTGGAGTTTCTCTCTCTCTTTGCAATTCCCTCGAGTGAAAAGTCTCTCAAAACTCCATGGTTTAAGCCAGCTTATTCTGACGATTATTTGTCTGTAGTAGCAAATAACTCGTGTATTTTCCACCTTCCACAAGGACCCACGCGCGGGTCTGGGGTTCGTCCCTGAGAGCGCTGCCGATGGCCTACCTACCCCGGGCCAACAAGACTCCCGTACGGTGTGTAAAAGTACTTACAGGTTTGTACAGTACTTGAGGGGGGGAAAGGTTTTACAATCTTGAGAGCCCCATCTCTTCAGCTGTCATCAATACTATGCTACCATCCAGGATCTACGTGTAAACGTACACCATTCGCTGAACTGTTACCTGCAATTTTTGTCATTTTTTCA
Organism: Panulirus ornatus; assembly: GCF_036320965.1. Classification (NCBI taxonomy): domain Eukaryota; kingdom Metazoa; phylum Arthropoda; class Malacostraca; order Decapoda; family Palinuridae; genus Panulirus; species Panulirus ornatus. The sequence goes on from NC_092231.1 coordinate 11,754,296, forward strand.
AAAAAAGAAAAAAAAAGACGAGTCAAAACCTTAGTATAGGGAATAATTTTTATGCTGAATATGGTAATCTCGGAACGAGATACTGTTTACCGGTCGTTTTTGACGTGTAATGAAGTCGTTAAGTGATTATGATTTTGAAAATATTTTCTGAAATTTCTCTCTCGCATTTACTGGGTACTTGTCGACTAGGGAAAGCATTATGGGTGTATTTTTCAAGATTATTCCAGGTATATAGAACCGTTTGATGAGGCTATATTTCAGTTCTGAAACAAAGGTTTTTTTTTTTCTTTTTTTTGGCTGTAGAATACCTTGTAGTTTTTGGTATTTTTCTTAGGGAAATAAATTTTCGTCAGCGCATCATTATAAGGAATGTTTTTTCATGCTGAATACGAATGTGGGGCTGAAAAAATGTTTGGGCTTCTGTATGACCGGAAATCAAATAGTTAGATTATTACAATTTTAAAACTTTTTCTGATTGTTTCTTACGAGTTTATTGGGTATCTTATCGGCTACGAGAAGTATTAGGAGATAATTTCATTGATTATTTCAAGTATAGAAACGTTTGATTGTGTTGCATTTCAATTTTGATACAAAAAGTTTTTTTGGGGGGGGCTAAAAGATCCCATGAACTATCTAACCTACATTTTTTTTGGCATTTTTCTCAGGGAAATAGATTTGTCAGAACCTTAGTATAATCAATATTTTTCATGCCGAATACGACGAATGTGGGGCTGAAATATTGTTGAAGCGTATTTATGATCATTAATTAAGTTGTTGAATTATTAGAATTTTAAAAAATTTTTGATTCCTCGCATCGTAATTATTGAGTATCTGTTGGCTAGGAAAAACATTATGATACATTCTTTTTTTTTTTTTACGGTTATTCCAAGTGTAGAACTGTTTGAATATGATAATTTTCAAATTTGAGACAAAATGTGTTTTTTTTGGTCGGTAAATACCTGCCATTTCTGGTATTTTTTTTTTCTCAAGGTTATAGATTTGCCCCAGTTGCTCAGTAGAAGATATGTTTTTTTTTTCATGGTGAATACTAATCTAAGATTGAAATTTTATTGAGTGGTCGTTCCAGCAAATAAAAATTTAACCATTCAAGGGAAATGACGGATCGTGGTTGACGTATTCGACGTCGGATCAGCTCGACATAAAGAAAACGTAAGGCATATTCGACGTCGGATCAGCTCGAAATAAAGAAAACGTAATGTAACACCATCCAATTTTGCCTTCAACTTCTCCTGTGGCTTCCGACAAGAAGGTTTTCGAAATATCACTCTATTAAAGAACATCTTTTTTTCCTCCTTTTTCTCGGATGGCTATGGCAGGCTTTGGATCAGCCCCACAGACTATTCCATGGCTTACCTTCATCACTCTGTACGACGTGGCTCAACCCACTGATGTGCGGCACGTCAGCTTCCCCCCTCCCACCCTCCTCCTCCCCCTCTCTCCCCTCCAACATACCATGTACTTTGAAGCCTCTGTCTTTATTTCCCCCCTCCTCCCTCATGATGTGATATACATGAAAAAAAAAAAAAGTGTGGTCGGGACTTGTGGCGTTTCATATTTTTTCCCTCGTGGTTATCAGCAATTACTCCTAGATCATGCCCATCACTGTGACCTTACATAGCGTGAATGTGATAATGGAACATAGGGTTAGAGTGGAGCTTTAATCCGAGCGTTTCATCACTTAGGCCTTCATCATTCGGAGTAACGTAAGCTTCCACAAAGGAAGATCAGCTGAGAGTAACTACTTGAATCACGGTGTCTCGTTATTGGTCAGGCTCCATATACACACACCTTTTCCCTTCTTCCTTCTCCTCCTCCTCCTCCTCCTCCTCCTCCTCCTCCTCCTCCTCCTCCTCCTCCTCCTCCTCTTCCTCATCCTTCTCCTTCTCCTCCTCCTCCTCTAGCTGGCCAGTCCTATAACTCCATCTGCGCTGCGACTTTCGAAGACGCAAGAACACCTTTCCGGGCGTTCGAGGAATTATTCCAATGTTTCTGACGTGGTAGTTGTGGAGGCTAGGCTAGTGCCATGGGATCGCTCCAGTACGAAGGGGATAAGGACTGCTGTACAATTAGGGCAATTAGGAGACAGTGTGGCTCAAGCGATGGCTTAAGGGCTGATCTCCCTTTGTTAAGTGAATGATGTCTGAACGCTTATGTCCGTCCACTGATGAAGCAAGTTGTGACATAACGGTTAGATTACAACTCCACTCCATCCATGTGTTTTATGCCAACACACACACACACACACACACACACACACACACATATATATATATATATATATATATATATATATATATATATATATATATATATATATATATATATATATATATATATGCAGAGAGAGAGAAAGAGAGAGGAACAGTATTTTCACGTGTATTTGCATATAATTCTATGATTAACACTTTCTTTGACCATAACGAAGATAAAGAACAAATATTTCTCGCTTCCTACTGGTGAAGCGACGATAACAATTCTTGGTGATTCTAATCAAACTAAGGAAAAAACAGTATGTTCTTAAATCATCAGATATTTACCTGCCACTATTTGCAAGAGTACATTTTGTCATTTCGTCGATGAACTTGGCATGATTTCTGAGAAATTCTAGTAAGAACCTTAACTGACTCATCTTTCATAATCTAATACACATAATCAAGGGAAATTTGTTGCAGTGTCCAAGTAAATCCAAGCAAATGGCAGGGAATCTAATTTAGCAAAATGGAAGTAGTTTCATATCTTACTTTTATAGCAATTGTATTAGTTCCTTTTTATTCTATGAAGGTAATCGTACTGGAGTAGGTTGAGGAAGTTGCACGCAGCTGGCAGATAGTATCATGCAGACGAAGGACTATATGTGTGTGTGTGTGTGTGTGTGTGTGTGTGTGTGTGTGTGTATGTGAAGCAGAATGGTAACTAAAGATTACATTTTTCGATGGTCAGGAAGCAGCCGCCGCCTCTCCTAACGTGACAGTGTTGATCAGAACCTGTATCTTAGTATTACATTGTTGATCAGAACCTGTAACTTAGTATTACAGTGTTGATCAGAACCTGTAACTTAGTATTACAGTGTTGATCAGAACCTGTATCTTAGTATTACAGTGTTGATCAGAACCTGTATCTTAGTATTACAGTGTTGATCAGAACCTGCATCGTAGTATTCACTTTCTCCTGTTGGACAATGCTTGTCTTGAGTTTTGACTGCGATTGTCCTGATTAGTTCATAGGCCACAGCTTAGATTCTAAGTATCACCTAGAAGGAACTAGTGATATGTCTGAAGAAGCCAGTGGCTGATACTATTGGGAGATGTTCTCCTCATCAAGTTGAGAATGGAGTAGAGATGTCTGCTGGCTCTTTTATGATCGGTTGGAAAGGAGTTTGAATATAGAGTCTCATGCCCATTCATTCTTATACTGTGTATATCTATTATCCAAAGTCTACAGCCTCTCACCGAGAAGGCGCAAGTACTAGTTCATTTCAACTTGCAAATTGGTAAACTTCAGAACAATTCGTTGTTGCATTCGACACACTTACCTTACGAACTTGACTCGTGGCTGGCTCTGCCCTGGCTGGCAATGCACCTGATGTTATTCTACTAATGTCCTATGGTACATATGTAGCAGGTTTGATGCTCTAGTAGTCGCTACTTCCCCAGGATGAGTAATTGAGTTTCACCTTATACACCAGGCATAAGATGTTTGGACAAATTATCAATAAACTTCAATTTTCTTTTATAAATCAAGACAAGACGATAGATTTTTTCTGTCTTCGGTAATCGCTATCATACTTTCTGATTTCTGTAGTTACAGTCACTGTTACAGCAGAAGGGTCAGAAAAACGAGAGCACAGGGGGAAGTGTATGGACAGGAAGGTAAGAAGAATGTGAAAGCATGGAATGAGGTGAGACGCCGAGGACGAGCGAGCAACTATAAGTAAAATAAATGTAATGAATCTCTTCTATCGTATCTGATTCTATGATCACATGTTCGTTGGTATCGATATGAAAAGAGTAACGTCATGATTCCCTTCTGTAGTATCTGATTCTATGATTATCTGCTCACTCGCTTCCGACAAACACCTTTAGTAGCCCCTTCAATCTTTTCCGCCATCGCTCGCATCATTAACAAGAGAGGCATATTAGATTAGCCGCTGTTAGCGGCTACACTGAACTGAACTGAGTGTCAGTTAGAGGAATAATGAGAAAATATAGGGAGGATGACCGGGTGTGGATGAAGAGAGAGAGAGAGAATGGTAGATGTGAGGGGACTGAGGATGGAAGGAATAGTGAGGGAATGTGAGGACGTGAGTCGAGACGGCCAGTGTGCGGAGGAGGAGAATGGTGAGGATACGGCAGGAAGACGTGACGGTGGAGCTTACCAGCTTCGTTCGGTCTTTGGTTGTAAAGCGTCAGGTCCTCCCGACCTGTCCACACTCGCCATGCAAGACGCCCAGAATTAATTTCTTGGTTCCATTAGCGGCAGTGAAAACCTTCGAACTCATTGTCAGTAGCGTGTGCGCTAATAAAGTTTATGTCATTACGTTCATGCATCACTGATAAGCGGTGTCCAGAACAGACCCACAGCGCAGCAGTAATGTGCAGGGTGATAGAACGGATATGGAATTCTGTGGTTTAGTGGTTAGCGTATCCTGGAGGCGGCAGTCGGCCCTCAGCCTATATATACACGATAGCCATGATTAGAGCATTCGGGTGTCCGTGCCGTCTCATCTACCATGGAAATATATAACACTACCTACGATCTGTACTGGGATAATGCCTTTCCATCTGAAGCAAGAACGGGATAGACGTTAGAAAGCATAAAGGGGAAAATATTTACTCTAATCTGAAAATAGAGGAAGAGGGTATCTTTGCCAAAAAGATGCAGGCTCTTAAATTTCAGTAAGTGTAAAAGGGGCTTTTAAAAGCACACAATAATTTTCAAGACACATACAACTAGGCAAAGAAGTTTTACTTTCTTTTTCAGGAGAAACAAAAATGATTCAAAGCTACTCTGATATTCTCGAATATTTATTGGTTAGACTCCCACAATAAGAGAGCGAGTAAGATGGATAATTGCGTTTTTTTCCATCTGAAAATAAGCAGCAGTGAATACAGATTGGTGATTTACTGTTGAGACAGAATGTGAGGAATCGATAGTCTTTATTTTACTGCTGAAACAGAGAGTGAGTAGCAGGGATAAAATATGAAGGTTAATGTAAGCGAGAGTTAGACATTAACTAAGTCTGTCAAATGGCCGCGCGGGGTGGCTTCCAAGAGCCTAGGATAAGCTACCTCAGTGTGGAAGTATCCTCCTCAAGTCTAAGGTAATGAAATCAGATGGGTCATGAGTTAGGATCGGTTGTATAAGAGATTTTGATTAGTGTTATGATTGATTACCGAAAGCTGTCACGCATATGCGAATTAGGTTACGTCTACATAGGTTGCGGGACGTTGGGATGAATTTAGGGGACGTCTAAGGATAAAGAGATATCATGTCAAAGGTTTCTTTAAGATACTGAATGGTCATGATAGGTTATCAGAATAGGGGTGGAATGTTAGAAGGTGTGATAAGTTGTGACAGTATGGAAAGCCTTTGAAGCGGTGTAAGAGGCTTTGCAAGAGTGAGAAGAGGGTTGAAAATAAGATTCTCTAACTGAGTAAGATCGACTAAGTGTCACGGTCAGGACCTTATTCTTAGGGCGAGATCATCTAGTGCCTTGTTTTCCCCAGTACGTAGGGATAATGCAGACCATCATCATTAAACCAAAACAAAACCTTGCACATCCTGTGTAAAGAACTCAGTGGTGAGATGAAAAGGCATGTGGGTTACACATTACACAAAAAAGAATCACATTTGGCAACATCTTGGACTCGTATCAGTCAAACTAATCTCAGGAGGGAAATTTTTCCCTCCCTGGCCTTCGTCAGTAGCGTTTAAACCCTGAGACATTCACAAGATACTCAAGTCAGCTTGGGCAAAGCCAGCCATGAGAGTCAGGTTGAAGTAATGAGTATGATGAATGAAAAACTAAATACCTCCTTTTTTTTTTCTCTCTCTTTTTTTTTTTCGAGTTAATGGACCTCCTCCCCTGAACGGGCCGGCACTTGTTCCCTCATCGCTAACAGTCTATCGACTTTCCGATAAAGTGGAGATACACAACGTGAGACTCAATGTCGAAAGCCTCCCTGGCCGATAATGAGGCGGTAATTGAGAGTTTAAGGCAGCATACCAACCTCCCTCCCTCCCTCCCTCCTTCCCTCTCGCTCTCCCTCACCTGTTCCTCTCTCTCTCTCTCTCTCTCTCTCTCTCTCTCTCTCTCTCTCTCTCTCTCTCTCTCTCTCTCTCTCTCTCTCTCTCTCATCATAATACCCGTGATCGATCTATGGCTATTGACCATTAATCGATTCCCCAAGTATTTTCATGGGCTTTTAACACACTTTCGTCATCACTGTGTCCAGAAAAGAAAAAAACAAAAAATAGAAATAGAGCCGCTATAAAATTGAACCTGACGGTAATGCATACCAATAAAATGTGACTTCTCAATACAGCAAAGAAAAACAGTGAAGAGTTTGTGGGTAATGTTGATGCTGCGCGGAGGGGCACTGGTTGTCGTGTTCTATCTGAGGGTGATACGAAAAGATAATCTTAACTACTTACCATTCCACTGCTGCAATAATGCAGGCAGACACTAACGGTGTGTGGAAAGAGAGGCATTTGGAGCGTCACCGTATATTATATTATATATCATATATTACATATATTATATTATATTATATTATATTATATTATAATATATATTATATTATATTGTATTATATTGTCAGAGCTGATAATGGAAAGAATATGTCTAGGTACCTCTGTTTCTGATCTTCTTCAGTCAGGTACACAGCACCATTTTGCAAGACTTCGTTCGTCATGGCTTTTAAACTTCCTTTATCTTGCACGAATGAAATGGGAGTTTGCAAAATCTTATTCTGAGGTATCTTTTGAACTATTGAACAATAGAGTTCTGATATTCAAGATGTGTATATATTTGAGTAATGTACATGTGTATGTGTGTGTGTGTGTGTGTGTGTGTGTGTGTGTGTGTGTGTGTGTGTGTGTCCTTGCCTATCTGTCCGCCTCTCTCTCTATCATTCTTTTTATGCTTCCAGCGAGTAGCTTTCCTTCCTCTCTGTTCCTGTGTGTCTGCAGGCTTGTCACTATTTACCCACGTTAAGGATGAACGAGTCACGTAATCACAAGCGTTGTGCACTTACAATCTTATTTTGAAGTACGTATTAACAGAACAACAGGGAAGCTCTCGTTTCTAAATCGATCAGGATATCTTGTCAGTACTACATCCCCAGTGAGGTAGTTAATATACACATGACCTCCAGTATGTTTAGAATATCTTTAAAGCCTTAAATGCTTTATACTGACACTCATTACCAATGTCCGTACATATGTGAAGAGGATTTAATGCTGATTCAAGACAGACGGAGAATCGTCGTCTCCAGTCAAGCCGAAGGAGAAATTCCGCGAATGTGATTAAAAAGGCTAAGGTAGCGGGAACGACGCACCCCGACACACCTCAAAGGAAGTCATAATGAATTGTCATTAAAGTGGGAAGTTTAGGAGACCCAGAGGACGGCGGGAAGGGCGGAGATGGGTGTGTGATGAGTAGGGAAGGGCTGGAGTGTGTGTGTGTATGTGTGTGTGGGATTTGAGGGGATGACGGGAGGAGAGAGGATGAATGTGGAAGAGAGAGAGAGAGAGAGAGAGAGAGAGAGAGAGAGAGAGAGAGAGAGAGAGAGAGAGAGAGAGAGAGAGAGAGAGAGAGAGAGAGAGAGAGAGAGAGAGAGAGAGAGAGAGAGAGAGAGAGAGGGGGTGATGGCATTGATGCTGGAGGAACAGAGGACATATGGGAGAGTCAGGATGTACGAGGGAAGGATGACTGAGAGTGGATAAAAGAGAAGAAAGAATCGAACAATTGAGGACGACAGGTATGGATCTAGATAAGCTGTCCAGACTCTGAAATAGATTTTAGTGATCTGGGATAGATTGAAAGATACTGGAATAAGAGATACGACCTGTGATACGTTTTGAGGGCTTAGAATAAGTTAGGGGGCACTGGGACGGAGTGGGAAGAATATGTGCACCCCTAGTTGAGGTCATGATTACTCAGAATATGTTATAAGGTGATATGATATACTAGGAGACTTACAGGTTATGAGGGACTATGAAAGACCTACGAAGAACTAAGTCACTTAGTGAGAGGTTCGAACAGGTTTCGAGGCGCTCGAACAGGTCTTGAGATGGGAAATAGTTCGTCAAGCCCAGTCAGAGTTCATGGAGATTGAACTAGTTCTGAAGTGCTGGGATACTTGTTCAGGTTGTTGCTGTGGTAGAGGGGTAAAATGAGGTAACAGAGATTAGAAGAAAATAAGAAGGATTAAAACTAGCTAGAAACCTCCCTAAGATTTTGAGGTCTAGTTGAAAAGAAAAAAAAAAGAAAGAAAACGTACCAAAACTAGGAAAGAAATACAGTGAAAGAAATGAAAGAAGGAAGTGATAGAGGAGACACTGAAAATGGAGATACATAATAATTTTTCATTTAGATACTAAATAACCAGAGTGACTAGACCCACGTTTGATGACAACCGATCCATTGTCTGAGATACCCGTCCAACCTATGTGCCAAACCATCTTTACCCACAGCCATACCCGTCCCACACAGATGGTACTTCGATATGACCCTTTTCGTATAGACGTACGTAACTTCATCTTAGTGCGGTTGTATTGATAATTTTCTCCTGACTGATTCTCAGGACGGTAATTTCAGCGATAGAGCATGTAATTTACTGCAACTGATACCGTTCAACTTTGATGACTACGAAGTGA
>NC_092231.1:11765696-11773196 GCF_036320965.1 Panulirus ornatus
ATCTCTAGCGACTGATACCGGTGAGGTTAATGCTCGAGTCAAAGAGCTTTTTTTCCCGTGAGGTAAAGTTGCATACCTCACATACGTACGTATAAAACGGAGAGGAACGGAACTAATAAGAGTCTAAAACACTAATGCATGATTACTCAAGGCTGAAGAACATCTTTGAGGAGGAAGCATATTTTGTGGCAGGAAAGAATAGGTTAGATAAGCCAGTGATAGTGCCACGACGTATCTACTTCGTTGAGCTGGGGGATCACATTACAGACGAGTTCAAGATAATTCTTTCCCTGTAAGGCACCAAGAGAAAAAAAGAATTCTACGAAAGGCAGAAGAGAAAAATAATGAGAATATATCTCAGAGCTTTTCTTGTAAGGCGCCTGGGGAAAGAATTCTGCGTAAGTCATAGAATCTGATGTCGTTGGACTGACGTGGGAATGTCTTCTCTTTTTTTTTTTTTTACCATTACGTAGATACCGCAAAGGACACTGGCAGGCAAAGAAGTTCTACTTGTAGTCTGTGCAAGAAGAAAAAAGTGTTGGGTGAGAAATATCTGAGGAATTACAGGTCAAATTACTGAATGGTAATCCTTAAGTTCATTGGTAATTGCCTGGTATATATACAGCCATGTTTCATGCTTCTGCGGATGCTATCTTAACAAAGGCGTTCTCAGGGGGGGTGATGCTGAATGGAATAGTCACCCCACTAACTCCCCTATTTAAGAGAATCTATCTTGATAAACCTCTAAATCTGACTTAAAAACCTACGCATACTGTATGCTGATGACTAATTTCCCTGTTACGAGAATGAATCTTGATAACCATCTAAACCTCATATCCTAAGCCTACACCTGCTGTATGCTGATGACTCCACTATCATTCTGAGTGAATGATGCCATCTGTGGTGTAACTGTAAACCAGTAGTTCACATCACCTTTACATAATAGCAGGAGGAAATCTTTGGTAGGTGGCATTGACTTCGATAAAGGAAAAGGAGAATAATATACATGATTATGCCAGTGATATGGTAGCATGGAGTGACGGTTTGTGCTGGATGTCTAAAGAGTGGACACGGTTTTAGAGAGTAGAGGTCATAGTGCATAGCCCGAGCGAAGGATCTCAAACATTCTTTACCATGTTTACCAGCGAGGAAGGGCGTTGTCTTAACACCACATGTTTTAGAAGACTAAAAGTGTAAAAGCTCTCTGTGATGCACAACCTCTTCCTATCTGGAATATGTTCCGTTTCGTCCCCGTGGTCATACAGGGAGTATATTTCTACGAGTGAAAGGAGCGTTTTGGGCAAAAATCATTGATTAGTGAACTGAAGAGGTCCTTTGAAATGCAATGAGTAACAGTATATATCTTGCATAGGTAAATTGGATTCCCTAAACATTCATTGAAGAACAATTTACCCTAAGAGTTTCAAGTGACAAATGATAGTTGATACGTATACTTATATTAGTTAATAATCCCACAATTACCATGTCAACTTTATTTTGCTACGAGAGTTGTAAATGACGGATTATGATAAATTCACAAGGAAACTAGTCTTCAAGCAGGGCATTGCTTTCGGTACAGCATAGGGTGTACCATTTATATAACATTGAGAATGATGGTCCTCATTTTGAAATCTAAATATGTATCAGCAGATATAAGTGATTCAGACACAGAGACAACCAATGCGTATCGAAGTACAAGACTGCCCATACGCCACGAGACACTTTGGTATCTTGTTTCATGGGATGAAACACAATCCCTTGTGGGTAACATTGTTTCCCCGCAGTGACATATCATATGAGACCCACGTAAACGTGTAGCCCAGCTGCCATCACTATCTTTGATACACTTCCGTCGTATCGTTACTGATGTACCATGGTCAATACGTCAGTTTCCTATCCCTTCTAAAAACTCGACATCATTAAACATGTGCTCCAGAAGTTGTCCAGATGTCCGTTTCTCAAATGGTTTCCTATTAATGGCGATATAGTCCTGTACTATTCAACGAGGATCATATAAAAGCCCTTACATGGAAGGTCCAAAGAGTCGACATTCGTATTTTTTTAACTTCAAATAAGCCTGTGAGGACCCTTGCCATGTGAACAGAGCATCTGTTCTGCATAAACATGATCCGTTCTGGGAAAGTGAGAACATGAACACGCATAAGGGGAAAATATGACCTCTAATATCTACCTGTTACCATTAACAACATTCCCATATTCATGGAGTGGATGAAGTACATACAGTCATGCACCTTTTTTAGGAATTAACTTTGCAGACCTGGTGTTACCGACCCTCTGCCCCCAGGATCTGGTAGAAGGCATGTATGCACATCTCTCATATAGCCAGACTTGCCATCTTGCTACTTCCCAAAAATTTCTAAGCAATGCCCAATCGTGAACCTTCCCAGAATTTGTGTCAGCCTTGACATACCATGTGACTGAATGTGTCTAAACTCATGATGGCAAGTGATATTACCATTACTTCGGCTTTGCCATTGGTTTGATCCTTCGTATGAGTATCGTTTCTTGGCCAGCAGTGAAGACTTCCATGAAAAATGTTTTTTTTTTTTTTCTCTCTTCTTTTACATCACACAGTTCGAAAAGTCCAGCCCATCGTCAACAGACTACCGTACAAATCGAAATTTACCTTGACAAAGTCTGTCTTTTGATTTCTCTTTAATGGCATGAGTCCTGTGAGGTTCTGTACACCGCAGTCATGTATAATTCCACGTACAGTTGAAAGTGAAACGCTCGGATGAAGTTCCTCTTCGGTAATTAGTGAAAGGCGTCAGACTTCGGTCAACGCAGCGTGCGATATAAAAGATACGAGAGGAGCTTGTGTCAACGCAGAAGCTCATGTTTCACTTCAACATACAGTGGGTATGGCGGGAGGATGTAAGGGAATGACTACATAGGGATTATGCATGTCATCCACCCCATCCATGGTAATCGGTAACAACGGAGTTAAAGGTAAACAAATCGGTAGATGATCTGTGATATTGTATCTTTGATATTCCCTTTTGGCACAAAACTGGTCTAATGTGCACTCAGGTGATATAACAATTAATGTATCTGTAGATAGTCTCTTTATAACACCCTAGTAAAACCAGCCAATAAGAGATTACTATGTAGTTCTTGACGTCACTGATACCCCCTCCCCCCGCCCCCGTGTAGCGGGATGGGTTTTGCTCTTCTGCTTCATGATCAGCACATCTGGATACACGCGGGCTTCAAACAAAGCTACGTAAAGTATGGTCAACGACCGTTCCTGAGGTACGAATAGTTTTTAGGCAAATCGTTTCATCAGTCACTCTTACGGAACGTAGAGAATAACATTTCTATCATCTCCTCCTTGTGAAACAAAGCCTTACGTCTCAAGGGACGTCTGGTGAGTAGCCGTGTCTGAATTTCTAAGCAACTCGGCCATAATCATTTTCCTAATGAGACAAGAGGCGACTGCCACTCCCCGTGTCAGAACACAATTAGCGAGAAACTTTCAGAAACCCGATGCTCAGATTTTAACTTTACGATTGACTAACTTTGCCTGGTGCCGTTTTTTTCCCCCCCTCTTTTTTTTTTTTTTTTTTTTGAACTGACGCTAATGAAAGTCTTCTTGAGAAAAAGACTGTTACAGACCCTCCATAACTAGATGTAGGTCGATGGTGATGGTATATAGGTACGAAGTAACGATGAACCATTGCGAAAACTTTTTCATCTTGTGGGTGGACTGAAGAGGTTTTCCTGCGCTCACTCATTATGAGGCGAGGAAAGGCTTTATAGAGGGGGTTCATGCACGTACCAGTTCCTTCCAGCGAGGACTACGGTAAATTTCGGGGGTTGTTTAGTTCCACATTCTCTACGATAATTATTACATCAACCTTTACATTCGTGGCTCGCTTTACCCTGGCTAACTGAGCACCTCGTATTGTTCTAGGAGTGTTCAGGAATAGATAAGTCGCTGGGCTTAGGACCTGTTACCTCAGGAGAGGATTTAATTCAGCTGTATCTCCCCAGTTGTCTGAAGCCAATCAGGGAAAATTACAGACTCTGTCTTTAGATTTCTGTTTGATTTAGTTTATTCGTAGAGCATGTTCTTACGTGGTTACATATTCCTCGTTCATCTACATTTTAAACTCTGTTACTGAAATACGATGAACAGAGATTGTTACACATGAGACTTTTTCTTTGTTTGCATTTTGTAACTCTACTGATTTCGAACTGTAGTTGTCTCTTCGCTTTTGATACAGATATGTAACACTTTGTAGTCATCAGTATCAAAATTCATTTACCAACTGTTCCCCCAGTGCATCATTTTGTCTATGTCACTCTGAGCTGTACACGTTCAGTATCTGATATAGATTTATATCCCAGCTTCGTACCATCTGCCACTTTTGGTATCTTAAACGCATGCTATTCATTATCAGTATCGCTGGTACATAAGGGAAAGAGAACTGGTCCAAGATTAATCCCCGCGGCACACCACTTGTTACGTCTAACCATTCTGGGGCTTGGTCATGAATCAATATTCAGTGTTTACGGACAGTCAGCCAGTTTCCTAACCAAAAAAGTACAATAACATATAATTCAACTTTTGTTGTTACCTTTGATGTGGAACTTTATCGAGTGCCATTTAAAAGTCTAATTACATGACATCATCTGCTTCAGTTTCATCATACATGTTGATAATATCATACAACGAAACGTAATCAGGCATGAGCGATTTCGTCGAAAACAATTCGGAGAATCGTTTATTATGTGGAAATCCTTTAAATGATTGACAGTTTTTCCCCCGAATGATGATTTCCATAAGTTTACCAACTACAGACGTTAATGTAATTGAACAACAATTTCCCTCATACAGCTAGGATAGGTAAAACGTAGAGCGGACGCCTTTTTGCATAGCATTTAAAGTGAGGTAAGAGCGTCAAGAAAACACGTCTGCACACGACAGCAATCATTGCTACGAGAAGGAGTAAAATGCTGCCGTGGCTAAAGCATTATAACTATATCCATGTTTGGATCAAACGTGATTAAAAAACACATTAAGATTAAGCAGGACCTCAGGCGAGGTCCACGTCTATCGTTGGATATTTCAAGCCCCGACCATATTATATTTCGTCTTTTCATGATGTTGGTGGCCGGTCTGAGGAAAATTAATGGCTCTCCGGCAGGAGTGTATAGTGAAGGACAAGATTAGCTTGTGAGGACAAGATTAGCACAGTCATCAGCCTCGGACACGATACCTACATGTTCCCGAGGTTGTTTACATGGCTCGCTGAAGCAGTTTGTCTTTTCCTTAAAATGATCTGGGATGTGTTTTGACTCCATGAAAGCTATCCATTTCCCTAAGTGAATTCGACAAATGTTGAATACAGATTATTCTAGGTTGAGGGTTAATTGGATTTTGTAAAAGGTCATAACGTTTGACGAAACTTGCTTCAGACAAAGTTCAGTATAGGTAACTGTTATGAGTTAGCTACTTGCTCAGAAACAAATAGAAGCGAGTATAACAATTCGTATTCTACAAGAGTGGCCGAAACCTAAGAACAGCCTTGGGTAGACTAGGATCAATATCTTATTCCTGTTCTGTCACATAAATGTAGTGAAGAGAGAGAGAGAGAGAGAGAGAGAGAGAGAGAGAGAGAGAGAGAGAGAGAGAGAGAGAGAGAGAGAGAGAGAGAGAGAGGCAGGCGTGTGACTTAAGCACCTCAATTACCGCCTCTTTAACGGCAAGGGGGGAGGAAAGCTTCAATCATTCGAACTAGCTCCTTGTCGCTTACTTCCAGTATATATAGGAAAGTCGATAGCCTCCTGCTGACTAGGTTCCTGTACCAGATGACCTCAGGGAAGTCATCGTAAGCTTGTGCTGTTGTTAAGCATTCCATGTCCCAGATACCGTACATGGATATCACCATGAGAGAGAGAGAGAGAGAGAGAGAGAGAGAGAGAGAGAGAGAGAGAGAGAGAGAGAGAGAGAGAGAGAGAGAGAGAGAGAAAAGAAGATATATTGTAGGTAGTCTATGATTATGGAAGTGTGCCTCTGAGTCTTGGTATGTAGTTTAGAGCCAGCTATCGTTGGTGGGATGCTGAAGTGCTCATTAATATGCACCAGCATATGAAGTTACATGACCGTACATGAAATGATGGCTGAGAACTGAACTCGGACGGAAAACTTAGAGAAGATGTAGGCACAGATGTGGTTGCCGAGGACAAGGGGATAGCTAGCTCCTCCTCTACCTCGTAGAGGCGAATTGAAAATATATGATAATGGACTGTACACGTTCATTCTATATCTCTACACTGTTCCCCCTCTTCCGTCACCGTTTCTCTCGTTCCTTCTTTGTTTCACTCGTTCCAACACTGTTTCTCTCGTTCCTTCAACGTTCCTCTCATTCCCTCATTGTTTCTCTTATTCCTTCTCTCATCCTCTCTTCCCCACACTGTTCCTCTCGTCCCCTTAATGTTGCTTTCGTTCCCTCACTGTTCCTCTCGTCCCCACACTGTTCTTCTTATCCTGTCCCTGTTCCTGCCTCTCAGTTCTCTCAGTTGGTCCTCCCTTCACTAACCACCATTCTTCCTTTTTTCGTCCTCGTTATCCTCCTTTTCCCCTTCGTCTATAACTCCTCCGTCGTTGTCTTTTAACGCCCCACGGTTCACGTTATGACTCCTTTTACGGCTTTTCGTTCCCTCCACTTCTCATCTCCCTCCCTCCTTCCTCTCTTCCACTCCCCCTCCCTCTCTCTCTCTGTCTGTCTCCCCTACTCAGCTACACGCCCCAGTTTCTTGTTCGTCGTCAAATTTCTTTATCTTCCGTCTCTGCCCTTTTCCTTTTCCTTTCGTTCCTGCTTCTTATCAGCCTCCTTTCCCTTCTCATCCCCACCTCCTCTGCCCCCTTATCTCCTACACTCTCTCGGCCCTTTCATGTTGTGCCACTTCTCTTTCCTCCCACCTTCTTTGATTCCCTGAGCCTCCCTTTTGGCCACTCACTCCTTAAATCCCTCCTCCTCCTCACTCGTTTCCTCCCCTCCCCTCATCCCTATCTCCCCTTTGTCCATTCGCCTCCACGAAGCCCCGTGGCTCGTCTCCTCCTCTGCCCCATCTCAACTCCCTCCCCGCCACCAACACCACCCCCCCAAGTGTCCTCCGGGTCTGCTCAACTTCCACTTTAATCACAATTCATAATGACTTCGTGTGAGGATGGTCGGGACGTGTCTTTACTGCTATCTGGGGTTTTTCGACACTTTCACAAGAATTTTTGCAGGATTAAATTGCAAACTCTTTTTACGCCCATATAAGAGCAATTAATTCACGTGTTGATCTTTTGAGACATATTGCGTGCATGTTTTGCATGGTACAAAGCAAGGATGGGAATGAACTGCATTCATGACAGATATACAACAATGCATTTTGAGAATGAAAATTAAGGACAATGGAAAAGGAATTCATCACATTGTGATTTTTATCATTTCGCACGCAAGAAGAATATATCATTTCATACTC
>NC_092231.1:11775696-11810696 GCF_036320965.1 Panulirus ornatus
CTGGGCCTTGAGGGAATACCCTCACCTGGCCCAATTCTCTGTTCCTTCTTTTGGAAAATTAAAAAAAAAACGAGAGGGGAGGATTTCCAGCCCCCCGCTCCCTCCCCTTTTAGTCGCCTTCTACGACACGCAGGGAATACGTGGGAAGTATTCTTTCTCCCCTATCCCCAGGATAATATATATATATATATATATATATATATATATATATATATATATATATATATATATATATAATATATATATATATATATATATATATATATATATATATATATATATATATATATATATATATATATATATATATATATATATATATATATATATATATATATATATAATATCAAGGAACATTTTAGATTCTATGCTGATGTTATTGTTATATTGACTCACGTGGTGTATCGGTTAACGTTCCTGACCGCATTCACGGGCCGTCCAAGGTCGAGTGCATAGGTTCGAATCCTAGTTGCGGCAGTCAATCCACAGTCAGCCAAGCTGTTCATCCACCCCTTGGAGTCAGTTGTTGAAAATATAATCAGGTATATGTCGCAGTCTGTTTACATTTCAATGAAAAATAAATCCAGAAAGGATCTATTGCTACGCAATGCCCCATACTAATCTCAGGCCCAATTAGAATTTCATACCTTAACAACAGTTTCCACTCGTATCCAGCATTCCGAAATAAAACTATTGCGACAAAAATCGTAGAACCTATAATTCATCTCACATGCTAAATATTTGAGTAGCATCTACCATGTTCCTGGCCTGAGGTGCCATTCCCTCTAATAATGACTTATTGAACAGGTTTAAAGAGGAAAATCTGTCATCACGAATTATATATATTTTTGTTTTTGTTTATAGCAAGTGTTTCGGAGAGGAATGGTTCAAGAAACATTACTTCCAATAGCATTTTCTCTGGCAGAGAACGAGATATCAGCAGGTAGGACTAGAAGCAGATGGAGAGATGGCATAAAGGATGATTTTTTTTCTTTTAACGAAATTCAGAACTGGAATTTTGGATAGACTGCGAGAGGGTAGAGTAGAGGTAATAATGCCTCTCACTTGACAGGCTGAGATCCATCGTGGAGGTTGGTGGCCTCAGTTCGTCAGTCAGGCAGTAAGTTAATCGAAGACAATACACGCAATTTAGTGTTGTATCCCCTGACTGAGGCCTGGGTTTTGCTGTGGTAAAGAAGGAACCTAAGGTCATTCATCAATGGTCCCTCAAAGTCATATTCATAGATTTGCTTCATATTCTTTTATTTCAATTTTTTTTTTTATGATTTTTAAGATTTTTTTTTTTTTTTTTACTTTGGCCGCCGTTATAAATCTAATACGAATTCCATTCTTGCTTTTCTTCGAACATTGTAATGTGCAAAGTTATCTTACAGAATATGTGATTTCTCTCTTCCTCGAGGAAATGTTCCTTCTTTTTTTTCTTTATTTTTTTCTATTGGCCGGCGAGATGTTCTAATTCTTTATTCATCCTAAGTGACCAATGCGCTTCTCTTCGTATTTTCTTTTCTGCTTTGGACTATTTCATATTTTTCGAGGGGATTTCTCCTTTTTTCATATTTCTACCACATGATTTCAATTGTTTTAAAATCATTGTGTCTTGGGCCACGCGTACAATGCGCGTATGTGGTCTCCTGAATTATTCTCAACACCTGTAAGGTTGTGCCGGAAATTTTTGTGTCTGTGGATATAGTAGTTTGACATTCATAACCCTAATAAACCTGGCAGTTGATGGGGCTCAAAGACCAAACAACCAACCATTCACGAACCCTCTTCGTCCATTCGCCTTGTTCACATCTAAGACATATTTTCCCATCCTAGCATTAACATTTCTTTGTTGTTTCCATCGTATCTTCATCTGTATGATAATCATACCGCACGTACTGCAGTTCTACAGCAAGAATGAAATGTTCATGTGTTCACAGTTTCTCATCTGCCTCACAAGAACGTATTCAGTCTCATCAGTTGGTGGCTGGCAGTTGGAGCCAGTGCGTCATTACGTGCGGTCGGTTCACGGTAACTGTCAGTAGGGCCACGACGTCATTAACTGTGGTTGGTTGATATATATATATATATATATATATATATATATATATATATATATATATATATATATATATATATATATATATATATATATATATATATATATAATGTCTGGTGAGGGAGTGAGTCTTGACGAATTTGTGTGCTTTTCTCTGGACCTCCTTCCGTTGGTATCATGTACAATTACGGATTCCTAAATTCTCTTCATGTCAGGTTATCCCTCTTTTACCTTATCATATTTGATAAGTCCTTCTTACCGTCTACTATCAAATTCTTTTATTAATCTGTCTATTAACCGGAGGGGGTAATCTTTGATTATAGAGAGGTATTGGTTTTATTTTTTTCTATTCTTTTATTCATCTGTCTAATAACCAGAGGGGGTAATCTTTGATAATAGAGAGGTATTGGTTAAATTTTTCTATTATTTTATTCATCTGTCTATAAACCAGAGGGGTAACCTTTGAGTATAGGGAGGTATTGGTTTTATTTTTTCTATTTTCAATTATTTTTGTCATTTCCAATGTTAGCTACATTCTCGTATTGTATTGTCTACAGTAATTTTCTGTCATGGTTCTATGTAGCCTGCACCTTCTGGTCAGAGGTCGTACCTGAGATGTTTTATATCCGCTTGAAAGTTTTTTTTTTATTATCAAACAATTCAAACTCAAAGAATACAAAGCAATTCAAATAGCAACAGACCTTTGGGTCCTTTCGATGCTGTCTGTGATAGTGAAAGATGTCAGAAACTCACAGGCCGGGTGTGGAAAAAGTTTTGAAGGTATACAAATGATTCAAAGAGAATAATACCCTGCAAATTGTCACTGTGACTAAGGAGGCACAAATGATATAAGTTGTGGACTTGAAGCGAGGTATTTATCAAGTCTGTTCTGAAACGTATCTGTTGCGCTGCTTTCAACCACTACTTGGCAAATCGTTCCAGGTGTTAACTAATATTCATAATGCATTTGTTTTTGTTTTTTCTTCGTATAGCTTATGTAGTCAGTTATCTCATCATCGTCT
The DNA here is from genome assembly GCF_036320965.1 of Panulirus ornatus. Taxonomy (NCBI): domain Eukaryota; kingdom Metazoa; phylum Arthropoda; class Malacostraca; order Decapoda; family Palinuridae; genus Panulirus; species Panulirus ornatus. The sequence continues at coordinate 11,778,781 of NC_092231.1, forward strand.
AGTTTGACAAGAATAACGTACATAGATCTTGCAAGGATGTTTGATGTTGCAATATCGGATCCTCGACACTCTCTTTAATCTAGGTTAAGTTAGGGTAACCTAAGTAAGCTAGGGTTGTGTAACGTTAGGTGGCTAGCATAGAAACCAAGTTCAGTGGTTTACTTTACAACGCTGGGACTTAAAAGTTATGGTTAGGTGACGGTAGTTACCCCCATCATGCCCTGTGTCCTTCCACTGAAGTTGTATCAGCCAATTCAACTCGCTCTTTCCAACTTGATAGCTGAGGTCCGTTACCTGGGTGGTGCTGGATGCGTGAGACTTTGACTTTCTCATAGACAGCATAAGAAATACATTCCCTGCGCAGCATCTCGAGTAGGGAGAGAGAGAGAGAGAGAGAGAGAGAGAGAGAGAGAGAGAGAGAGAGAGAGAGAGAGAGAGAGAGAGAGAGAGAGAGAGAGAAGGCTGCTTAAGTCTGAATAAGACGAAATAACCAAAGCAACATGACTACCCAATTACACAACATGAATGATTATACTAAGAACATGTATCCTAACAGGTCAGCCTGCGCAGTGAAGGATATAAAACCATCCTTTTTTAAGATTCTTGTGTCTAATATGGTACCGATGTACACACTGATGTACACACTAATGTAAACATTTACGCCACGCAACATACGCCACAGCCATCAAGGGATACACGCAACACACGAACGTTCTCTCATACAACACTAATTGGGGCATATATATTTGTATATATATATATATATATATATATATATATATATATATATATATATATATATATATATATATATATACGTGTGTGTGTGTGTGTGTGTGTGTGTGTGTGTGTGTGTGTGTGTCCTTACAACCACATCACAACACCCTGGCGCCACAACAGCAACAACAAACATGCAACACGACAGTACAAAATCATCAACACATCGTAAGCGCCACATGCGACGCACGTATGTACTTCCCTTATTACGTCATGCTATATATGTAGACAGAGATAACACATATAGGTCATGCAACACCGTATATTACCAATATATATATATATATATATATATATATATATATATATATATATATATATATATATATATATATATATATATATATATATGTATATATATATAGGACTGAATGTATGTATGTATGATCATGTAGCAGAGCATTTAGCGGGTCTGCGTTTTGTGATGAGCGAGAGGCGTCTGCCTTGCTTCCTATTACAACACCATTGGCCTCAAGCATTTTTCTCCTCTCTCTCTCTCTCTCTCTCTCTCTCTCTCTCTCTCTCTCTCTCTCTCTCTCTCTCTCTCTCTCTCTCTCTCTCTCTCTCTCGTTTTCTGACATATCAATGACAAAAAGATAAGAAGTACAACTGTCGGAAGTAAACTGTGAAGCGAATCAAAGAATTATTAGGAAATTCTCTTTTCTTTCCTGTGAGTCAGGACAGACTATCTCCTCCCATTATCGGCAGGATAGACTATCTCCTCCCATTATCGGCAGGGTAGAACCATCGCCTACCAGTATCGGCAAGGTAGACCATCGCCTCCCATTATTGGCAGGGTAGACCATCGCCTCCCAATATCGGCAGGGTAGGCTATCTCCTCCCAATATCGGTAGGGTAGGCTATCTCCTCCCAATATCGGCAGGGTAGGCTATCTCCTCCCAGTATCAGCAGGGTAGGCTATCTCCTCCCAATATCGGCTGGGTAGGCTATCTCCTCCCAATATCGGCAGGGTAGGCTATCTCCTCCCAATATCGGCAGGGTACACTATCTCCTCCCAATATCGGCTGGGTAGGCTATCTCCTCCCAATATCGGCTGGGTAGGCTATCTCCTCCCAATATCGGCAGGGTAGGCTATCGCTCAGCCCCGGGCGAACCGTGAACTTTATCAGTAAAACAGAACCTGGTTAATAAAACTGTAGCATGATTTCCCTTGGTCGTTGAAACATAGCGACCAAAAAATGGATAGAGGTCATTTTTCGACAGTTCTTTTTTTTCTTTATGAGTCTTGTAGCATGATGATAAGTCCTTTGCAGTGAGATGGAGAAATTCGCCAGATGTTTTACTGGCGCGAGTTAGAGTTTTGAGGGCTTCCAGAAAGAAACTGAATCTTTCGTCAAGGGGATGTTATGTAAGACGAGTGAAATTTATATCAGCGACCGATTCAGTTATTTTGTTGTGCATATTCGCCATTTCCCGCGTTAGGGAGGCAGCTTCAAGAACAGAGGACTGAGCCTTAAAGGGAAAGTCCTCACTTGGCCGCCCTCTCCGTTCCTTTTTTTTTGAAAAGTATAAACGGGAGGGGAGGGTTTCCAGCCCCCCCCTCCCCGCTCCCTCCCCCTTTTAGGTCGCCTTCTACGACACGCAGGGAATACGTGGGAAGTATTCTTTCTCCCCTATCCCCAGGCATCACTTCCTTTTACGAATAATCTGTGACAGCTATCTTTCAAAATCTGTGTAGTTCTCTGTATTCCAAGGATATACTTGCTGTGAAAACACTCGGTATGGAATGATTTTGTTTATACCAAGTTCGATCTGAATCTATTCATACTTCGCCAGCTGTGTTTGGCGCACCGACGTAAACTTAATTGGTGGCGGATTTCAAAGCAGTTCATGGCAATACCTAAGCCAGTATAACTGTAGCAAAAGGGGGGATAGTAATTTCATGATTCTTTGTCTCCTTAAGAATATCATCCATGTCTACACAGGTAAGAGTACGTCAAGTGGGCGAATCCAATCTTCGCGTGTCCATGAAAACAGCACCAGGATGGGTAGGTAAGAGGCGCGAGGCGCTGGGACGGACTATATATATATATATATATATATATATATATATATATATATATATATATATATATATATATATATATATATATACATATATATATATATATATATATATATATATATATATATATATATATATATATATATATATATATTTATATATATGGCCCACGACGTAATACCTGCATAATCCAGGCCTTAAGCTGAGTCTGTTGTCATCCAATTAACGCAGTGAACCCCGTATAATAATTAGCGTCTCGTGAGTTTTGTGTCATCCATTCCTTCCCTCAGTATCGCAGATTCGTAAGCTAACTTGTGGATTAATGATAACACGCTGTTGAAAAATTCACCTCCCGGTGATGGACGTACACAATGAGAAAAACATTAGGCAATGAAATTAATTCTAGATATTCCTGCCTTTGTTGGTGTTGCTGTTGTCAGAGGCAGTACACTGTGTTGTTGCATATTATAGATTAAAAACTCGTCCCGGCTCGGTAGACAACCCACCTGCAATTCCATCTCCATATATAATATCCATTTTCCATGAATGCCTTTCGTCCTCGCCGGCCAGCAGCTAAGTTATTTAAGATTTCATCTTCTCGCTAAACTGTGTTTGGCACATCCACTCCCACCCACCTCCTTTCGTCAAACCTAATGATAATTTTGGTCGGCTGGTTTGGTTCATCCGTCTCTCTGATTACCCTTCCCCCATCTCTCAGCGTGTGGAGGAAGTCCATTGAATAGCATCCTTCGTGTTCTATGATTGAATTTTGATGCTGAAAGTATGATCAAACAGAATTCTTCCTTATTATCTATACACCCCGGTAACAGGAGTTTCCATAGGGCAAACTAGATTTCGTGGTTGTAAGTGAATCACTGAAGAAAAAAAGTGTCTCGTTGCCTATAACAGTGAAGGTAGTTAACACTGACGCTATTGTAGTGCAAGGATCTCACCGCTTTGAGGGTGAGGTCCCTTATGTCGTAAGGTTGAGAAAAGGTTGACACTTGAACTTGAGGGTAATATATAAGGTTGTGCATTAGTTCTTATGCAGTCGAGGGAATCATTAGATCTGCTGTTTCTGCCCACTTCACCATGAACATAACAGAATCGTTGTTACATCTTGTCTGTTCAGTGTTTCATCCATGATTGATTCTTCGATGCTCCTGGCGGTTGTTAGGCGTCGGAAAGACCCTAGAGGTATACTGTGATGGTGTCCATTACTCAGTCATGCAGGCGTGTTAACCTGGTGCCTCCTCTGTGTGGATATGACACTTGCACACACAACGGCAGTATATATGTGAGCATTGTATGGTATCACGTAAACATTATTGGAACTCTGAATCAAAGTTTTGTAGTTCCTATAACTTATCAGTGACACACACACACACACACATAAACACACACACAGACACACACACACACATATATATATATATATATATATATATATATATATATATATATATATATATATATATAGATAGGTAGATAGATAGATAGATAGATAGATAGATATGTAGATATACTCACGTCGTGGCCAAAATTGTCACCTTGAAAACAACACACTAGCATTCCTCTATCTCTCGAAATATGAATAGCATTCATCCTTCTCTCAGAACGGCTTTGTATTTCTCTGCTTCTGTCGCAATGACGGTGTTGTCATCTTCCACTGACTGCGACAATATCACAGGCAGGATCCACCTAGGTTGGTTTTTATGTCCGCTTCTATCCTTGTCTCTGTCTGTCCGCTTACTCTCCTCTCCTCTCTTCTGACCTCTCTTGTTTGTGTGTATCTGTCCGTATCTGTCTGTCTGTTATTTCTGACCTGCCTCTCTGACTGTGGCAGCCTTTCCAGTCCTCTCATCCGTTGCCCATCACGGCGACCTCCTGTAGATCCGAACTCATCCATCTTCCCTGGGCTCTCACGGTGAGGTTCCTCTCGACTCATCCGCTCGACGAAGTCAGCCACTCGCTCTTAGTCTACCTGTCCTTCTCCGATAACGTGTGAAGGAAGAAAGAAAGAAAGAAAGAGAGAAAGAAAAGAATATGATAACGCACAGATGGAAAATGTACGTAAAATCGAAAACTGGTGGATAGAGATGGCGCTGAAATGCTTGAAAGAGGATTGACCTATATAGAAATAGTACAAAAAAAAAGACAATAAAGAAAATGATATTGAAGAATGACAGAAACTAACAACAAAGATGTCAAGTACAGAACCAGAGAAACTAATGAACGCATCAGAGTACTAACTTAAAAGAGAAAATAATGGTGAACACAGATCTGCTCACTTATGAAAAACCAAAAGCAGAAAAAGCGAAAAAGGAATATGATTCTATGTAAAACGACGAAGAAGAAAACGCATCTTCAGGGAGAACAGGCAACACGTGTCACAGTAGGGGGGAGGATATTAAAGTCTTGGGGGGGGGCTGTGTTCCAGATGCCATCTGGATCAGGGAATCAGCAGGATGTTTACTGGGAAATCCTCAATAATGGCCCCGTCCTCGCTCCAGCAGAGAGCAACACCTCCCTCACCCTCATGTGTTATCGAACTCATATCACACTCTCCACTCATATCATACTCTCCACTCATATCTTACTCTCCACTCATATCATACTCTCCACTCATATCATACTCTCCACTCATATCATACTCTCCACTCATATCATACTCTCCACTCATATCATACTCTCTACTCGTATCATACTCTCCACTCATATCATACTCTCCACTCATATCATACTCTCCACTCATATCATACTCTCCACTCATATCTTACTCTCTACTCATATCATACTCTCCACTCATATCATACTCTCCACTCATATCATACTCTCCACTCATATCATACTCTCTACTCGTATCATACTCTCCACTCATATCATACTCTCCACTCATATCATACTCTCCACTCATATCATACTCTCCACTCATATCATACTCTCCACTCATATCTTTGCACCATATCCCTGATTAATCCGGGATTAAGATAACCCCACTTTTTATTGACCAAGTAAGAGTTGGTGTTGTCACTCGTCATCTGTTTTATGTGTGAGAGACACTTACGTTACCATGACTTCAACCTGAGACGACTACACGACTCGTATTTCGTAAAACTGTGTTTATGAAATCAGCCCTAGACTGATAATCCTTCAGTACTCATTATATTTCATTCCTGGATTCTCACAGAAAAGAGATATAATGAAATCGATGTACGATTATAACTACAAAGTGAGAATGGATACCACGCAATTAATGTTTATACACTATAACGAAAACGAAGGAAAATACTTTATAAATGTACGCACACACACACACACACACACACACACACACACACACACACACACACACACACACACACACACACACACACACACACACTCACACACACACACACATGAAGATGATATATGCTAAGTAAACAAATCTATCCTCTTTTGAGACCAGTGACAAGATGGACAATAAGTCAAAAAAGTACGCTGGCAAAATAAGACTTAAACATGGAGGAATGGGTGTATTTGGCCTCCTATGACTGCAATATTCAGAGATCTTCATTCAATATTCCTTCAAACCGCAAACGACCTTTAGGGAACTGATCGAAGCTTGTCTGGACTCAGGCTTGGCTTTTCCTTTCATTCAGTTAAATACTAAGGACTGGCAGGTAACCGTGCTGTTTATAGCAACCCTGGGAATATCCTGACTGGATACCACAAATATTCGGGAAAAGTCAAGTTAAATATTGACATTCCTCGCACACGGGGCCTCCTTAGTTACGTGAGCCGTGTAATCATGTGAGATAATCCGGGGGAAGTACGCTGGTTCATCGACCATCTGAGGTGTTCTCATCAATTATGTCTAAAAATGTGAAAATCACCGAGAGCAGTTTATCAAAACTCGCAACACAGACCAGTTATAAAGAGAATATATATATATATATATATATATATATATATATATATATATATATATATATATATATATATATATATATATATATATATATATATATATATATATATGTGTGTGTGTGTGTATGTGTGTGTGTGTATGTGTGTGTGTGTATGTGTGTATGTGTGTGTGTGTGTGTGTGTGTGTGTGTGTATGTGTGTGTGTGTATGTGTGTGTGTGTATGTGTGTGTGTGTGTGTGTGTGTGTGTGTGTGTGTGTGTGTGTATGATAGAACAAGCTTTTATTGATATCTGCATGAAACATTTTCTTCCCCTTTATCACTCTTCATTTTCCTTTTACATTCTTCATAATAACAAAAGTTACACATTTCAAAAGTGAAATTGGTATAGATTACATGTTCTTTAGTTACTCCAGTTCCTGAGAGAGCTGACGTGAACCGATAACGGAGCTTACATTCGGTCGCTGTGTATCTATGATGAGGAGCTGAAAAATAAGACTTACTGCTTTTTCTTCCTTCGCTGACTTGATGAGCCGGAAGCAAAAGTCGCAATAGAAAATGAAACCCTTCTTCCCACAAGGTTCCGGCGTCTCAGAACTAACTCGAACAAACTGGTGCTGTGATTCCAAGGCTATCGCATTTGGCAATCTTTGGCTGTGGACTAAAGTCCGCACACGATCTTCATCTTCCTTCAATCCTCTTTAGTTATATATATATATCTGGCAAGGTAGAAGCAGCACATGGGTAGACCTACCCTAGCTAGCTGCCTGCCCAACTTTCCAGGCATATGATGCCACATCGCCAGGAGCCGCTTGCCACTTCCAACAGGCTTGCAGAGCTGGGATACTCTTTTTCTCACTAGACATTTGCCAGATGCAAATGTCTAGGAAATATGCTGACTCGTACTGACCAAATGTTATCTTACAACGCAAAGCATGTCTGCCGTATTGGTCAGCCACTTCCTTGTCTCAGATACGCTGGAACTCAGTGGCAAGACGAAGAGCTATACAGATGAGAGGAGTATCTGGGTCAGGAAGAATGTGAGGAGAAAGAGTTTGGGTTAGCAGACACGAGGTTCCCTGAGAGGAGAGCCCTTGTAGCTGCTTGCAGGTGAGCCTTATGGTACGAGAGCACTGCTGTCTGGTCCAGCGTAGCTGAAGGCTCGCCGCAGGAGGGCTGAAGGCCGTACACCCAACGATGGATTTATCCCGGTTGCTTTGCTCGTGGGTCCACGGAGAATTGGGTTTAGATTAACCACCCGCAGTGTTATCACAAGCCCTACCTGCAGGGATGTAATCAGGACTGTATTCACCCGTGGAGCTCCGCAGGGCTTTTAAGCAGCATTTCAGAAATCAATTCTCCAGGGGCAGCACTGGAAGACAATGGCGATCTGGCAGGCAATGTTGGGGGGTGGGTGGTGCTAATACTCACCTGCTCTAGCTGGGAGGGGTAGGTGTTTCCACTGGACGTCATCCGATCAGTGGCTCACATTCTTGTCATATGTGGACGTCAGTGTATCATCGTATTCCCAGGGTCTGTCGTTGATGAAGAGATGGGGAAACACGAAGTAAACTCAGCTGATGAGGAGGAAGTGGGCGTCGTTTGCAACTGTGATATCAATCCTGTCCGTCTTGCTTTATATCTATCTATCTATCTATCTATCTATCTATCTATCTATCTATCTATCTATATATCTATCTATCTATATATATATATATATATATATATATATATATATATAATATATATATATATATATATATATATATATATAGCAAAAGAAACCCTAAGGAATTTTACAGTTATGTTATAAGCGAGTTATTACCATAATTCGGTCCATCATTTACGGAAAACGGTGACTTGCATCTGTATTTGCGAGCGAAGACACAACCCACCTCCCGAGTCCAGCTTCATTGATAAGAAGGGAGAACGTTCTTCAACACACTGACATATAAGCTGAAGACTTAATGTCAGTAATAAATGGAACTGAAATTAATAAAACTGTAAGCCCAGATAAATCTTATCCAAGGACGATGAAAGAGGCAAAAGTGAGATAGTTGAGCCTTTGACTCCCCTTTTCAGCATGTCATTTATTACGGGAAAAATTCCAGATGAATAGAACTTTGCGAATTAAACACTGATATTAAAAGAAGAGTAGTAAGTAATTATTGTCCAATTAGCTTAATGTCTGTAATTGGAAAATGTAACACTGATATTAAGAGAAATGTAGTAAGTAATTGTTATCCAATTAGCTTAACGTCTGTAATTGGAAAATGTGTGGAAACATCATTCGAGATAGAAATGTAAACCATTTACAGGACAACCTTCTCGCTCGTCTTCTTATGTTTCCCGACGATCATCACCTTCACCCTTTACCTTTCACTTGACCAGCAAGGGTTAAGTCTGGGCCAGCGGCGTCGAGGATGTGGTTCAGATGAGTGCGTCGTGAAGATGCGATTGCCCGGGGTGAAATGAATGTAGGTTAATCGTGGATGCTTTAGTGAAGTTGCGTTTAACTGTGCCTCTCTCCCCGAAGAGAAAATGATGGTAAGTGATAGTGCGGAAGAAGGCATTCATTCTCGAGTGTTAGCTTTTCTACATCTTTTCTCGGCATCATATCTTTATATTTTACCTGCACGAATGACGCTCAATTGCAGATCACGAATGAAGCTCTGCCCAAAGCCAGACTTACCAGAGTATGTCTTCGAACGAGATACTTCAAGAGACGAGATGCCCTCCACTCCATAATACATGAACCAGGGGGTCTTAAACTCTCTCATGACCGAGTCTCATAAACGACCAGGAGAGGAAGCCATTAAACCCCATGGCAATAATAACACACAGGAAGCGTAGGAGGAACTATGTGATATACATTTCCCTCCTCTGACCATTCTTTTTCTTCTTACCTCGTATCTTTGCAAGCCGTTCCTTATGGACACCTGCTCCTGATGGCTAACACTTCTAATCCGCTGGGAAGTAGTGAGCTCTCTGGTCTGGAACTGGTTCGAGGCTAAGACATACCAATAGGAGCGAGAACCTCTGAAGAAGACCCATCCAACTTCAGACCTTTGGTTGTAAGTCCAGTAGAGTCTGCTACATCGCCGTCCCCTTCTCTGGAACCAGTCAACATAATGGGCGAGATGGGTTAATCAATAAAACTTAATGGTTGAGAGTTATGGCCGAGGTTATGAAGCTCCGCGATTCATGAAGGCGGCAGCAGTGACAGGAGGGTTCCTTCGGCAGTTCCCGTTAAGGAGACATTCCTTACATCCAGACCCGTATCTTCAGATGACACGTGTGCTCTTATAAACGGGTTTGAATGACCCCCTGATATCCGATCGAGAATCGTTAATCGGATAATTGGGCAGCTGATACCGACATTTCAGGAAACGAGTCTGGTTTGTTCTATTTTGGTGACATCCTTTTATCAACCTGTGTGTATGTGTGTGGAGATGATGTGGAGATGATGAGGGATGTTGAAGGAGTAATCTAAAGATGATCAGTGTTGCGCTGCTCTTGAGATGATGATGGTACGTGTGCTGCGCGTTCCATCAGCTGTGTGTTGGGGATGATGGTGAGTGATGCTGCCTTCTGTGGCAGGGGAGAAAGGTAGCGTTTGTAACTACCATTTACGGTGGCAGGGAGAGAGTCGTGATGGTGCTTGATATTTTGCTTGACCTTGGAAGGCAGTGATGGTGACTGGAGCTCCACTGGCATGATGTAAGTAGTGGTATTGACTAATGTGCTTGTGGCACTGTGAAGGTCGTGATGGTCACTGATTTCATGGTCTCCAGGTGTTAAAAAAGAACTTTTTCTTATGTTTACATTCCAAGTAAAGTACTCCAAAAAGACAAGATGTGGTGGCTTACGGCTGATGGTAGCTTGTGGCTGGTTCTATACAATCACCTCTATGTAAGGTGTTGTTGGAAATCTAACGTATTTTGGGCTTTCTCAAAGTTTGAGTGAGATCCTTCAAGTTTGTTTGGGACACACATGTGAACACTAGCTCACTCTTATGTTCTAGTGACGTCCTGTATCTGTAACGTGATCTGCTCAACCCAATTTTGTATTCTTACACATTTGTATTAGTATTTCTTTGTATTACAGACATATCTCCATGGTATTCATACATTTATTTTAGTTTTTGTGGGACATAAGATTTTTGTACGCTAATGCGTACGTAATGCGTAGAAGGAAACAGGTGTCTGCTACCCGAAAAGTTTGCGGTGTTTAGAATAAGGCTGTACTTGTGTACGTTTATATTATACCTTTTCGATGTGGTAGTTGTGCTGAGCTGGAACGCCAAGACGAATGATCTCAGTTGGTCGGTGGAGACGGTATATCGTGGATGGTGCACTACTTTCATCCCTAAAGTCGCGGACGAGGTTCAGTCGTTGGTTACAGAGAGTCGATGTGTTAAGCGCCTCTTCATAGGTGACTGAAGAGATACCGAGGGTTATGTTACATAGACTTTTTATAATGAAACAAGTAGGAATGGGGAAGGTGAGTTTGGGTTCAATACTCTGTCTATTTTCTTGAGCGACTTCGATGGACGAAGAATGTAAGGACAGTGAGTTGCTGGAAGATTTGATAATGGTACTGATGGATTCCTTCCAGTTTAGGATGTCGTTCAGTGACACTGAATCTTGTGTGCGTGTGTGTGTGTGTGTGTGTGTGTGTGTGTGTGTGTGTGTGTGTGTGTGTATGTATGTGTGTGTGTGTGTTTGTTTTGTGTGTGTTTGTGGTGGTTTTTTTTTTTACAAACGTTAGGTGACGAGGAGAAGCACAGCAATAAGCTAACTCATAAATAAGTAGACGAGGTAACTTAGTGATATATATATATATATATATATATATATATATATATATTATATATATATATATATATATATATATATATATATAATATTATATATATATATATATATAATAACATTCATCATAAAGAATAAGGATTAAGTCTGTTCACTCGCAAACCAGAGAACCATATTAAATTAAGTGAATTTGAAAATCTCCTCCGTCAGCTTAATTTAGTAAGTTAATTAATTGCTCGTGTGCTCTAGGGACAGCAGTCCCTCGCGTCATTGCCAAACGCAGGTGGTATTCGGCCAGAGGAAAGGAAAGAATCACCTAACTAACGCCTTCACCCCCTCCACAAGGTCGTGGGTAACGGCGCTTGGAAGACGTAGCTGTGCTCTGTGTGTGAGTGTGTGTGTGTGTGTGTGTGTGTGTGTGTGTGTGTGTGTGTGTGTGTGTGTGCAAATGTCTAGGAAATATGCTGACTCGTACTGACCAAATGATATCTTACAACGCAAAGCATGTCTGCCGTATTGGTCAGCCACTTCCTTGTCTCAGATACGCTGGAACTCAGTGGCAAGACGAAGAGCTATACAGATGAGAGGAGTATCTGGGTCAGGAAGAATGTGAGGAGAAAGAGTTTGGGTTAGCAGACACGAGGTTCCCTGAGAGGAGAGCCCTTGTAGCTGCTTGCAGGTGAGCCTTATGGTACGAGAGCACTGCTGTGTGGTCCAGCGTAGCTGAAGGCTCGCCGCAGGAGGGCTGAAGGCCGTACACCCAACGATGGATTTATCCCGGTTGCTTTGCTCGTGGGTCCACGGAGAATTGGGTTTAGATTAACCACCCGCACTGTTATCACAAGCCCTACCTGCAGGGATGTAATCAGGACTGTATTCACCCGTGGAGCTCCGCAGGGCTTTTAAGCAGCATTTCAGAAATCAATTCTCCAGGGGCAGCACTGGAAGACAATGGCGATCTGGCAGGCAATGTTGGGGGGAGGGGGGTGCCAATACTCATCTGCTCTAGCTGGGAGGGGTAGGTGTTTCCACCGGACGTTATCCGATCAGTGGCTCACATTCTTGTCATATGTGGACGTCAGTGTATCATCGTATTCCCAGGGTCTGTCGTTGATGAAGAGATGGGGAAACACGAAGTAAACTCAGCTGATGAGGAGGAAGTGGGCGTCGTTTGCAACTGTGATAGCAATCCTGTCCTCCTTGCTTTATATCTATCTATCTATCTATCTATCTATCTATCTATCTATCTATCTATCTATCTATATATCTATCTATATATATATATATATATATATATATATATATATATATATATATATATATATATATATATATATATATATAGCAAAAGAAACCCTAAGGAATTTTACAGTTATGTTATAAGCGAGTTATTACCATAATTCGGTCCATCATTTACGGAAAACGGTGACTTGCTTTGAGGCAACAAAGCCTTTCTGCATCTGTATTTGCGAGCGAAGACACAACCCACCTCTCGAGCCCAGCTTCATTGATAAGAGAGGAGAACGTTCTTCAACACACTGACATATAAGCTGAAGACTTAATGTCAGCAATAAATGGAAATGAAATGAATAAAACTGTAAGCCCAGATAAACCTTATCCAAGGACGGTGGAAGAGGCAAAAGTGAGATAGTTGAGCACTTGACTCCCCTTTTCAGCATGTCATTTATTACGGGAAAAATTCCAGATGAATAGAACTTTGCGAATTAAACACTGATATTAAAAGAAAAGTAGTAAGTAATTATTGTCCAATTAACTTAACGTCTGTAATTGGAAAATGTAACACTGATATTAAGAGAAAAGTAGTAAGTAATTATTATCCAATTAGCTTAACGTCTGTAATTGGAAAATGTGTGGAAACATCATTCGAGATAGAAATGTAAACCATTTAGAGGACAACCTTCTCGCTCGTCTTCTTATGTTTCCCGACGATCATCACCTTCACCCTTAACCTTTCACTTGACCAGCAAGGGTTAAGTCTGGGCCAGCGGCGTCGAGGATGTGGTTCAGATGAGTGCGTTGTGAAGATGCGATTGCCCGGGGTGAAATGAATGTAGGTTAATCGTGGATGCTTTAGTGAAGTTGCGTTTAACTGTGCCTCTCTCCCCGAAGAGAAAATGATGGTAAGTGATAGTGCGAAAGAAGGCATTCATTCTCGAGTGTTAGCTTTTCTATATCTTTTCTCGGCATCATATCTTTATATTTTACCTGCACGAATGACGCTCAATTGCAGATCACGAATGAAGCTCTGCCCAAAGCCAGACTTACCAGAGTATGTCTTCGAACGAGATACTGCAAGAGACGAGATGCCCTCCACTCCATAATACATGAACCAGGGGGTCTTAAACTCTCTCATGACCGAGTCTCATAAACGACCAGGAGAGGAAGCCATTAAACCCCATGGCAATAATAACACACACGAAGCGTAGGAGGAACTATGTGATATACATTTCCCTCCTCTGACCATTCTTTTTCTTCTTACCTCGTATCTTTGCAAGCCGTTCCTTATGGACACCTGCTCCTGATGGCTAACACTTCTAATCCGCTGGGAAGTAGTGAGCTCTCTGGTCTGGAACTGGTTCGAGGCTAAGACATACCAATAGGAGCGAGAACCTCTGAAGAAGACCCATCCAACTTCAGACCGTAGGTTGTAAGTCCAGTAGAGTCTGCTACATCGCCGTCCCCTTCTCTCGAACCAGTCAACATAATGGGCGAGATGGGTTAATCAATAAAACTTAATGGTTGAGAGTTATGGCCGAGGTTATGAAGCTCCGCGATTCATGAAGGCGGCAGCAGTGACGGGAGGGTTCCTTCGGCAGTTCCCGTTAAGGAGACATTCCTTACATCCAGACCCGTATCTTCAGATGACATCGTGTGCTCTTATAAACGGGTTTGAATGACTCCCTGATATCCGATCGAGAATCGTTAATCGGATAATTGGGCAGCTGATACCGACATTTCAGGAAACGAGTCTGGTTTGTTCTATTTTGGTGACATCCTTTTATCAACCTGTGTGTATGTGTGCGGAGATGATGTGGAGATGATGAGGGATGTTGAAGGAGTAATCTAAAGATGATCAGTGTTGCGCTGCTCTTGAGATGATGATGGTACGTGTGCTGCGCGTTCCATCAGCTGTGTGTTGGGGATTATGGTGACTGATTCTGCCTTCTTTGGCAGGGGAGAAAGGTAGCGTTTGTAACTGCCATTTACGGTGGCAGGGAGAGAGTCGTGATGGTGCTTGATATTTTGCTTGACCTTGGAAGGCAGTGATGGTGACTGGAGCTCCACTGGCATGATGTAAGTAGTGGTATTGACTAATGTGCTTGTGGCACTGTGAAGGTCGTGATGGTCACTGATTTCATGGTCTCCAGGTGTTAAAAAAGAACTTTTTCTTATGTTTACATTCCAAGTAAAGTACTCCAAAAAGACAAGATGTGGTGGCTTACGGCTGATGGTAGCTTGTGGCTGGTTCTATACAATCACCTCTATGTAAGGTGTTGTTGGAAATCTAACGTATTTTGGGCTTTCTCAAAGTTTGAGTGAGATCCTTCAAGTTTGTTTGGGACACACATGTGAACACTAGCTCACTCTTATGTTCTAGTGACGTCCTGTATCTGTAACGTGATCTGCTCAACCCAATTTTGTATTCTTACACATTTGTATTAGTATTTCTTTGTATTACAGACATATCTCCATGGTATTCATACATTTATTTTAGTTTTTGTGGGACATAAGATTTTTGTACGCTAATTTTACTCGGACGTAATGCGTAGAAGGAAACAGGTGTCTGCTACCCGAAAAGTTTGCGGTGTTTAGAATAAGGCTGTACTTGTGTACGTTTATATTATACCTTTTCGATGTGGTAGTTGTGCTGAGCTGGAACGCCAAGACGAATGATCTCAGTTGGTCGGTGGAGACGGTATATCGTGGATGGTGCACAACTTTCATCCCTAAGTTCTCTGACGAGGTTCAATCGTTGGTTAGAGAGAGTCGATGTGTTAAGCGCCTCTTCATAGGTGACTGAAGAGATACCGAGGGTTATGTTACATATACTTTTTATAATGAAACAAGTAGGAATGGGGAAGGTGAGTTTGGGTTCAATACTCTGTCTATTTTCTTGAGCGACTTCGATGGACGAAGAATGTAAGGACAGTGAGTTGCTGGAAGATTTGATAATGGTACTGATGGATTCCTTCCAGTTTAGGATGTCGTTCAGTGACACTGAATCTTGTGTGCGTGTGTGTGTGTGTGTGTGTATGTATATGTGTGTGTGTGTGTGTGTGTGTGTGTGTGTGTGTGTGTGTGTGTGTGTTTGTATACAAACGTTAGGTGACGAGGAGAAGCACCAGCAATAAGCTAACTCATAAATAAGTAGACGAGGTAACTTAGTGATATATATATATATATATATATATGTATATATATATATATATATATATATATATATATATATATATATATATATATATATATATATATATATATATATATAACATTCATCATAAAGAATAAGGATTAAGTCTGTTCACTCGCAAACCAGAGAACCGTATTAAATTAAGTGAATTTGAAAACTCCTCCGTCAGCTTAATTTAGTAAGTTAATTAATTGCTCGTGTGCTCTAGGGACAGCAGTCCCTCGCGTCATTGCCAAACGCAGGTGGTATTCGGCCAGAGGAAAGGAAAGAATCACCTAACTAACGCCTTCACCCCCTCCACAAGGTCGTGGGTAACGGCGCTTGGAAGACGTAGCTGTGCTCTGTGTGTGAGTGTGTGTGTGTGTGTGTGTGTGTGTGTGTGTGTGTGTGTGTGTGTGTGTGTGCTTCTGTATTTTCCTGTGTGAGTTTGTTTACAGTTTAACACTACCTTCACTGCTTCTCCACCCGTCTGTGTCATTCACTTACCACTACACTCCTGTTTCTTCAAATAGAAATATGATAGATGTGACCCTGTCTTCCTCTTACCTTCTATCTCTTGTAACGCTGATGTATTTCTCTGTGACTTTCTTTTTGTGCATCGGTGATGTGTATCTCCGTTATCTCCACTCTGGTAACACACATCTGTGGCTCTCATCCTTTCTTTGAGGCTCTGCTACCTTACTACAGTTACAGTTTTTTGTTACCTTCTGTAACACCTTTCCTTATAACACCTTTCTGTGTAACACCTATCTGTGTAACAGCTTTCTGTTTAACACCTTTCTGTGTAACACCTTTCTGTGCTACACCTTTCTGTGTAACACCGTTCTGTGTAACACCTTTTTGTGCTACACCTTTCTGTTCAACACCTTTCTGTGCTACACCTTTCTGTGTAACACCTTTCTGTGCTACACCTCTCTGTGTAACACCTTTCTGTGCTACACCTTTCTGTGTAACACCTTTCTGTGCTACACCTCTCTGTGTAACACCTTTCTGTTCAACACCTTTCTGTGCAACACCTTTGTGTAACACCTTCCTATGTAACACCTTTCTGTGTAACATCACTCTGTGTAGCACCTTTATGCGCAACACCATTCTGTGCATCACCTTTCTGTGTAACCCCTACCTGTGTAACATCATTCTGTGGCAGCTCTACATGATTCAAATGTCAAGACAAAGCTGTTAACTGACACACGATTTTGCATTACGTATTCAATGTATATCCAAATATTCCAGTGCATATCCTTGTTCGTATCTTCCTTAATCTCCTGTATGATGAGAGTCATAACTATGCCATGCTCGTTGACCCTTTGATCGTTAATCATTTCGGAGGGAGGTATACCACATTGGGAATTATGTAGGTTGCTTCGTTACCCATCATGTATTACCTGAAAGTCCCATTGCATACATATGTAGTTTCTAAAAACTTATGATGTACGTATGTGATCGTGTGAGGGTATTTAAGTCCGCACACATAAGTATATAATGTCATTTAACGTTATTTTTCACTGTGCGCGGGGGAGGAATTCTACATTCGTGGGGTCCCCATCTCTTGGACTCGCTCTCTCTACCAGTATACAACTTAAATTCCTATATGGTGTCTAATTCACAGTTGCATCATTCCATTTATTCGGTTCGCTCACTGTTCTCATAACGATTGAGCTCTGGATGTGGAGGATTCAAACCTATTTCAACCGCATGGCAGGTCCGTACGCTAACCAAAGGACCACGAGGCGTCAATGATGAGTGCATCTCCCTGCCTCGCGGTAGGACAGGGTTCGATTCTTCGATGCCAAGAGTTTATTCATTATCATATATATATATATATATATATATATATATATATATATATTTCTGTTCATCTCCGATGTGTGGAAAATTGACGACTCAGGCAAAAATGAAGAGATTTATCAAGGTTGACGTGTTTGCAGACCTGACTCTTAAAGGTGAGGAAATGTACGAAGAGGGAAAGACTGACGGAGGAAGATAATTCCACTGCTTCACTCACTGAGGAGAACAGGTGTCATCATAACGCCCAATCCTCGTGTGGCTCGTCTTCACAAAGAAGCTATAGGAAGCATCAGGCAGAAGTGTACTACGGCGCCAAGCCTCGTTGGCTGGGAGACACACACGCAGACACTTCATGAGAGCAGTAACTGATTTAATACCTATAAAAGAGTAAGAGGTCAGCGAGGTTATGGCGGTCGAGGAGAGAGAAAAGTTGAAGAGAGGTGATGGCATAAGAGTTAATGAGACGGAATGCTTTTCATCCCACTGTAGCTAAGAAAGAGGTGGATGACATGGCCAGTCACCCCAGAGATATATACACGAGCAGTACTCCATACGGGGGCGGGAAGAAAGAAGAGAGATCCCTGTAAATGTGAATAATAGCCGCTCACATGAGATTTGATAAAGGCATCCATACACATCCCCAAGCTTTAGGAACGCTGGTATTCTGTGATGTGTGTCGTGTGATGCGTCCCAGATAGAATAAAGGATACGTATATATATACATATATATATATATATATATATATATATATATATATATATATATATATATATATATATATATATATATATTGTTGAAGGGTTGAATTATAGTGTTTTATAGCGGAATAGTTTGAAATGGGTAAGATTTGAAAAGAGATACGGGTGGATATTGCAGGTTTTTTCACTACTGACTTTAACCAAGTTGCTGATAAACTTATTTCGAGATGCTACACAAGTCTGCATTATGAGACAGAATATGTCCATTGCGAGAATAGAAAGAAATCGAAAAGTGGGGAGAGGAAGGGCAGGGAGAGTGAAGAATATAAGTTGGAATCATGGGTGGTGGTGTAAACAAAGGACGTTAAAGTGAATAGGGTGAATAGTTAAGGTTGGCCTACTAATATTTCTTCAGTGGATCACTTTATCCTCATTCTCGAAAATGTTGATATATTTCTGAAAGTCTTTATATATGTTTCTTCCCATCAAACAATACTCAAGGTTTTCCCCCAAAGGCCTTTATCTATCCCCCCACCTTTTCACTACTATCCATACGACACATACGCACAATAATCAAGATTAGATAAGGATTATCCTTATCGAATCTCTCTTTTTACTACAGATCATACGAAAAGTTTTATTTCATTTTCATTTTCTTTGATTTATGGCTCTGAGGAGAAACTACAGATGACAGGATGAGGTGGGAGAATGTTCGCTCTTTTGCATTGGAGAAGCGAGACAAGCATATCTCTGCCAGAGGAAAGGGAGGGGTATAGAAAGCATTACCTTATGCCTCACCCTGTCAAAGGCATTTTTGAGGACGTCGAGGACCACAGCGAGAGGTTCTTCCCGAATTCCCTGTGAGATGAGGACCAGAGAAACGAGTCACATGGGACAGAGTACCTGTAACTCTTGCTTGGCGTAAGCCACAGAGCCGTATCGGTGATGTCAAACAATGGAATGAGATTCTAAGTGAATAGGATAGTGAAGAATCAGAGATGGTTTCAAAGACTTTATGAACAGCAGAGGTAAGAGCGATGGGACTATGATAGGAAGGGGTTTAGAACAGTCTGTTATCTTATGAGTAAGCTTCCCGTAGTGTTCATTTACCACTGTATAAGTCAGGAAAATTGATTTATATGGACCTTAGATTTTTTGAGTTCCATAATTGTGAATAATAAACTTCAATGGAATTTTCAGCAAAGCTGTTTGCCTCCTCCCCATTATTATTTTTTTTTTTTTTCAAAAGCTCATAAACCTGGACTTTGGGGATGCCTCATATCCAGTTTGCGAAGCAGAGCTTTGGTAAAGCTGAATAATTTCCAATCAAAATATTTATGATTCTGTAATGGTGCCTTACCCCCAACGGGAGTCATGCTTGATTTTGTCATCTACATATTTGATCCGATTATCAGCGGATGAAAGATGTATTTACTCATGAATGCATTTCATGGTGTTTCCGGACGTACTGATGATTTTGCATTGCTGCAAACTCTGTCCAATAGTTTGTGTTTGTGTGTGTGTGTGTGTGTGTGTGTGTGTGTGTGTGTGTGTGTGTGTTTTAGGGAGGAGGTAGATGCTATACAAGGAATGAAGGATTCCTGTAATGAATAGTGGAATAGATGTCGATAAGGGTCATCCGTATAATACGCTATAAGGGAAGACTTGAGACAAGGAAGAGAAGAGCTTGCATATCACCCATTGTTTAGTTCACTATAACTGTTTCTACCCGCCTGCGAAGCGATCCGACTGGTTTCCAGGATAGTGAATGACAAACGGAACGCTGTTAGTCATCTAGCTTCATTCGTAGGCACTGCGTGCTTCTTCATTCTACCAACCACTGCCCTTTCTGATCTGCCTTCCTCCCACCTTTAAGCATGCCACATGCAACACCACGCGCTTCCCTAACTACATTCCATTCCTCACCCACTCCTCTCGCTTCCTTTAGTCTCGGTTTTTGCCATTCTACACTCAATCTCTCCTGGTATTCCTTCACACAAGTCTATTGTGCAAGCTCACTTACTCTCACCAGTCTCTTCATACCGACATTGTTTCCTCTTTTTCAAAAACCTTTACAAATCTTCACCCTCGCGTCCACAAGACTGAAATTAGACATCCCACCAGCTTCCCCTCTCAGCACATTTACATCCAAAAGTCTCTCTTTTACGCGCCTGTCAATTTATATTTAATCTAATAATGCCTGTTGACCACCTCTTCTATCCACATATTAAATTTGTGCATATCCTTCTTATTGAACCAGATATTCCCAATCACCAGTCCTTTTCCAGCACATAACTCCATAAGCTGTTCACCTTTTCCATTCGGAACACTGAATACCCCATGCACCCCAATTACACCCTCAAATTGCCAAATTATTTACCTAAGCATTTAAATCACCCATCACTAATACCCGGTCTCCTACATCAAAACTGCTGACACACTCACTCAGCTGCTCCCAAAACACTTGCCTCTCATGATCTTTCTTCTCATGACCAAGTGCATAAGGACCAATGATCGTCACCCATCTCTCGCCACCCACTTCTGGTTTTAGCCACATCATTCTAGAATTTACCTCTTTACGCTCTATCACATACTCCCACAACTCCTGGGGTAATCATAAAGTCTCCTGCAGTTTATTTTTCCCACCTGTGTGTGAAATTTGGTCGAGGGTAGATCTCCCCCCCATCCCTTCTTACATTTCATCGTTTCTTTCTCATCTTTCTTTTAACTACTTTGATCACCGACTTCCCTCGCATCATTTGTCGTACGTGTATTCCCTCAACAGTCCTCCTCTGCCATAGTTATCTTCTTTCTCAACTTTCCCTGTGCCTTCCCCGCCCTCCCATCCATCCATCCGTCTCGACCACCCTAACCCCCCCCTGTTCCCAGCTCTTCTATCCTCTACATGCCACTTATATATCATCCGTCTTACCTCTGTCTCTTACCCATCTATCTCCCTCCCCATCTGTCGCGTCTCAAGCCACCCATTCCCATTGATCCCCCCACGACCATTTCTCTCCCACTTCCTCCCCCTTAGTCATCCGTTCGTATGCCATTTCTTTCCCCTCTTCCCACTCCACTCCTATGGCCACTCCTCCAATTTTTTTTTTTTTCAGAAGCCATTGTTTTATTCTTCACCATCACACTTCGCCGTCCCTATTGGAGTCATCCTCTGCTTTAACTGTCTCTCCTCAACCATTCCCTCCCTCAGCCATTACTTCTCTAGCCATCCTTTCACTAGCTTATCCTTATTCTTTACCATCATAGCCCTTATCTATCCTCTTCTCTAACTATCAGCCCCCCAGAATTCACCTCATTCCACAACCCTCACCTATCCCTTAACTATCACTTCTTTAATGATCCTATCACTCAGTCATCCTCTTCTTTAGAGATGCGTTTTCCAATATTTTTCCATTACGACCATACGCCACCTCGTGCATCCCCTCCGTGGGCCATTTCCCTCAACCATTCCTTACCTCGATTTTCCCTTCACTCATCACCCCCTCATCCTCCCCAGCTGATATGCCTCCCCACTGCCGTCTCCTGACATTCCCCATGAACACATAATGGTTCTGTTGGTCTGACTGCCCGTATCGACTGCTCCCCTTACCCTACTTATTCTCCCAAGCTGTGCCTCACACTAGCCATTTACGCTACCGTTCCCCCGCCACCCATCTCTTTTCTTTCCCCTCGCCCAATGTTCCCCTCTTTTCTTAATCTCTCCCCTTGGGCTGGGACCTCCCTGCTGTCTCCTCCTCTTCCCCTCTCTCCTTCCTACTTCGAGATGAGTCATGCGTCCTGCCAGTTATCCTCCGATCGTCTTTCTGGCTTTGGGAGTTTCCTCGCCATTATCAAACTGTCCCTCAGTGCCCACTTCACCTCTCTTCCCAATCAAGAACGTAGAAGCTACACAGGTGTACATAATGAGGTTGTGCGATTCGTAGACAAATGGACGTATCGCTACGTCAGAAACACCGAAGAATAGCATCAGCAACTCGAGGATCAAACCAAGTGGTGAGACGAGCTTTACAGAACAGCACAAAACAGTGTGGTAGAAACGACAGGACAACGAAAGGGACAAACTGTAGACCTAAGGAAGCTCGAACTAGACTCCCACGGAGCCTTAAAGCCCCGAGAGAAGCCTCGGTCGCCACCCAATCTACACAATAAGTAGTTTGAAGCTTGGCTTACCTCGTCTCCTCCCTGAACCTACTACTACTACTACACACACACGCACACTTCAGTGAAGCTTGCATTATACATCTGTACACTGTATGACTATCCCCTATTTCTCCATTTGACCCCTTCCCTCCCCAACAAATCCTCCCTTAACCACCCAATAAAAAGAAAACGGAAAAGAGAGTGTGCCCTCCTCACTCACCTCCCTCCCTCAACCCCCTTAGTTCAGCGAATCAGTTGAATACCCCCCGCCCTCTTCCCCTCAGGAATTGTGACGTCACGTGTTTATAGCTTCGTCGTGCTGGCTGGCCGTAAAGGCAATGAGCCAAGCACAATGTGTAGGGTGGCGGGATGTGGGTGGGTGGGGGAGCGCTCCTCGCTCGCCTGGCCTGGCGTCTACCAATAGAATGTACCAATTAAAACGGGAGAAGAACCACGGCCCTGGAGGGAGGCAGATGACTGGAAGGGTGGAAGGAACGGAAGGGCGACGACTGGGGGGAATGTAGAGACTGGTGGTGGTGGTGGTGGTGGTGGCAGTGTGGTGCTGAAGTGGTTCCAGACGTGCTATCGCGGTGGCGTGGGCAAGTCTGATGGAGGCGGCCGATGCTGTGGAGTGGGTCTTGACGTGGTCTTGTGGTGGTTGGAAGCAAGTCTGTAGCCGATGTGGTTGAGGTAGCCAGAGGTAGCCAGAGGTTTAGGATAGAGAGACACTCATGCAACTGTGGTGGAGGTGGCCAATGGTTCTTGGTGGTAGGAAACCTACAAGGAGACTGGTACTACCCAAGAAGAAGGGTCGTACTACAGAAATACTGGCAGGACTGAGGAAGTCTGGTAGTCCTGTGGAAGAATAGCAGTACTGGCGTAGACTGGTTAGGATATAAAAGGAATGATGGGTGCTACGTGCCGGATGAGGTATATGTACATGTACATGTACTTTGGTACATGTAGGACCAACCAGGATGGTAGTACGTACACCTTACTGATGAACAGTACGATTACAGTGATTATGAAAGTGGTCATTAAGGAAACAAATAGGTACGACTTCATCATCAGAAGTTAAAACAATAGGTAATGATAAGTCATCCTAAGTGTATCGTATTTAATACCACTGATGGCGCACGACCCCAACTTTCCCCTATAACATAAAAAAAAGACAGAAAACGTCCCTGTTAATGTTCTGAAAACAGAGGCAGAAATATGTGTATGACTGTCATTTCACTTTTTCAACGTTCACTTATTTAGCTCTGAAAAAAAAAAGAATAATGAATTCAGACACTTGATTTTAATTTCACAAAGTACAGTAAAAAATAGAACGGTTTCAGCGCCTAAGTACATAAGGCTTAAACAATCATCTGAGTACGTATTTTATAGATTACTGTAATCCAGAGAGAAAGGATTTTGTACATATATATATATATATATATATATATATATATATATATATATATATATATATATATATATATATATATATCCCTGGGGATAGGAGAGAAAGAATACATCCCACGTATTCCTTGCGTGTCGTAGAAGGCGACTAAAAGGGAAGGGAGCGGGGGACTGGAAATCCTCCCCTCTCTTTTTTTTTTTCCAAAAAAAGGAACAGAGAAGGGGGCCAGGTGAGGATATTCCCTCAAAGGCCCAGTCCTCTGTTCTTAACGCTACCTCGCTAACGCGGGAAATGGCGAATAGTATGAAAGAAAGATATATATTCCTATAAGTGCACTGGGGAATGGAGCACGATAAGTTCCCACGTGCACTTTCGTGTAATTATCACATCATCAGGGGAGATACAAGGAAGAAATATAACAGCCAGTTGATATACTGGAAGCATTATTAATCCAATTATATCAATGTATGTGGGCAGATATTTCTTGTAGCAAAAATTATATATGTATACATATCCCATCAGAACTCCACTCAGAGAAAGAGGTTATTGCGTAGGAAGACTTCGTTGTATAAGTGATTCAACTTCAAAAAGTTTATTCCAAATATAAATATATATATATATATATATATATATATATATATATATATATATATATATATATATATATATATATATATATATATATATAGGTAGATAGATAGATAAATGGAAGGGTAGATGAAGAGGTAGATTGAAGGTCAGCAGGGAACTTGAAACATTATTCTGATCTTCACTACACCGACACACCTTCACTACAAAGGCCGCAGCTACACCCTTATCTTCATTGCCAAGTCCATCATGACCACATCTTCAGCATTACACGTTTGATGCAGTTGACCTTTGACCAAGATATTAATGCTGGGGGTCAGAGGTTAAACTTTTCCACAGACAAGAAAAAGAAAGAAGGAAAACACACCGTTTTTCATATCATTTTTATCATTATCATTATCATTATTATTATTATTGTTATCATTATTAGTATATTATCATTATTATTATTATTATTATCATTATTATTATTATTACCATTATTAGTATTATCATCATCATTATTATGATTATCATCATTATTTCATCATTATTATTATCATTATTATTATTATTATTATTCATTATTATTATTATCATTATTATTATTATTATTATTATCATTATTATTATTATTATTAGTATTATTATTATTATCATAAGCTCTATCATCATAATTTTCAATTTTATCAATATCAAAATTATCATTAATTTAATATTTCTGCTCTTATCATTATCTATGAAACAGTAAACGTACATATTACTAATTGCTTTTTCTTTCATAATGATAATATTAGTAACAGTTGCAGCAAAGTTGCGAAGCTACTGCAGCTATGGTTGGTTGTAAAACTCAGGCCAACACGAGTTTGCTCCATCCTTCCTGGCACTTGAGGATGGCAGGGAAATGTAATTAGGTTCCCTTACAGTTACATGATATTGTAATCCTAGAAATGGAGTGACTTTACGATACAGTTTTTCCCTCATATGTGTGTCGTATCTGCACTTAGCCTGAGGCGACCCCGGTGTGGCTCACTCGTTTCTTACGCGTTGTGGACAATGTGTCTTGCTGTCTTGCCTCGTACAAAGAGTCCCCTGTTATTTGTGTGTGTGTGTGTGTGTGTGTGTGTGTGTGTGTGTGACTGGTTTTTACCCAACACCTCTATGTATGTGCGTGGAGGACCGTGTGGAGAGTGGTGGTGAGCTCTCTCTCTCTCTCTCTCTCTCTCTCTCTCTCTCTCTCTCTCTCTCTCTCTCTCTCTCTCTCTCTCTCTCTCTCTCTCTCTCTCTCCCCTTTGGGTTTATGGTCTGGGTGTCCACATTGCCGGCCAACCCCTAGGTCATTACCAGGCACTGGAGCCAGAGCTAATCTAAAGATATGAGCCCGACCCAGCCTAGCCTATGTCTCTCCCATCCCAGGCGAATCTTACTCTGGATATAGCTCGGATGAAAATGCGACAACCAATGACATTACACCATGAGTGATGTTATTGATATTGACATTAATAATAATGATGCAATTAATTATCATTATTATTAGTTTGTTTTACAATTATCATTATTGTTTATGAATTATGGTTATGTTTACAACTTTTGTTACCCTAATCGTCTGTGTAAGTTTTGTCGAAGCCGCTTTTGCATTTAAGCTTACCCTTACCTATGGCATGAATACATGTCTGTAGATTATACACAAAAGTATTCATACATACACGCTAATGCGCATTTACATACAGATTCTGACAAAGGCCACAGGAAAACAGCTTTGAGGGGTACCAAAAGAGAGGCAGCGATGCCTTGAACAGCATCCACCAGAGGCAGCTATGGTTGGGGCAGCATCCATCAGAGGCAGCAGTAGCAAGAACAGCATCCATCAGAGGCAGCAATGGCTAAGGCTGCATCCACCAGAGGCAACGATGAGTGGCGAAACATCCACTAGAGGCTGGCGATAGCAGTTAACAGCAGCCATCAGAGGCAGCAGTAGTGGCTAAGACTTCATCCGCCAGAGGCAGAGCGGTTGCTGGAGAAGCATCTCGCGAGAGGCAGCGGCGGCAGGAGGAGCAGCGCCCCTCTGTGAGTTCTTCCTCTCCCCTTCCTGACGACAACATTAACAGACGAACGAACCCAGACGACGACACTCATAAACCGGCCATATCCCGGCCATAAACTAGGGGCAAGTGACCGCTGAGGGGAAACTTGAAATAAGGAGAAGATAAGGAAATAAAGAGGGATCCGCAGTTATTCTGACGTCGTGACGGATGGAGGGGTGAGAGAGAGAGAGAGAGAGAGAGAGAGAGAGAGAGAGAGAGAGAGAGAGAGAGAGAGAGAGAGAGAGAGAGAGAGAGAGAGAGAGAGAGAGGTGGGGGCGGATGAGACAGGGAATATACCGAGTAGATCTCATCGAAAGGGATATTAGAGACGGTAAAGAGAGAGAGAGAGAGAGAGAGAGAGAGAGAGAGAGAGAGAGAGAGAGAGAGAGAGAGAGAGAGAGAGAGAGAAGGCGGATGAGACAGGGAATATACCGAGTAGATCTCAGCGAAAGGGAAATTAGAGACGGTAATAGATAAGAACGAATGATGAACATGGGAGCACAGTCGGGACAGAGGATGACAGATTTGGTCTGTAAGAACTACAGTGCTGAATACTGAAGCGACATCACTCTCGTGCTGAAAAGTAAGAGACACTGAAATGATGTTGCTTGAGCATTGAAGAGATGTCGGTATCGTGCTGAGTAAGAGCGCTGAAGTTATGTCCAAAGTGGCACTGTAAATATTTCATCTCCAGACCTTCTGGTCTCCTTCTCGTCTTCAGTCAGACAAAGATGTCGGGCTAGACTCAAATGATATCTTCACCTTGAACACACCATACGTGTCCTCCCCCTTTTTTTTTTCTCTCTCTCTTTACTACCTTGCCTTGACGCTTCCCCGCCTCCCTACGCCTTCTTTATCTGTTCCCTGTTCCTATCTTCATCTAAGGAATGACTTCCATTTGTCAACGAGTGAAGATGTGAAGATTTTCACCCATCGCAAAAACACTGGAAAGCGAAGAGAAGCTGCGGAATGGAATTGTAAGACGATGGTTTCGATGGCCGGTAAGTGCATTGTACTCACCCACGAACTGTCGACGGTGGATTTGATATATCTAAACTCCCCAAAGCATTTCTGATTCATTTACATAAAAAGAAAAGGAAAAACAAAAATGTCGAGTTTTTGGTTGCTGTTAGTGCATTGCATTTACCTACAAATTGCCTAGGGTGGATTATATACATTTGATGTATCTAATAGATTGAACTCCCTCAAAACCAGCCTACGCAGTTTCACGTGAAAAGATCTAAAAGTAGATAAAAAAAGATAAAGATACTAAAGTCTCATTTATTTATTTAGTTGAAATGGTATATTTTCTTTCATAGCCTCTGTTCCTTATCGCTGTTTCCACCTCCCTCCTGCGCAGTTTTAAAAGCTTTTACGTGTAAGGTTTTTTCCTCCTTGTGTAATTAAATCGTTAACGCTAGCGTCTCGGACGGGGTCTGGAGGGGAGGTAAAGAGACTGTGTGTCTGGAGACCATAACGGCCCTCAGGAAACGTGCTTGCCCCACTGTACTCCTTAACCTCTCTTGGTGTACAATTCTGTGTGGTGCTGTAATCTGTGCTTCTATTTCATTCCCCCCTCCCTTTTTTTTTTTTCTTACACAGCTCTCTCTCTCTCTCTCTCTCTCTCTCTCTCTCTCTCTCTCTCTCTCTCTCTCTCTATCTCTATCTCTATCTATCTATCTATCTATCTATCTAGCAGAAAGCAGGGCTGAAGCAAAACAGGCAAAGCTTATTGTAAACGAACCGAGTGTAGGTATACGAGATCTCATGTGGTGGATATGCAGCCGTTTATTATGGTGCCTCGTTACCTGGCCTGCAAAAGAGACTGTATGAGCGTAGTGAGGATGTAAACGTACCTCGAGAGCTATCTATAGCTACCACGTATGATTTGCTAGTGTCTAGCTCAAGGATGACGTATCAGAGGAATATGAGTAATGCTGACTGATTGAAGCATTCCACGCCAGAATGGCTACAGAAATACTATTTTTCAAACGATATCATGTTAAGGATTTCAAAGTTGCAACCCCCTCTTCCCTCCGTACAAAATCTCGTCGTACACCTTTCGTGTGTTCTCAAAGCCACTCTCTACTTTCGCCTACATGTCAATGGTAGAGACGCCTTATCTTGTCCCCAACTCTTCTTTCCTTTCTATTCATAGCTCCACCTGCTTGGCATGTACCAGTGAGTGGCCTTAAGACAAAAGCTACTAAAACCTTGTTTAGTAAGCGACGTCAGTCATTTTCACTTTAACCTTGTTCTCATCCTCCTCATCAATTTTCATGTTACATTTACAGGTGTATATGAGACACACATCATTCTCATTTTCAGTCTATCTTCATTTTTTCTTCCTATCTTATCCTGCCTTGTTGAGCCTATTGTATTCTACGAACTCAAGTAAATAGCGGTATGATAATTGCACTTCTTTCTTCCTATCCTATCTTGCTTTAGTTCATTGTATTCTATCGATCCTAGCAATGACCGGTGTGATAGTAGATTTTGCTACGGGAGATAGGAAACTTTTAATGAAAATACTTAGCGTAGAGATAACACTGCCCTGTCATAAGGTCTCTACCCGAAAAAAAAAAGAAATCAAATCGGAAATTAACAATATAGAGAGAATTGGGAAGCGATTCATGAATAGAGAACCGTTGGGATGTAACATACGAACTACATGTGAGCTACGTGAGAGAATGGAAAGATGGGAGCTCAACCATCCAGAGAAAAGAAAGGAGAGTAGACCACATGACAGCAAACTGAAGGGATAGATGACAATATCATGGGCCTAAAGCCTATCTACAAGGAGGAAACAGCGATTAAGTTTGCACGAATACAGTGTAGTACACCGAGGAAATATCAAAGTAAAATATAAGAAATCCCAGAGAAAAAAAGGACAGCTTAAATCCTCTTTCATGAGAAATAAGAAACATGCTTGGAACATCAGACAAAATGTTAAAAGAAAACTTGATATCTGACTGAAGTCAGTCCCAGATGATCCCAGGATCGATGATTCCGTAGCGAGTGTGTCACAACAGAGAAAAATGGTATTATCCATCAAGCCAGACGTTCGCTGGGAGCTGCGCGCTCACCCCGCCTTCTGGCGAAATCTCTGCGTTAGTACTCGTGAGCTGAGAGGTGAGTACGCATCCTGCCTGGAGCTGTTGCTCTGTGTCCACTTGCTGCTTCTCATCTTACTCTTCTCTTTCCATCAGAATTATCCTCCTCCTCTTGCCTCTCTCGTCCTCCTCATTCCTCACTCACGTGAATCGTACACTGAACACAGGGCAGTTGCTGTGAGCACAGTCCCTTTAATGTCGAGATGAGGTTAACATCACACTCCCCGAACAAAGATGGAACACGTAAAGGGTGAATCTGAAGCAACTGCCGTGATTGTGTTGCGTAAACGATCACTCTTGATAGATACAGCTCGTCCACGAGTGAACACAGTGAGGCTCACGAAGTATTCTAAGCCTACGATGAGTACGGATCATTAGAAATACAATAAGGTTAATCTAGACGGAACAGAATGCTTATTCTACACTCAAAACTTCCCTGACAGCGAATACGTGGATGATACAAACGGAAATCTTACAAAGAGAACGTGGCACACGTTCACACATTAGCCAGCACGATTACTGTGTCGTGAACGTGAGCCACTGACGGTGGAGAATGCAACGTAGAAAATACGAGGCGTTGATTATCCTCATTATGCGACAGTATCAACGTCATTAGTGTGTGGTATGTGTCCCATTTATCCTTCCCGTGTGCGTTGTCACTCAGGGACGTCTCTTATCAGTCCCCTCTCCTTGTCTTTAGGGAGAGGAATATGGAGACTCGTCTCTCGTACGCCCTTCCGTTCCGCCCTGACACAGGCTTGTTCCATAGCAGGAGAGATAATTTTGAGAGATAGATGGAGATGATCTGACACAGCACGGGAGCAGATTGCATTGTGGAGGGATTTTGATGACACGGACGCAAAGGCACTCATCCCAAGCTTAAGGGGAAAAAGTTCCTTTATGATGTATGGACCTCTCAGACTCTCTGTAGTAAGGAATTCCGAACAGATTCCTATGAAGATGAAGATTATTGGTTTTTTCAGAGATTTATAAACTCTCTCTCTCTCTCTCTCTCTCTCTCTCTCTCTCTCTCTCTCTCTCTCTCTCTCTCTCTCTCTCTCTCTCTCTCTCTCTCTCTCTCTCTCTCTCTCTCTCTCTCTCTCTCTATTCGTATATGTGTATCTTAGTGCAGTTGCTCTTTTGTGTTAATATCTAAAATGCAAATAGATCATCAAATTTTCAAAAATTTCATCAAACTGAAACCCATTTTTGCATATCTACATATTTACTTGTACAAAAGCAAGAAGTGCTTTCATTCTGCTAACTCTGTATCCAATTCAGCAGATACTGTTGAGAAAAGAGGCAGGGTTGCTCACACAAGTGCAATAACACTTTGAAGATCTGAAGTTCTTTGCACAAAACAGGTCTTAAAGTGTCATCCAAAGTGTGCCTGACATCCTTGACAACCTTCTGACAGCATCTTACTAAATGTCGCAGTTGATTAACAATGCAAGAATTATACCACTGCCGGGCGACCACTTTATCCCATGCACGCCTCTCACTCTCCTGCATGTTCAGGCCTCGGTCGCTCAAAATATTTTTCAATCCATCCTTCTGTCTCCAATTTGCTCTCCGGCTTCTACATGCTCTGTTCATTTCTGACAAGCTTTCCTCACTCCTTCTCTATGTACGTCCAGACTATTTCAACACACCCTCTTCTGCTCTCTCAACCACACTCTTTCTTTTACCACACCTCTCTTAGTCTTTCAATATTTACTCGATCAACAGAACTCACACCACACATCATCCTCAAACATTTCATTTCGAACACATCTACCCTCCTCCACACCGTCTTATCAATAGCCCATGCCTAATATCATATGATAATTTTGGGACTGCTATACCTTGAAATATACCTCCCAGATAACTATCTCTCTTCTTATTCTTCAGTGCTCCCAGAATGTTTGCTCCTTCACCGACCGTATGACTCACTTCCACTTCCATGGTTCCATTTGCTGCCATATCCACTCCCAGGTATCGAAAACACTTCACATAATCCAGTTTTCAATTCACACTCACATACCAACTACTAACCTACCCCTCAACTCTGCTAAATCTAATAACCTTGCTTTTAAGCACACTGATTCTCAACTTTCTCCTTTCACACACCCATCCAAACTCAGTCACCAACTTTTGTAA
>NC_092231.1:11820696-11898196 GCF_036320965.1 Panulirus ornatus
TTTTTTTTTTTTATACTTTGTCGCTGTCTCCCGCGTTTGCGAGGTAGCGCAAGGAAACAGACGAAAGAAATGGCCCCCCCCCCCCCATACACATGTACATACACACGTCCACACACGCAAATATACATACCTACACAGCCTTCCATGGTTTACCCCAGACGCTTCACATGCCTTGCTTCAATCCACTGACAGCACGTCAACCCCTGTATACCACATGACTCCAATTCACTCTATTTCTTGCCCTCCTTTCACCCTCCTGCATGTTCAGGCCCCGATCACACAAAATCCTTTTCACTCCATCTTTCCACCTCCAATTTGGTCTCCCTCTTCTCCTCGTTCCCTCCACCTCCGACACATATATCCTCTTGGTCAATCTCTCCTCACTCATTCTCTCCATGTGCCCAAACCATTTCAAAACACCCTCTTCTGCTCTCTCAACCACGCTCTTTTTATTTCCACACATCTCTCTTACCCTTACGTTACTTACTCGATCAAACCACCTCACACCACACATTGTCCTCAAACATCTCATTTCCAGCACATCCATCCTCCTGCGCACATCTCTATCCATAGCCCACGCCTCGCAACCATACAACATTGTTGGAACCACTATTCCTTCAAACATACCCATTTTTGCTTTCCGAGATAATGTTCTCGACTTCCACACATTTTTCAAGGCTCCCAAAATTTTCGCCCCCTCCCCCACCCTATGATCCACTTCCGCTTCCATGGTTCCATCCGCTGACAGATCCACTCCCAGATATCTAAAACTCCTCTTTAATATATATATATATATATATATATATATATATATATATATATATATATATATATATATATATATAGAGAGAGAGAGAGAGAGAGAGAGAGAGAGATATGATTATAATAATAATGATAATAATAATTTTGCGACTGAGGATCGCGAGAGGTAACTTGCTCAAATCCAACAGTATATCTTTATGATTACTATCTTTCATGTGAAGTATTTAAGTTATACATTGCGTAACTTAGTAGTGTTATATATAGAACGAAAGCTTCGATATGTCTTGGCAGTATATGTACCATGCAGGTAAGAGAATGGTTTCACCCGCTTCAATGAACCAGTACCACTAACACCTCATTCCAGTCACTCACATACACAGGCTATTTATCTTAGTGTAAAGAAGAATTTAAAAAGCACAGGTGAAATCTATGAAAGAACCGCCGGATACAGGAATTAAAGAATAAAGGTACTGGGTGGAAAATCTGGCACATCTAACGCACCACACCAACACCCTCTCCAGCTTCATGTAAAGACGAGGAAAACTGCAAACACTTGAGCCTCACAGGCGGACGCCTCCTGAATAGAAATATTCTTTACCCTTTGTTAGAATTAACAAACGCAGAGAACTATCGCTGAGCGGCCACAGAACATCAGATGGTTGTAGAGAATATCCATGAATATCTCTTTGTCTTTTTTGGTCGTTTACTGAAAGGACAAGAATTTTGGAGACGATGGTCATGGGCTCTTGCGAATGCAGTGGTCAAGACATAGTTAACAGAACGGAAGAAAACTAGAAGAGAAATAGATCCTCGGCTTCAGTCTGGTTGTCCCATTCTCATTCAGTCAGGTGTCCATAGGAATTATCAATAGGATAATGAAATGGTGTTAAGAAGGGAATCAACATGACAGATTAGGGAGAAATGTACATCCTCACTGACAGGGCCAAGTCCACTATATCTTTCTCGAACGTCCACAAACTCCTCATTAATGACAGTGCCACGAATCAACGCGACAAAACTCAGAGACATTGATAAGGTCAGATGAATCTTGATAACAGGTCATTGATTTTGATTTGATGAAGATTGGTAATACGAAGACAGTATTTTCCAAAGGAGTCCACGCTTTTGCCTCTACGAATATAATACCACACATTCAAATTGGCTTTTTCTCTTGCACGATTTGCCTTAACTGAAGCTGTAAAAGAACAAAAGACAAAAGATTTCCAGTACGACCAACGTGTCGGAATGTAACTCCACTACTTGAAGTTGGGAATGATAATTTCGATAGTTCAGATACTGCAAGGACAACAAATGGTCGCGATGCAGGAGAGTAATCTGTTATTTCATCCAGGATGTTGTGTGTGTGTGTGTGTGTGTGTGTGTGTGTCTTGAAATTTATTTATAGTCCCGCTGGAGAGATTATTCATCGGTGAAAGTCAAAAAGAAGAATTCTTACAGGCAACGCTGAACGCTGAATTGACGATGATTTATTTCTCTTACTTCGTTCACCGTTTTTTGTAAATGGTAAGGCGAAGTACGAGAGACTAGTTACTCATGATAGTAGCGACTTTTGAAACCCATCAGTGACGCTGCTTACCTCATATGCTTATAACCTGTGTTGCTCTACCCAAACGGGGAATTTGAGCTTTTCCATAACCATATCTCAAGCTTTGTTCTCTTTTCTCGTGCTTATGGGCACTTTCTGTTCCTAATTCCTTGCAGTTCTTTTCGCAATGATAATACTCTTCATTCTTTATTATTCATCATGTCAGAAAAAAATTTATGTAATGGTAGATGGATGGGATGAAACCACTTTTTTCACTGTTACTTTGTACAATTGAATGTGTTTTTCTTAGTACACTTTTTTCTAGCTTTTTGGGGGTGTGGGGGTCGGCCTTAGATACTTTTCATAAAACTGTATAATCTCTTTATTAGTATCTTTTTTTGAGTTCATTCATAATATCTTCGTTTATTTGTTCCCCTTACTTATAACTTCTTGAATTTAAGCCAAGTTCTGAACTCGCTTGTCTGGTCAAGCCCTCATATTCATCAGTTGTGAATTTCCGTCTTCAATCTGTTTTCCCTTGACTGAGTTTTTTGTTCTTTTATCTTGATTCTGCGTGGCTCCAATTCTCAGTTTGCTTCTATATTTTTTTTTTGCATTTTCTTTCTCTTTTAGGCACAACCCCTGCAAACCATCATGTCTGGGCTAAGACGCCGAATCAGAGAGCTACTTTTTCAACGTCCAGTAAAGATAAGAAGTCCTCCAGGGAGGACACTTCAGGTATTTCGTGCCTCACCCATTCTCTCAATACGATGGTTCCTGCTTACATAAGCCTGCACTGGGTGGCTGGTGCCGGACATGGCCATTCTCCCGTCGGAGATGAAGTGACGTGAAAGTTAGATCCATCGTGAATGGTACATTATGATAAGTGGTCTTATGCGCAACACTGTCCGTAAGTATTCCTCTACATATAAGTCTGCATCCTAGATAGATTTATACTTTTGCACGGGATTATCATCGAGTTTACATACCAGTCCTCATTAACCTTGCAAATTTTATCATCTGATTTATTTTTTCATATTCAGCTGATTATTAATTATTCCGAAGCAGCACCAAGAATTCTTTCAGTAAGGCTCCTCCAAACCTACTCTGTATAGAAGGATTCAGGAGCCCACACGTGTGGGTTAACTGTCCCGATGCACATTCGTTGTAGCCCAAGAGACTCGGTGAAATATTGATGAATTTTCATGTTCATCCGAATATTTATCTGACAATGCTCTTTTACAGTATTCCTAAAGACGTAACTTTTCATTCCATGACACATTTGGTGCAAAGGATGTGATGAAAAAACTACCTTGCGCTACAAGAATATGAAACGTACAGACTGATTTGCTGGAAAAAAATTAAATGCATGAGATTGGAAGTGTAGTACTGATGATTTTATATTTTCTGTATTTTTGACGGTATATTCCGTCTTGGCAAGGTAGCATCAAGAAGAATCCAGCAATGACCA
Source organism: Panulirus ornatus (assembly GCF_036320965.1). Classification (NCBI taxonomy): domain Eukaryota; kingdom Metazoa; phylum Arthropoda; class Malacostraca; order Decapoda; family Palinuridae; genus Panulirus; species Panulirus ornatus. The sequence continues at coordinate 11,824,476 of NC_092231.1, forward strand.
CATTTCCTTGCAGACCCACAGCTTAATACATGGTTTACTGCAGTGAACACTTCATATGCCCTGTCTCAGGTTACTGACAGCGCGTCACAGCTCACATACAACTCCAGTCCAATTCATTCTATCCAGTGCATGCCTCTCACCTTCCTGTATGTCCAGGTCTCGGCTACCACAAAGATTCTTTCTCTTCATCCTCCAGGAATGAAGTAAGATATTCACGTATGCATTTGCACACATTGCTTTCAGTCAGAAATTCCATCACTTGACAGTGCCTGACCTCTCTGTGGTACTGGCGGGGCAGATCCGTCCTCTTGCGTCAGTTCGCGATCTTTTTTACGTTTTATCTGGATTTTTTGATTTTTTTTCACCTCTTCCCTTGGTTCATAATGTTTGATGAATACCCCACCAAATTCCATCTTATGTTTATCAAGCTCCTTCGTTCGTCTAAGTACCGCCTGGTTTGATGACCTCAAAGCAAACGTAACCATACCTGGTCATCTTCTTAAGTCTTGATTATAACCACCAAATCCACTCCTTTCTTTTACAGCATAAATTGTTTCGGGCAATTCTGCAGACCGTAGTAATCTTCTTATGTGTGTGTGTGTGTGTGTGTGTGTGTGTGTGTGTGTGTGTGTGTGTGTGACGCCTTCATGTGAGCTCGTATCTTCAATAGCGGCGTAACACAGATCATACCGATCTTCAGTTGTTTAAGCGAAGATATTGATCTTCATTTGTGGAAGTGAAGACTTTTCTGCAGCTCGATGATTTTTCTTTCAAGGTCCCACCTCACCTTCTATACACCAGCAGGTCTAATCGGCACGAAAAGTCTTGAGACAAACAAGCCCTTTCGCCAGACTGAATAGGGGTCCTTTTTGGGGAGAAAGGATTTAATCCTGTAACCTAGCAAATGTGTTGGATCCATGATCCTACTTAAAATTGTACCATGACATAGACGTTTATATTGTCCTGTTATACGATATAAAGCTTTTTACATTTATATACGCATGCATATCTGTGTCGGCTGAGTTACTATGTACGTAGAACTTAAATAAACAGAAGGTATAGATTTCTCTTGCAATAAACAGGATGGGAATGTTATTACATTCCTCGGAGATTACAGCTGCTCCGATGGCGGTATTGGAAATGAGGACAAAGAATTTATTCTTTTTTGGTGAGAGAGAGAGAGAGAGAGAGAGAGAGAGAGAGAGAGAGAGAGAGAGAGAGAGAGAGAGAGAGAGAGAGAGAGAGAGAGAGAGAGAGTGTGTGTGTGTGTGCAATGCAAATTTAACATTCACAAGTTCTTTGTTAGTTTTCATTTCTTCTCACCAAACTTTTATCATCAAATAAAGTGTGGATTAGATGTCTTATATTCATTATTACCCTAACATTGCCTATCTTCAGACGAATTGATTATATATAATGATACTGCACCACATAAAGAATTCAACAGGAATGTATCACATCTTGAAGTGTGGCAAATGCGATCGGTGGCATATACGATATGTTGATCATTGGACCGTGTTCCCTCGGAGTTCATGCGCGGTAGTTTGGTCAGTAGGGATCATACTCGTTGGGCCAACGGCTGGAGGGTTTGCCTGAGGTCTCTGCACCGGAGAAAGTCCGGTGGAGGTAGACAAAGGTTTTTTTTTTCGGGGTACGGTAAAGAATGATAGTAGAGTCCTATCTTGTCCTGTACCATGCTTTGATTATCATGTGGATATATTCTTTTATGTACGTGGCTTCTGCTACCTGTGGTCTTGTAGGGTCGTAGCAATGTTTCAGGATTATCTTGTTTTCAGTAAGATGCTGACGAGTGAGATTCATGTCATGTTGTTGTTGCACATGTAGTTTAGGGCCTTCGTTTGGTTTTGATGAAGTGTCAAGCGTCGACCTAGTGATTCAGAAGTCATACCGTTGCCCTTCACGTTGTTATGAACTTAAAAACCGTCAGCAGAGCAGGAATACTTGGTGAAGGTTGGTTGAAGCCATCCAGGATATGTTGTGTGATTCTGTTTGTAGTATGATGGTAGAATAGTCCAGTCTCCGACCATGTTGTGTACGTGAGTGTGAATACATTTTGCTTGTATCTCTTGTGGATTGGTATGAGTGTCTAATAGCATTGATTTTGAATAGTTGTGGCTCAACGGAAAGGCAATCTAATCCTACTTGCGTAAGTATACGTTTGCAGTAAGCAATGGCACTTAAGTTGTGTGTTGATGTTTGTGATAGATATGTCCAAAAACAAGATAATGAATTGTAAAGTTCTCTCTCAACCGTGAATTTGATGTTTATGTGCCTAGCAGTTGAATATCTTTGGAACTGCTCTGCATGAGATGTTTAAAAGCTATGCACGTAGACATCATAGCGATTCATATGGTTAAACAAAATTACTTTTGTCTTAAGTTGCAGTGAATAATCCTGTTCATAAACGGTAAAATAACGTGCACTTATTTCTAGTTTCCGGTAATCATCGCAAATTCTTCTTACCCATATTATCAGAGGTTGAAATCAGATCAAAATGTGTTTTTCTATCATAAATTCCCATAGAATTTCATTGCTAGTATAGTCCTTCGATACCACATGGTGTTCTTCATAGCTACTTCTCCCACTTTCACCCCACCTACTCATCCTGCGCGTACCCTGTATCCCATCATTTCCCCCACCTACAACCCCACCTACAACCCCACCTACTCACATCCTGCGCGTACTCTGTACCCCATCATTCCCCTCCATCCCCCACCGACACCATCCTATTCTCTCCACCAGGGTGGGAGGAGGAGAGACACACAGCCAGGATTCCAGCAGGACAGTCGAATATTCCAAGAAGAGAGAGTGTGTGTGTGTGTGTGTGTGTGTGTGTCCTCAGCTCCCTCCCCAAGGGAGTAAGTTATGGTTACGGGCGCCATGCCGCGCCCTGAACATGGACGCACTGATGCAGCAAATACGTAAAACTCATGGGAGAAATGGAACTCACGGGACAAGGGGAACTAATGGAATAAAGTGGTCGTCGATGCTCAGGATACCCCAGTTATCATAGCGAGGATTGGCCTCCATAACTCATCTGTACGGGAACGTAAAGTTGTGGTATGGGTGAGGGGGGAAAATGGGAGAGGAGAAGATGGGAGAAAGTAAGGAGAGGCCAAGGCACTGGAGGTAAGAATATAGGAGGAAGGAGGGAGTAATGGGGAGGTGTTATAGAAAATGTGAGGGAGGTGGTATGATTTTCATGAGGATATGTGTAGACGCGGGACTACACATACGATGAAGGGTATATATGAGAAAGGCAGACACCACTGAAAGTCGCACGTTTGTATTTACACATGAATAATAGGAATGATAGTACTGATAAGTATAGCAACATTATTGATGTAAGTAACGAAAATGACAATTGCAGAATTATTATGAAAATAGTAATAGTAATAATGATAATGATAATAGTAATGATAATAATAATGATAATGATAATAATGATAATGATAATAATGATGATAATGATAATGATAATAATAATAGTAATAATAATAATAATATTGATAATAATAATAATAATAATAATAATAATAATAATAATAATAATAATAATAATAATAATGATAATAAAGATAATAATATTATTAATAATGATAATAATAATAATAATAATAATAATAATAATAATAATAATAATAATAATGATAATAATAATAATAATAATAATAATAATAATAATAATAATAATAATAATAATAATTATAGTAATAATGATAATAATGATAATAATGTAATGATGATAATAACAACAACAATGATAATGATAATAATAATGATACCAGTAATAATAATAATAATAATAATAATAATAATAATAATGATAATAATAATAATAATAATAATAATAATAATAATAATAATGATAATAATAATAAATGATAAATGCTTTATTGAACGAACTGCAGATAAAGACTAGACATAAACGGAGAAGATAAATACAGTGGATAAAGCGGTGCTCTAACAACTGTAAGTGGAGTTAAACACACAATCCTTACAATACTGTGATGTACATACGTACATAACTAAATACAAGTACCATGCAAGCAAGCAAGCGCGCACACCATCCCGCGAGCAATTGCAGACTAAAATGCGTTTTTCCTCTGAAGTGATGACCCAGGAACTCAGAACATAAGTTGAATCATCTGGGTGAATTCTTTATTCATTTATTCATTAAGGGGTTTTAGTGTCGTATCCTTTATGGCTCAAGATCAGCCTCCTGAAGGATGATGGCTGACCTGGGATTGGGTTCGCCCTGAGCCGATAGTCTTCGAAGGTCCCAGTGTCCGGGGGGTCGGTCAGTGTGGGCGTGGGAGGAGCCGGAGGGTCAGTGTGGGCGTGGGGAGGAGCCGGAGGGTCAGTGTGGGCGAGGGAGGAGCCGGAGGGTCAGTGTGGGCGAGGGAGGAGCCGGAGGGTTAGTGTGGGCGTGGGGAGGAGCCGGAGGGTCAGTGTGGGCGAGGGAGGAGCCGGAGGGTCGGTCAGTGTGGGCGTGGGAGGAGCCGGAGGGTCAGTGTGGGCGTGGGAGGAGCCGGAGGGTCAGTGAGGGCGTGGGAGGAGCCGGAGGGTCAGTGTGGGCGTGGGGAGGAGCCGGAGGGTCAGTGTGGGCGAGGGAGGAGCCGGAGGGTCAGTGTGGGCGAGGGAGGAGCCGGAGGGTTAGTGTGGGCGTGGGGAGGAGCCGGAGGGTCAGTGTGGGCGTGGGAGGAGCCGGAGGGTCAGTGTGGGCGTGGGAGGAGCCGGAGGGTCAGTGTGGGCGTGGGGAGGAGCCGGAGGGTCAGTGTGGGCGTGGGAGGAGCCGGAGGGTCGGTCAGTGTGGGCGTGGGGAGGAGCCGGAGGGTCAGTGAGGGCGTGGGGAGGAGTCGGAGGGTCAGTGTGGGCGAGGGAGGAGCCGGAGGGTCAGTGAGGGCGAGGGAGGAGCCAGAGGGTCAGTGTGGGCGTGGGAGGAGCCGGAGGGTCAGTGTGGGCGAGGGAGGAGCCGGAGGGTCAGTGTGGGCGTGGGGAGGAGCCGGAGGGTCAGTGTGGGCGTGGGAGGACTGTGAGCGGGTGGTGGCTCCCTCTAGAACTGTGTAATACGTCGAGTTCGAGTCTGTCACGAAGTCTCTCTCTTTAAAAAAAAAAAATGATGTACGAATTCCAGGCGTATATAAACAGAGGTATATAAACAGAGGTATATAAACAGAGATATTTGAATATTTTTTTTCTATAGCTGGAGATATGGAAGAAAAGATTGTACCCTCGTATTCCCTGAGTGTCATAGAAGGCGACTTAAGAGGGGCGGGAGCGGGTGGCTGGAAATCCTCCCCTACACTATTACTTTCCGAAAGACGGAACAGAGCAAGGAGCCAAGTGAGGAATTTTTTTTCTCTCAGGCTCAGTCATCTCATCTTCGCGCAGCCTCGCTCACGTGCAAAATGGCGACATGTATGAAAAAATAGAGTATATTGCACGATCCGGGAGTCGAACCCAGGCTACCGAGAACAGCAGGCGGAAGGCGCATACCACTCTACCGCCGATGGAACAAAACTTAGCTCTCTGGAACCGCTCTCTACTGCTCCAGGTCTCCCCACACATTCACTGGAAGCCCCTATGTGGTGTGAGACATGCTGACAGTGAGTGGGTCGGTCCCTGTAACTGTAGACAAGGTCCAGCATACTAGATTTTGTCCTGTCGCTGGTCTAGTGGTGCGCTGGCAAACTACTGTTCGTCGGTAGCCTGGATTCGACTCCCGGAGGGAGGGAAGGGCGACGTGTGTACGGTTCATGCAAGTTATGATGATGATAATAGTAATGATGATAATGATAAATATGATGATATTGATAATAATAATAATAATAATAATAATAATATTAATAATAATGATAGTAATAATGATAATGATAATAATAATGATAATAATGATAATGTTATGAATATAATTATTATAATTATTATTATTACTATTATTATTATTATTATTATTATTATTATTATTATTATTATTATTATTATTATTATTATTATTATTATTATTATAATTATTATTATTATTATCATTATTACATGAACCTACTGGGCACGTCCCTCCCACCCTCACTCACCACTCGTCTCAGTCGTAACCTCATTGATCACCTTAGAACACTATCTACTAATGAGCAGCGTTTCTCCCATCACCACGCGTTCAGTCACTTGACTCTGTACGTCTAGTGTTATGAAGAAGACCAACACTCAACGGTTTACTAAAGGTAACGAAGAGGAGTAACATTACGGTTATGAGCCAAGTGAGCCTAATATATATATATATATATATATATATATATATATATATATATATATATATATATATATATATATATATATATATATATATATATATGTGTGTGCGCAGCTGCTACTATTACGTGGCTCCCTTGGTGTTTGATTCAACTAAATTCACAGAATACGTTCATACGATAGACGGAGCATCTCGTGTAGTGACACTTTCGTCTTCGCAACAAAAATCCTTCATCTGGAGACAAAAGACGAGAGAGAGAGAGAGAGAGAGAGAGAGAGAGAGAGAGAGAGAGAGAGAGAGAGAGAGAGAGAGAGAGAGAGAGAGAGAGCTGGATGGTAGTGATTTGTTGATGATGCCTGCTTTACACTGACGGAGCAGGTCCCACTTCACTGGCAGTAATGAAAAGGCAATCTCCACTTCCCTGACACTGATGAAGAGGCATCTCCCCCACTTCCCTGACACTGATGAAGAGGCATCTCCCCCACTTCCCTGACACTGATGAAGAGGCATCCCCCCACTTCCCTGACACTGACGAAGAGGCATCACCCCACTTCCCTGGCACTGATGAAGAGGCATCCCCCCACTTCCCTGGCACTGATGAAGAAGCACCCCCCCACTTCCCTGGCACTGACGAAGAGGCATCCCCCCCACTTCCCTGGCACTGCTGAAGCGGTTTTTTCCCCACTTCCCTGGCACTTATGAAGAGGCATCCCCCCCACTTCCCTGGCACTGATGAAGAAGCACCCCCACTTCCCTGACACTGACGAAGAGGCATCCCCCCACTTCCCTGACACTGATGAAGAGGCATCCCCCCACTTCCCTGGCACTGATGAAGAGGCATCCCCCCCCACTTCCCTGGCACTGCTGAAGCGGTTTTTTCCCCATCCCTCTGGCGTCGAGCACGAGAGTGTTGCCACGTTCCATTCTGCTCATGTCTCGGTCTCATTTCCAGCACATGATTGAATTTTGAAGATTCATCGGGAACGAATGTAATTTAGCTTGTCGTGTGTGTGTGTGTGTGTGTGTGTGTGTGTGTGTGTGTCCGTGCTTATGCCTGCTTGTTTGTATGTTTATGCCAGCGACTTTGCATGTACGTGTTGTTTGATGGCATTAACCTGTTGTGCTTGTTCTACGTCTGTGTTATCGTGACCTATTCGTAATGTAGCTCATTCTTCCTTTTGCAATACGGGGGACAGAGTTCTGCATTCATTGGAGGGGAGTCCTTAGCCAGTAAGGTGATTGTGCCATTAGGTAGGGCAAGGGCATGGCGCTTACTGCTGGAAAATATCAGAGTGAAGAATGAACAAGACTTGTGTGAGTTCCATGTCGTCAGGTGATAGGCATAAGATGAAGAGTGTGTGTGAATATGTGGGAGGGTGTGTGTGTGTGTAATTTATTATATATATATATATATATATATATATATATATATATATATATATATATATATATTCTTTCTTTCTTTCAAACTATTCGCCTATTTCCCGCATTAGCGAGGTAGCGTTAAGAACAGAGGACTGGGCCTTTGAGGGAATATCCTCACCTGGCCCACTTCTCTGTTCCTTCTTTTGGAAAAAAAAAAAAAAAAATATATATATATATATATATATATATATATATATATATATATATATATATATATATATATATATATATATATATATATATAAGCGAATTGTTGTTATACAAATATATGAAATATGTGAATACGATAAGATATACTTTATCTTACATTTCGAAAAAGAAAATCTTGTAAATGGTAATCACGCACGAAATGATTACAAAGGGAAATGTTTAGAAAGAGAGATGCACAGCGTGTTCACCCACTGCTTATCATTACAGGTGTACAAACTAAAACCCCACAAACTGGAATATATATATATATATATATATATATATATATATATATATATATATATATATATATATATATATATATATATATATATACCCGGCTAGAAATATGGCTCATAACTTTATCTCGGAGCAATTTAGCCGAAGTAAATATGTTTATCGCCTCGCATGACGCTTCTTGCCGCCTTCCCTTAAAGATAGCTGTAACTCCTGCAGCATAAAACAAAGCTCCTTCGGTGCGCGTAAATTGCGTTCCTCACTAAACTCTTAATGTTGTGAACAACTTGCAGCGGCAGGAGCGGAAGCACCGGCCGGGTCTTCACCCGCGTTCTTAACGGCTAAAGTCTCCACGTAGCCATTGATGGATTGACATTACGTTTTCCGTCATATATATATATATATATATATATATATATATATATATATATATATTCTTTTCTTTCAAACTATTCGCCATTTCCCGCGTTAGCGAGGTAGCGTTAAGAACAGAGGACTGGGCCTCTGAGGGAATTTCCTCACCTGGCCCCCTTCTCTGTTCCTTCTTTTGGAAAATTAAAAGAAAAAAAAACAAGAGGGGAGGATATATATATATATATCGTTAACACTGATATTGCTTTCCTTCTACATGATCATTCTGTATCTGTGGTATGTATAACGGCACCTGTGTCCGAACATCACTCGAAAAGACGGTGTTTGAAAAGTAAATGATAGAATCATTATGCAGTTAGCACTAACGGTCGTATATGAGAAGGTACTGCTAGTACTGCTATTACGTAAGGAACTCTTTATCAAGGCCGAGCCTCAATCAAAACCTAAAAAGAGAGCCGAAGAAATGAAAAAAGGAAAAAAAGAACTTTCTTCTCTTCTCTCCCCTTCCCTTCCCAAACTTCCGGCCCCCTTTTATCGAGTCTAAAAGGAGAAGAGAGAGAGAGAGAGAGAGAGAGAGAGAGAGAGAGAGAGAGAGAGAGAGAGAGAGAGAGAGAGAGAGAGAGAGAGAGAACGCGAGAAAGAGCGAGAATATGACAAGCAAAATATTCGCACCTTGCTACCACCACCGCCACTTTGCCCTCCCATCCTGAATCACTTAAAATGTTATCTCCTGGACCCCACCGTCCCCGGCAGATGCTGCTTTTCGGCTTATAACGTTACTTCAAGCTTACAGAATAGAGGCAGTGATTTATATGAATATATATATATATATATATATATATATATATATATATATATATATATATATATATATATATATATATATATATATATATATATTTAGAGAGAGAGAGAGAGAGAGAGAGAGAGAGAGAGAGAGAGAGAGAGAGAGAGAGTCTGAATATGTAGGAGGGTGAAATGCGTGCACGGGATAGAGCGAATTTGAACGATGTGGTATACTGGGGACGACGTGCTGCCAATGGAACTAGAGCATGCGAAGTGTTCGGGGTAAACAATGAAAAATTCTGTGGTTTCAGTGCATTACGCATTACAGGTAGGGAATGGATGTAACCGGATGTGGCCTCTTTTTTTTCGTCTGCTCATGGCACTACCTCGCTAACACGGGAAACAGTGATCAAGTATGAAAAAAAGAATATATATATTTTGTGTGTGGTTTGCAGCTTTATATTTGCTTTCAAGATGGTAGAAGAGCAGACAGGTGAGGCATAGATTAAAGAGTAGCGGATCCATTGTTTGTGTAGGATGCTAAGGGATTCCTTTTCTTGTCCAAATCTTGTGCCCGTTGCTTTTGTGTTGACGTTATTGGTGTGTGTGTGTGTGTGTGTGTGTGTGTGGGGGGGGGGGGGGGGGGGGTGTCGTGTGTGTGTCGTGAGTGGTGCTAAGAAAAGTCAGTGTTTTGCTCAGTGGGAGACGTCGTCCACTCATGGTGACTGGAGGGCATGAGATGGATTCACGTCTTTCTGGGGTTAAAGGAGTGATTTGAAGACTTATGTGGAGATTGCACACATTTCGTACTGGGTGAGCCATTGTTCATATTGTATGAAGTAGTGCTGCATGCTTGTTGTTGCTCTTGTGGTGTCAGCGTGTCGAGATGTGATCGTGTAGTCGCTTGCGTATGGAAAAGGACCTCCGTGTTGAGGTATGTTTGAGGTACTGGTACGTCATGTAGGAGGAGGAGACAGAGGAGCTCTGGAGATAGAACTGCTCTCAGGACGAGCTCACCGAAGTGAGAACTCGTGTCGCGTGCACATTCTCATAGCCACAACGTCCGTTTATCTTGTGTGTACGACGTGAGATAATTATCTCTGCAGCATTCAGGTCTCCGAGAGTCGAGTAGCGTCTTCATAGATCATAATACTGTCGAGACGGAAACCTCAGCTAGCACCCTGATTCACAGAACTCGCTTGCATATCGATGCATCAAGAATCCATAGAGTACTGAACGAACTTAATGTCTCCACAAATTGATTCTAACTCTACGGATGGATTTAGCGGAAATACGCTCTCCACAATCCGTGTCTCCATCTCAGGTTTACGGATGACCTGCTGAGCCACCTTACCTTATTTCACGTATGGACCGACAAATATAGGTGTTGCGATCCAGAACTGTTCACGAAACGATCGTGCAATAACTTCGGAACCGATGTATCTCATGATTATTATGGTATTATCTCTTCATTCACTGCGATATCGATGCCGTTAACTCTACCTGACTCGTGATACTACCCCCAAGAGCGAGCGAGTGTCCAGCAAAGTTGGTGGCCACACAATAACTGTGGGTAGACTCTCGTTGCCGATGATTTCTTTACTGACAATAATGACGATCGTACCCAAGACTGCAAGCGTTTTCAGTGTGTGCAAGGGAGATTCTTCTTCTACTTTTCTCCACATTTATTTTAGCCATACTCGCTGCCTGGTTCTGTAGACGCGACGTGACGTGGAAAGTGTTGCGTGTCTTTTGTTTGTGACGGTATTAAAGAACAGGTGTTTGTGTTCACCTGTGTGGTCGGGATTCAATCAGTTAAGCGTCGTGTTTCTTCTGCCATGACAAATTAGTGGATTGAGATCAAGGTTAGAGTAATTCTTCTTACGTCTTGAGAATACTAGTGAATGGGATACCGTTTCTGTGTTGATAATACTGATGAAAAGACATCGCATCTGTAGCCTTCAAGATGTCGGCTCATTACACCTGAAGTTTGACCGCGTTGATCAACCAACGGACGGCTTGACCGCGCTGATCAACCACGGACGGCTTGACCGCGCTGATCAACCACGTACGGCGGCTTGTCTGCGCTGATCAACCACGGACGGCTTGACCGCGCTGATCAACCACGTACGGCGGCTTGTCTGCGCTGATCAACCACGGACGGCTTGACCGCGCTGATCAACCACGTACGGCGGCTTGTCTGCGCTGATCAACCACGGACGGCTTGACCGCGCTGATCAACCACGGACGGCTTGACCGCGCTGATCAACCACGTACGGCGGCTTGTCTGCGCTGATCAACCACGGACGGCTTGACCGCACTGATCAACCACAGACGGCTTTACGACTCGGCCAGGTTCCATTTTGAACATTATCGCCGCCGCCAGAGGCGATAAGGAAATATGTGCACCGACAGCTGTAGACGTGTGAGCACTTCTTTCGTCTCGATCTTCTTGGAGGTAATCCACTGACGCGCACCTCCAACACACGCTCTCGGCATTGTTGTGGTAGGGCCTGGTGAGGCCTGGCTGTGCGAGTCGCCCGTAGGTACAACTAGCGTCGTTTAAGCGGGAACTGTTTTACAGGCATTACAACTGGCCCAAGTCTAATCATAATTTTTTTTCACAATGGCGAAGTGTCAAGTGTCAGACATTTAATCAGGGGAGGGAGGGAAAAAGGACTTTCATCGCTGACCCTAAATACATCAGTTACCTCATTAACGAGGATGTGATTCAGGATTGGTCATGAAGGATATTTTCAGACTGACACGTTAGGTCATTGCCATGAACTGTAATGTCTAAATGGAATACTAAAATTGAATGAATTCTAAGGGTGATTCTTGGATGAGAGGAGGCATGCAGTGTTTACTGGAAAGGAAGAGTGATATGAGGTGGGTTTGATAAAGCGTGCGCCCGGCTTAGGCTAACGTAGAGAGAGAGAGAGAGAGAGAGAGAGAGAGAGAGAGAGAGAGAGAGAGAGAGAGAGAGAGAGAGAGAGAGAGAGAGAGAGAGAGAGAGAGCATCGAGGCGTTCGTCCCTCGTCCCTCGAAACGAAAAGAAAAAATAGATTATATGTACGTTAATTTAATTGTTTCAGTGTTGTAAACTCGTGGCCAATGAAACAACATTGTCATTGTTACCACCTTCGTGAAGCAACTTCATAAATTTATAATAAAAAATGTTTTTCTCTCTTACAAAAAGCACAGAAATTCGTTTCATTGAACGAAACTTACCTGATTCTTACAGTCAGCTGTTTTATGTAATTAAATATTGAATTTATTTCCATTTGAAAGTTGTCTCCAGACTCGTAATAAACTTGAATTTTTTTTTTGCCCTACAGCTGTCTTCAACTTTATGAGAATCTGGCAAATATTAGCACTATATTCTCTAAAACACAATGTGGTCATACATACCATTCTTATTTTCCACTCTTCATCTGTGTCTCAGAGATTTCATATTTCGCTGGTGAATTTCTCAAGAAAAGAGGTGACTGTGTTGTTGTTCCTCAGAATTTTCAGCGGTGCCTGAGGATTGGCGGAATGCATGTACACTGCCATCATATGAAGGCAAGGGGGGGACAAATGTGAGTGATCGAATTACACGGGTATGAGTTAGTTTAGTGCACCTAGTAAGTTGTATGGGAGAGTGGTGAATTACACGGGTATGAGTTAGTTTAGTGCACCTGGTAAGTTGTATGGGAGAGTGGTGAATTACACGGGTATGAGTTAGTTTAGTGTACCTGGTAAATTGTATGGGAGAGTGGTGAATGAGAGGGGTCGTGGCTTACACAGATCACTGGACTGGAGAGGAATAATGTGGCTTCAGCATTTGTTGAGGATTAACGGGTCAGGTGTTTGCTGCGTGCGAGGAATGTGTGTGCGAGAAATACTTAGAGATACAGGATCTGCATGCGGCATTTATGGGTCTAGAGGAAGGGTATGCCAGCGCTGATAGCGATGATCTGTGAAAGGTGTTTCGAATCAATGACGTTGCAGTAAAACCGACATAAGGTTAAAAGTGTGTTTATCAAGAGAATAAGGCGTATGTGCGAGGAGGAAGAGAGGAGAGGGCGTGGTTCCAAGTGAAGGTGGATTCTTGTTATGGTTGTGTGATGTCATCATGGCTGTTTGATTTATTTATGGATGGGATGGTGAGGGAGGTAAATGCAAGAGTCTTGCAGAGTGGAGCAGGTCCGTAGTTTCCGAGCGTGGGAAGCCAGTTGTTGTTTGCTGATGACACAGCGCTGGTGACAGAATCGTGTGAGAAACTACAGAGTGTCCAAGTTTAGGAGAACGTATGAAAGGAGAAAGTTTACGGTAAATGTGAATAAAAGCAAGGTTATTAGCGTTAGCAGTGGAAAAAGATAGGTTAGCTGGAGTGTGAGTCTAAATAGAAAGAACCTGGGGAGGTGGAATGTATTAGATATCTGGGGGATAACCACAGCAACGAATGTAACTTTAGAAGCCGCTCCTAAGGCTACCACGCTAAGGCGGGAAACAGTGAACAGGAACGGAAGACGGAAGAAACAGGATCGTGGTCTAACGGTTGTAGCCACACACACACACACACACACACACACACACACACACACACACACACACACATATGTATATATGGACTAAATCCATGGCATGAAAAGCGTCTTGGGAAAACCATGAAAGTTTCTAGGGCCTGGATGTGAATAGGGAGCTATGGTTTCAGTGCATTACACATGACAGCTAGAGAATGAATGTGAGCGGATATTGCCTTTCTTCTTCGGTCCGTGGGGCTACCTAGCTAACGTGCGAAACGGCGATTAAGTATGGAAGGGGTGTTTCAAAAGTCGGACTCCGTAGGGATAATATTTATGTAATAATGTGTCAGAACTTTTTTTTACAGCAGCTGTTGCACACTAAGAATTTTACTTACTTTAAGAATCACAACTCAAGGAAATAATTAGGCAATCTGTAAACAGTGTAAGATTTCCTAAAGTCGTCAAGAAAAGGTGCATAATCCACTTGGAAAGGGACTGTATAAAAGCTTTTTCAGACGGCAATCTGAATGCAGGCAACACACAGAGTACATGCAACCCCTTTTATAAGAAGGGGTCGGTCACTCTGGTCAGTAACTAAGACTCCAGAGGGAGTGGGTCATACCCGGCCTCCATCCTCCCACCTCCTTCCTCCCTCTTCTGCCTTGTGGTCTATGATCCTATTCCTGATTCATGGCATATCCAGCCATGTGGCAGAGAGTTAAGTATCTACGGTCTTTTGCCAATGGCACTTCGCAGTAACCTTAGGCAGCAAGCATCGTGGAACAGTGATTAGATTACCCTGGTTGCCAGGATGCCTTATGAGAGAGAGGCTTCATTTGGACTAACTTTGATTTCCCGGAGTGTATGAGCCTCCTCAAAACTGGTCTAGTTCACCAGCGGAATGCCTCTGGGTTGTGTTCGGAGACCATTACCCTTCTTGCATCATGTGAATGACTTACCATAAGGATTGGACTCGTATACGAATGTGTTTGCAGATGATGCAAAAGTCATGAGGCAAGTGCAAAGTGTGGAGTATTGCATCACCTCACAAGAGGATCTCTACAGAAACCAAAGTTAGTGTGATATGAGGTTGAGGAAATTCTAACAAGCTGTTTGCATTCCCTATAAGGCCTAGAATATGGTTTTTCACGTCTGATTTCCATACGTAAAGAATGGCAAAGAGCTAAACGAGAAGATCTAAAGCTTTGTTATGCTCAACCTTGACCTCTATAACTTTTGTGCAAGTACTGAAAGGCCAACTATGATTGCCTCTGCTGACTATCAACGTCACTCCCACACACGTCCATAGGCCACTGGTTCAATTCAAAACTGAATCAGACAACTTTGCTTCAATGTCCACTCCCGGACACATTCGCTCTTCAGTGAATCTGTCCCAAAACCCGTACACATTCATTCTTAAATGAATCTGTTCCGAAATCTATACGCATTCATTTTTCAATGAATCTGTTTCGAAATCTATACACATTCATTCTTAAGTGAATCTGTTCTGATACCTATACACAATCATTCTTAGAACGAGTTTGTTCCGAAACCAATACACATTTATATGATTCTTTTTCATATGTCATCTAATATTCAAGTGAACCTGCAGTTTCAGACGTGAGCTGCTGAATAATGTACTTCCCTAAGATACATGAGAAGTACACCTGGAGGGAGGGCGGTCTCAACTGCAAATGTAACCGCGCGAGACGAAGCTCCAGTCTATTTATAAAGATATATCACGTATATATAATTCATAACGAACCTCGAATGGAAGACATCGCCTTATTGCAAACAGGTAAAAAGTCGAATATCTGACTCTATCTATAGCTGCGTATGTAGTATGCGAAAGAATATTACTCCCTTTTCAGTGCTATGTCAACTTCGTACAATAAAAAAAGCACTACGATGCGATAAACTTCACTGGATGCGTTCATGACTGTTCGTTGTATCAGACAAGTTCCGAATAGGCAGTGGAAACCTTTGAATCTCTCTCTCTCTCTCTCTCTCTCTCTCTCTCTCTCTCTCTCTCTCTCTCTCTCTCTCTCTCTCTCTCTCTCTCTCTCTCTCTCTCTCTCTCTATTTCTCTGCGGTGATTAATACCAGAGGTGTTTGTTTTCTCGTGTTTGTGTATAAGGTAATCACAGAAGTCGGCAAACAGTTGAATGAGATCATACTGAAGATCCGTGTCCTTGATCAGCGACAGAGAGCAACATCCAAGTAGAAAAACACTTGCAGGTTACGTATCGGTCAGGCTGTACATGAGTGGCGCCGTGATGAGAAAAAAATTACCCGAATATCAAAAGACCTGACCATATCTATTTTGAATAATGTGGCCTATCGAACATCGCGCAGGGCAATATGTTATTAACGAGTTGGAAATATGAAAACTGGTCGCTGTATTTTTACCTCAAAGAACAGAATTGAATCTCAATAATACACACGCGGTGTATTAATGAGTCTGGATGCATTAGTCATGAGTCTGGCTGGTGTCCTTGAGACATGATGGGTCATGATGGATAAACGTACACTTTCCCAGGCCACTGAACGCTGGCTTTGTGTGTGTGTGTGTGTGTGTGTGTGTGTGTGTGTTTGTAGTTTGGACTGGAACCTTAGCGGCGATAGAGGTGGGAGATGTCATTCATTGCTGTGGTCTTGTTGCTATACTTGCTATAATTGCTATGACTGCCTGCTATCACACGGAAATCCTCCCCTCTCGTTTTTTTTTAATTTTCCAAAAGAAGGAACAGAGGGGGGCCAGGTGAGGATATTCCACAAAGGCCCAGTCCTCTGTTCTTAACGCTACCTCGCTAACGCGGGAAATGGCAAATAGTTTTAAAAAAAAAAAAAAAAAAAAAATATATATATATATATATATATATATATATATATATATATATATATATATATATATATATATATATATATATAAAGAGATCGCCTCATAATGGAGAGTGAATCTCTTATCCACACAACTTTTATGATGGCAAGAAATAAACTGCCTCGTAGGGTCTTAAATTTCTCCTAAGACAATTACTTAGTTATGCTACTTCGTAAAAGAGAAAGAACTGCTACATCTCTTCAAGTCCTTCATAATAAAAGATAAAGAAAGATACTCAAAGATTCAGATAGATAGGTATAGGAATGAAATGCCAATACGTGTGTACACGCAAGTTAAGGAAAGGGTGGGATTGCCAAGGAGATGGAATTATACTCGAAGTCCAACTGGACTTGTTTTCTCAAGTCTTTAACTCAGATGTTTACGCATGCACGTCACCTGTAGCTTCGTACACACGAGCGTCATAGACCACCTGAACGTTAATGGTCAAGTAGGACATGGAGGGCGCTTGATCCTCGAATCATCCCTAACACCTGACGAAAATGCTCACGATTTTTCGGGTGTTGGTTATAACATGACTTTGATGAGCTTAATGACCCTGGCATATAGTTGATGGAGCTGAGGCACAGATAAACCAACCGACATGAACGATTGACATAGCCGTTGTGTACATCCCAAGAGCGAAATCTACCCGGTTGAACACTTTGTGTGATTTTGAAGGTCTTAGACAACTTTCTTGTGATTATTCTAATTTATTTGTGCATCGCTTCAAGGGATGTGAAACTGAAGTTCAATATGGAGCTGGGATTCGGGTTCCGTTCTTCACCAATGGTCTCATTCAGTCATATGATTCGCCATTACGTTTTGTTAAAGTGTTGTCATCATGATGTCTTTCTTTTCTGCCTCGAAGCATCGTAATGCTACCTCCTTGTCGACCCGCTAATATATCACACCATCGTGGCTAAGCAAGACATTGGTTCCGTTAGTAGGTAAGTGGTTGGCTTGCCGTCTCGAACGTCTCAATCTAGCTTTCGAACCGCAGCAAAACGTTAAAGGAAGGCGGGGTAGTCGTGTTACCAGTCGTGGGGGTAGAGTTACATAAACACCCCTACAGTTAGAAGGGAGATATTTGTATTTGAATAAACTTGCCTCTGACAGCGCAGATTGGAAGAATACACTCAGGTAAGAATAAACTCAAAGTGGGTAAGCTGGCTGGGTTATTCTTGGCCTTTCTTACGGACTACTTGTATCACACACACACACAAACACACACACACACACACACCAGTACCCACTCTCCACCCACAATGCTTCGTGTATTTTTCGTGTCTCCTTTTCACGGACGTGGAACAAATTACCAAAATTATTTTTTGTCTCCACAGGCAAGTCTGTCTGATATCACACGTCATTATTAGAACACTCGAAAATCATTCCACTTTTGCAGTGTAACTAGCGAGGCTTTTTACCTCTCCCCTTCATTATCATATTGACAGGTACATTTCTTTATGCCAGGGTGATGACATGACAACGAGGGAAGGTTGTGGTGTTTCTCCAGAACCTTAGCGTACGCGCGTTGCTTGTCTTCCCTGTGCGTGAACGTTTTCCCTTGATTTATCAAAAGAAAATTCACCATTTAAAAACCAGTAATCATGATGGAGGCTTCAGGAGAAATGGGTTCTAGAATCAGCGAAGGACAAACACGAGGAGCCGAATGTACACTTCAAGGGTGCATTCACTGGTGAGGAAAAGTTGCGGTCATTGAAACCTCAGTGGGATGGAGAACTTCATTCAGATCGTTAGACGTGATGTGATTTAGTTTACTGAGACGTCTCGCGTCTGTCGAAGGCTTCTGGCCCTTAGTGGTATCTCTAGTCTAGATATGCTGAAATAGCGTTGCGAGACACGAGCCAGGTTGTAATGTGATGTCACATGAGTAGGTGCTGGGAGAAGAAGGAGGAGCGGATACCCATGTATATGGAGTGATCATGTCGTGCCTATCTGTAACAAACGCTACACTACACTCATGTGTCACTGAAAAGATCTGTCTGTGTGACACTGAAGACGACTACCATACATATACATGAGAAATCTACGACGATGTGGTTATCTGCATTGCAAGAAAATGATCACGACTTTGCAAGATCAGCGATTAGAATGGCATCAGAAAATTTGACGCGATCAAATTCCTTTTGCTAAGTAATCAAAAAGATAATCAAACAGTTTTGACAGGGTGTGTAGACTGGTGCTAGTGTGTGGCTGTAACACCGGAGGTGGGACAGTGAAGCAAGGTGAGGGGTAGCAACATAACCTTGCAACACTGCTCTGGGCAGCGTTGTCCTTGAGCATGGAGTGGCGCTCTGAACAGCCGGGGATTGTGTGTAGTCTCCCGCTGATGGTTTGCTAAACTTGAATCTCTCGTACTGGGTG
Organism: Panulirus ornatus; assembly: GCF_036320965.1. Classification (NCBI taxonomy): domain Eukaryota; kingdom Metazoa; phylum Arthropoda; class Malacostraca; order Decapoda; family Palinuridae; genus Panulirus; species Panulirus ornatus. The sequence continues at coordinate 11,843,533 of NC_092231.1, forward strand.
AAGATAATTCTCACTCAATTCAGCTGGGGATATTGCGGAATCCCACTTAATCCTCAATCTGGAGATACGGCTTCAGCTCAGGGACCTATTTGGTTAATTGTTTGAAATTATTTGAAATGAAACGAGCTTGATTTACTGCATCATTTTCCACGACGTGTACTTATATATTCATACCACTGGTGATGTCTTCAGCAACGTCTCCAGTAGCAGCTTGTGCAAGGGTCTTTGTGCTCACGCTTCTCTAATGCATACGGTCTCTGTACTCACACTTAATAATGAGTGCAGACGGTCTCTGTACTCAAAAACCTCTTGGATACAGACTGTCTTTGTACTCACAACACTTCTTGAGTACAGGCGGTCTCTGTACTCAAACACTTCTTGAGTATAGACGATCTTTGTGCTCAAACACCTTTTGCGTATAGACGGTCTTTGTACTCACACTTCTTGAGTGCAGATGGTCCCTACACTCAAACACTTCTTAAGTACAGACGATGAGGCACCATCTGGTCTAAGATCCTTCGTTATGGGATCCAGATCCTTCGTGTCTCCTCCTCGTAGTTTTTCGAGATGTTTGTTTCGCTTCAGCGTTCTCCGGGGCAACTCTTTCCTCCCTTGCCTGGTAGCGAAGGAAGCTTTGATCGCCTAAAGGTACAGAGGATCGGTCTTTTTTTGTGTGATCAGTTGTTCACATATGTCCTCTTCTACGTTAGTCTCCTCAAATTTTGAGATTCTATCCATCTTTTTGTGTCAGTGATGTAGTTGAAAGTGATTCTTTGAAGGATTGAAAGTATTTCTTCTGTTCGTTATTTTGTTCCTCTTTATTCGTCTTGATGTAATAATTTCTGTCCTAGTTGTGCCATCTAAACAATTCCCATATCCTGGATCTCCTATATCCCCATCACACAGTGTCTCTGTGTTCCCTTGCCTGCTTGCAACTCATCATTCAGTTGCTGATCTCCTCTTATATATTCATAGGTGTCTTTAAGTTCATGTATGCACGTGTGGATGAGTCCCTATGCTTGTGTGTATTTATGAACACTTCACCGAAGATAAAACCCTCCTAAAGTCCACCTATGGAGTCGGTGATCCTCCAAGGTAAGAACACTCACTCTTCATGAAGATCGTAAGTCTGTTCATTCACCTGCAGGAGCAGTAGCGCTCTGGATCTCAGGCTGTCTGTGTACTCTCGGGCTCTGTCAAGACTTTGACCGTCTGGGAACAACTGGTTCTACTGACGTCTCTCTCATAATAAACAATCCTCTCATAACCAGCAAATGATGATTAATGAAGAGTTTGGAACGGTCACAACAATGTAATTCAAGTACTGATCACACACAGAGAGATTTACCAGTTTCATGGCAGGAAAAATTGCATATTGAGGAACTCTTTTCTTTCTTCGTATTCTATCTTTTATCGTCATGGTTATTTACGGGCCACAGCTTTAACCGATCACAGTCTTGTTGATTGGAAAACATCCGTCTACCCTTCCACTTATGCTATTCTGAGACTGTGAAAGAATTTCTTAAAAAAGAAAAGAATGGTATACTATAAACATGCTACAAAAATTATGATACAAACAAGTCTGCAGCAAAGATTTGTTATCGCGTGTCCAGATTTTTTTTTAGATCCCTTTTTATTAGGTTGGAGCCAGTGCATACAGCCTCTCAGTTCACAAACATCCTGAACCTTTTCGACCCGCACGAAGCCTTGACAAGAAAACAGAGCGAAAGGAGAGATAAAACTACCGACTAACGCTGTTGTTTTCGCATCTCTGATGGTGGTCAGTTAAACGCTTAAAAGCTAGGAGGGAGAAACCTTGCGGAAGAGCACAGGAAGCAGGTATAAGTGAGAATAAGGAGAGTGTTGTAATGGTGGTCTTGCTGGAGAACGAGTGCGATGGGCATCATCCAGTGTATATGAGGCGCCAGGAAAGCGATAATTGCCCTTCGCCTGACCTCCATTCACAAGCAGCTCCTGGCTGGACTGACGGTCTGAACACACGTCACGTTTGAGGGACTCCACAGTGGGGCTGAAGGGCTGCACAGTGCTGTTCTCAAGGACTATACATCTCATAACAATGGGGCGAGCACTGATGATCTATAGTACTGTACACTCTTGTCTGAAAGTCTTCATACTACCTGTATAAAGCGTGTGGTTTAGTCATGGACTTTTCGATTTAAAAATCTTTCCACACTGCTGGTATAAAGGACTGCATATTGCAGATACGGAGCGATGCACAGAATAGGTTTGAAGAGGCGCACAAAGCAGGTCTTAATAAAGAGACCCATCCTTCTGGTCTCGGGAGTTCAGTACGGGCGTTCTGGTGAGTAGGAAGAGAGCCTTTGCTTTGCTATCCCTTTTCTTCCATTGCTTTTAAGGGGATTGCATTCTTTTCTAAGGGATGTTAAGGCCAGACCACCTCACATGGACTCTGGATCTATGTGGTCTACGAGTCTAAAAAGGAAAGCACACTGCTTTCTTAAAGAGATTTTCCTGCCACTGGACTTGGAATATTTATACATAGACATCAGTTGTTTGATGTGTACCTGACGGAAAATGATCAGCAAGACCCCCCGAGGCATGTGCCTATAAGTCGAAGGGAATTCGATCACTTGTAGTCGAAGAATCATTTCTCTGTTATGGGCTCCATAGCTTTATCTTTGCATACCCAGCTTCCGTGCTAGTGGCCGCGGTTCAAATCCTCGCCTTCATGTTATATATATATATATATATATATATATATATATATATATATATATATATATATATATATATATATATATATATATATGATAAAACATTTCTAATATAGAGATAGAAAACGGGATTTCAGCATCACCCTTACTGGCAATTCATCGCAAAAATTTGTCACTGATGGATAGAATATTCATTTCAATAATTTCATTGTACAGAAATTCCCGTCCTGTATCGCAAATAATTCAGAGGGAGCAATGATAGCCTGACTCTCTGAGGATTATCACTAAATGCCAGATAATCTCGTAATTTCACGTAATCTGATTTAGCAGACTAAGGATCAAGGATTCACTATAGTTCAGTATAGTATATATCGAAATCATAGAAATAGATTTTCTATATGTAGGTTAATATTTCCGAAAGAATATATGGAAATGAATCAACGCAAGCCCAAGGTCTTGCAAGCAAATGCTTCTGATATGTATATTTAACATTACAAGAGAGAATACGTTGAGAAATTATTTGAAAATAGAATCAGTGTTTAAAAGATTTGTTTCAGTATCTTATATTACGCAGTGCTGTTAATAGAAATACATTTATGTATGTTATGTGGAAGCACACACACACGCACACACACAAACACACACACACACACACACACACACACACGCACACACACACACACACACACACACACACACACACACACACACACACATGATCGAAGTCCATTTTGACGAATGTATTAGATTGGAGGGGAGGTGAATGGACACACACACACACACACACACACACACACACACACATATGTATATAAAAGAAGGAACAGAGAAGAGGGCCAGGTGAGGATATTCCCTCAAAGGCCCAGTCCTCTGTTCTTAACGCTACCTCGCTATCGCGGGAAATGGCGAATAGTATGAAAAAAAAAATATATATATATATATATATATATATATATATATATATATATATATATATATATGAATATATATGTCATTCAGTTCGTTAAAGACCAGTGACATATCAACCAGCTTTCTGTTGGTCTTTTCAATTTCTCACCACACGTATTGCTTCATCAGTGTGCATTGGATGTGAATTCTTACTTTATTCTTGAAATACATGAGATGTTTCGAGAACACGAACACTACCCATCTTCAGACAAATTGATCATATGTGATACAACATAATATAAAGAACAAAATAAGAAATGAACTATATTCTGAAGTTACCGATGAGAGCGGTAAAGCAGATAGGTTGATCCGTGGACCGTGTTCCCTGCTGAGTTCATGCTGATAGTGTGGTCGGTAGAGACAAAATTTGTTGGGTCAATGGTTTGGGTTTGACTGAGGTGTCTGCAACCGGGATTTTTCAGTGGAGGTAGAAAGTTGGGGTCATTTAAGGTGCGGTAGAGAATATTCTAAGAGGACAAGCTAGGATTCTACAGTTATTCTCTATTGAACCCCAAATGAATCCACTTCTACATCCACCAGACTTTTACTGGTGCGTATACCCTTACGGAAAGCCCCCAAATGTTGGCCCATCCAGTTTAACCACTTCTGACTACACTACTAAGCATGAACTCCGAGGGAACACGGTCTACGGACCAAAATATCATCTAAAACATCGCTCTTATTTGTAACACTTTAAGATGTGATTCATTCCTGTTTTGTTCTTCATATTGTCTTGTCTCATTTATGATTAATTTGACTAAAGATAGGCAGTTTCGGATGCCCAAAACGTCTCATGCATTTTGAGATAAGTAAAAATGATTGTAGGACATTTAATCACACGCAATATATACATATAGATAAGTATATATATATATATATATATATATATATATATATATATATATATATATATATATATATATATATATATATATACTCTTCAAGTTCAGCAACTAGAACGACGGAAAGAGAATCCAGATGAAATGTTGAAACTTACCGTTGAATTTTTGAAAGAGGTTTTGACAAGTGGGTAAGACGATATCCTTTTTCTGAAAGCAGTTGACTCTGGCTTTTCCAGCAACCGGCAGTGTTGGGAAGGAAGATCGAGGGACACTGGCTTTATATACTGGCTTGGCCTACCAGTACTCATATTCCTGGGAAATATGATTGAGTCTCATTTCAGTCCCTTCAATGATTCCCTTTTTTCTTTCTTTTTATTTATGTCTTCATTGCCTTCAAACTGTCGTCAGTCAACTCAGTTCTGTTCTAAGTTTCACCTCACTTCTAGATTCTAATACGCGGTCACTGTGCCTATTCCTTTGATACTCTCAGGCCTCTTTTCATCACTGTCTTGTCACCCATCACTTTCTTGCTCCCGTGTTGATTTCAATACAACCATAGACGAACTCCAGTCTTTCCTTTTTTTTCTTCTTACATTATCACGTCTCTCTCAGTATATATATACTCAGCATTTACCGCGTAATTTGATAGTCTTTCTGTCTGTCCATTTAAATTCTTTCCTTCGTTAAACCCGTCCTGCGATATTATCCTAATGAGCCTTTCTTTATTGCATCAGTGTCTATGCTCATCTCTTATTCTGTCCTCATCTCTCTCTCATGCACTAAGACTAGATTTTGTTGGTATTCTTCCTTTTCTGAGACATTATGTCCAAGAGGAGAAGTGTTAGAGAGAGAGAGAGAGAGAGAGAGAGAGAGAGAGAGAGAGAGAGAGAGAGAGAGAGAGGGTGTACTAACTAACTCAGTGACGCTGAGGCTGCTGGGTGAAACTACGCGTTTCGAAACATAGGAAGGATTTCTCTCTCTCTCTCTCTCTCTCTCTCTCTCTCTCTCTCTCTCTCTCTCTCTCTCTCTCTCTCTCTCTCTCTCTTAAGCATCTCAGGGATCCATCCGCCATATAAGCTCCCTTCCATGCATACCAAGCATAAATCCATCCATTGCAGGCGTCAGAGATATAGCAAGAATACTTCTGGGGGGGGGGATGGCTTCATGTAAAATATTCAGAAAACATAAACCCCGCAGAAACGAGACCGATGGCGACAGTCTCTGGGGTGACCTGCCCAGCTCTGACGATCTCTAGGGTAGGTAGCCTCACTAGCCCTGGCACTCTCTGGAATGGCCATCCCAGTTGTGGTCTGCGTTGATAGTGTCTGGGTGACCTGTCCAGCTTTGGCCTGCTAATGAAAGTCTCTGGAATGACCTCTCCCGCTCTGACCTGCAGTTTAAAGTGTCTGGGGGGTGACCTGTCTACCTCTGGCCTGGTACCGGCAGTCTCTGGGGTGGCCTGTCCAATCCACTCTTACGTTGGTAGTCTCTTAGTTGACCTGTCCAAGCTCTGGCCTGCTGTCGCAAGTCTATGGGGAGATCTGTCGGGTGATGTGTCCATCTCTATCTTATATCGTTATCTCATGGATGACTTAGTAAACTCCCGCTTGCTGGGGAGTCTCTCGGGTGACCTGGTCAACTTTGGCTTTAAACGACTCTTTCCCAGGATGACCTAGCTTGCTTTTGCGTTCAGTGAGAGACTGTGAGAGCGACGTGACCAGCTTTGACCTTGAACGACCGAAACTAAGGTTGAGCTAATCACCTTTGGACCTTTAGTGACAGAGTTTGGAGGTGACCTGACTAATTCGTGGCTTCTTAGATATCCTACCTCCTGTGGACTTGGAGTCTCAATCTCTGAGGGTGGTGTTCTGTACGTGTCATATGGCCTGTTTGAAAATCATGGTACTCATATCTCGCCCTTTCGTCCGCGGCCACGAACACTCTCTTGTTTGCACGAGTGAGCGTTGCCATCCCAAGACCAGCAGCTTGGATAGATTGGAGGCAGGAATCATCCAGTTTCCTGAGGTGGAAGAAGAAGAAGAAGAAGAAGAAGAAGAAGAAGAAGAAGAAGAAGAAGAAGAAGAAGAAGGAGAAGAAGAAGAAGAAGAAGAAGAAGAAGAAGAAGAAGAAGAAGGAGAAGAAGAAGAAGAAGAAGAAGAAGAAGAAGGAGAAGAAGAAGAAGAAGAAGAAAGAAGGGGGGAAAAAACTTAAGAATAAATACCAAATTCACATCTCTCCTGGCCACCAGGTTCCCTCTGGTCCGCCCATCCCATCACAGTCACAGGACCTTTAAGAGGAGGATGTCATGCAGCCATTACAGAATGAGCATCAGACCGAGAGCGAGCATGACAAACGGCCCAAGTGGTTAAAGTGGGTCCCAGCCGCAGCGCCCCCTCCCCGTACACTCCTGAAAGGAAGCCCAAAAAAGGCGACCCCAGAAACCCCTGATTGCAATCTCTATCGAATGCCTTTCCGAGGGGAAAGTCTCCATCGAGCCTCTCCACCCACCGCCATCGTATATCGAAATAAAAGCCAAGAATCATTGAGCTTACTAGAACCAAAACCCATCACGTGTTTTTCTCCTTTGAATTTTTGGTTGTAGGTATTAGCATGATGTCCTCCTGCACTTATAACTTCACAGAGTTACTTCCAGCCTGTAGACAGACTCATCTCTCTCTCTCTCTCTCTCTCTCTCTCTCTCTCTCTCTCTCTCTCTCTCTATATATATATATATATATATATATATATATATATATGATTTTCGACAACAGGAAGAGCTTCCGATAATTCTAGACAACAGGAGGTGATGCCGATAATTCTCATCCACAAGACGTGGTACCAAAATGTTTTAACCAGACATGTGGTTGATAATACCCGACAACAATATATGCTGCCGATAATTCTTAACAGTAACTAATGCCGATAATTGTCTATAACAGAAAGTGCCATTGATAATTCTCAACGACAAGACGTGGTACCGATGATTCTGAACAGCAGTACCTGCTCTCGATTATTCTTAATAACAGGACGTGCTACCAATGAATCTCAAAGGCAGGAACATGTCATCAGTACCTCCAACAACAGGACATCTGTTGATACACGCTTGACAACAGAAGATGCCATTGATAATACCCCCCACAACAGAATTCTCTGTCGTTAGTTCTCCATTACATAACGTCCTGCTGCTGACTAAACCATATTCCAGACCCAAAGAATATAAGTAACCAGGCCGCAAGGGGGGGACGTGCGAGTGGCTACCGTTATCAAGAAAGACCAGACGCAGCTGAAGACGTAAAACTTCAGAGGCATTTCTTTTTCATCCTGTACATAAAGCAACATCTACGAAGATCTAAGATGGGAAAACCCCGTTGGGCGTCGTTGCTTCTCTTGGGAAGTGGTGGTAAACCCAGTGTTCTATATACACACACACACACACACTGTCAATTGAACTTTCTGTCCAAAGGCAATGCAATTCGGCACTTGTACCGGAATTATCTTCGGTGCTGTTGGAACTTTTAAGAAGCTTCTCCATCTCTCTATAGAGGAAAGGATCTTGGACATACTGACATGGCCGGATGGAGGAGCTCGGGCCCATGATAACGCACTGATAAGGCTGGTTGGTCGTAACCTCGCGATTGCCTGGTGTGTGTTTTCCCCTCTCGTGAAAACTTACTACTCTTGCTCTTTCCTCCTGACTCGAAATGGAAAAATGTTTGCTGATTTCATCCCTTGAGGGTGAGGGATTTTTGCTCCGCGAATGCAGGATTTATTAGGCTTGTGCGCGGTATAAGCTAAGCTTAAGGAGATGGTATATGTTCGTCTGTGTTCCCGTGTGGTGTGTGAGAGTGTTGTACAGTACGAGGAGGGAGTTCTGCAAACCGTGAGAGGCCACCATCACTTGAACTTTCTCTGTCGTACAACATTTTAAACTTCTGTACGCTGTCTGCACGAACAGTTTCATCACACATTCTATTCACTTCATCCGCTACTTTGAAATGATATATATCCTTTATGTCATGCTTCATGTTTAGTTTCGTGCTGTCGACTCAGGTTGCTGTATCTGCTTCTTTCGAGGAACTGTTCATCAAACTGCTGTAAAAAACAAAGGTTGTGAGCAAGTCAGTCTTTACTCTTCTCTCTTCCTTCTTGGTCAAAGTTTTAGCACTTTAACCTCTCTTGGTATTGGTACAGTCTTTGTTGCCTTTCTCTCGACCTTCTTTATTATATATTTTTTTTTATGCTTCTTTAAGTGCGGTTTTAGAACACTAGAAGCAGATGTTAGTTTTGGCTATGTGTTGGATGTAGACAGTTTTATGAATACTTCTTTATCCACGTACTTGTATTTAATTCTGTCTTCCTATGGTATGTTCTGGCGACAGTTTAGGTACAGTGTGAGACTCCAGTTTGAAGAAAGATCAATTTTGAGACCACTTTTCTTTCTCATTAATATTAATGACATTGATGATGGACTTGAGCTGTAAGATATAAAAATTTGCAAACGATTATAGGCAGGGAAAGAAATCTAAAACAACTCTACGCTTTTTTTTTTTAGCTTTAGACCGACTTATAATGACGAATGGACTGGGCTTACTTACAAATGGCAAACGAATTTAAAACAAATTTGTGCAAGATTTACACTTCGATAGTACGGACGAGAAGGCAAACTACAATTTGAATTTTGTTAAACTACAAAAGATAAATGACGAAAAAGGACATGGAGTGTTATAATTTCAGATGACCCATTGTTAAGTAAGCAGTGCACACACATAAGGAGAACATAAGGAGAGAAAAAACCTAAAGGAAATTCTTAGATCGGTAGGTTAGACTGAAGTTATCATCCTCGCTTTGTACACTCCGCTGGTGCTTCCGTCTCTTGGATACTGTGTTCAGGTTTGGTCCTCCTACTTGAAACAGAGACGGAGACAAAAGAAAGATGAAGGAAGTGCAGCGGAGAGCAAGCAAAATGCTTCCCGGGCTTAAAAAAGACAAACAATAGTATGAGAGCCAACTAAATGACACGAAGCTTATTTTCACTCAGAAATGGTAAGGGTTAAGAAGTGATTAAATACCGGCAAGTACCACTTCCTTCCCCCTCGTCGTTAGTAATGGCCCCTTCCGATCTCTGAATGTCAATACGTGTTTTATGAGTTTATTGTCATCTTTTTTGTTTGCTTGTTATTTTTCTATAGGCATTTGCGTGTGTTTGCTGTTATGTTTATAGTGGTTTTTGCTTGCTTTTATTGTTTCTTATCTTTTGATACATATGTCCTTTATGTGCAGGTGGTCTTTGAGGTTGTGAGGCCGATTGCCTTACAGAGTTTGAATGGCTTGGTTGTTAATAAGTTGAAAATTACAAATAAGGTTTTAATATTAACTTTATTGTAGAAAATTATTTATAGAGGATATTGTTTCCATCTTCATTCTAACCTCGATACAGTCCTTAGTTAAAGTATGAATAATTTCACCACACAAATCTAAGTCAAGAAGGAGTGAGGAAAAGAAATTATATCACGTAATTTAAGTTTGATATATCTGTCTAAACTTGCATGAATGAGGCACGAAAATCATATAAAGTAATTTAGGTAGAAATCAATCACTAGGTGTTCTATGATATGTATTTACATAAGCTAGAAATATCAAGCATATTCCACAATGATCAAGTTTTAGCAAGTCCTAACTATTCTCTGTATGCATAAGACAGTTATTCATCAAACATGTTTTCTGTAATTTGTCTTTTACAATATAGTTTAATTTCCCGTAAACATTCTATACGTCCTCTTTACTACAGGTAAATGGCGATCGTGGCAACTTTTGGCAACCGATCAAACACACTGGAAATCTTGGAATGGTTACACTTCTTAAATCCCACCTTCTCGGCTCACGTCCACGTCGCACACCACACGTCCGCTTCGTTCCATTTCACCAAGACCGCTGAGGGTTGAGGACGTAGCCACTTCGTGCTTGTGCAGCTGTTTTCGCCCAGTTTATGGGTAGCGTCACGCCTCAGTGGTATGTTGTGAGAACTTTGTACATACCTTGGAATATAAGAACATTGGCTGACCGCTCTAAAACAATCTACATCTGGTGTACAGACATTCAGAATGTGTAAACATTTCGTCGGTCAATTGACGCCTTGAAAATAACAAGGGTTCGCCACAAGACGGAGCAGATGGAGGCCAAATCTCACCGCGTCATGCATAAAGAAGTTTTACCGAGGATGTTGGGCGATCAGGAGGAGGTGAGTACATTTTTTCGTTTATATATTATGAAGTTGTTGACACCAGCGGTGAATCCTTGAACGAGACCTCGAGATCCAGGACCCAGGTGAGTGTTGTAGACTCATTATTTACCTTTATTTCTTTACTGTGTGTTGATTTTAATGAAATCTATAGACTGGTGTGTTTATAGTTATGTCTTCAATAAGTTATGTAGATGTTGTAGATGTTATACATTTTTACAAATGCATGTCAAGAAATATCTGTGTCACATGATTCCGTAAAGAGAAAAACATGTTTTTCATGAATGGTTTTTTGAAATAAGGTTCAGATTAGATTCTCAAGATAACCCAGACTGGTTAAGTAAGTTTTCTCTGTAATTATTTATAGTTATGTTTACAGGTAAGTTTTCTGTAGATTATGTAGAAAATTCAAATGTTTACATATGCATATTGATAAATTACCTTTGTCATGCGATTCCGTAGGCAAAGTTTTCATAAATGTTTATTAAGAAGAAAGTGTAGATGAGATTCTTAGGACCAGTTTAACGGTAAACTATGGTATTTCTATCTCGGTTAGAAGATATTTCATAGAATGACGCGAAAACAAGTTTGTTGCTGGCGTGAAGCACAAACGAGACCCCGAAACCCTGAATGGGTGGGAATCACCAGGCCTAAGACCTGATAGTTTTTTGTGAAATTTTTTGTTTGTATGTTTATGTCGAGTCTTTGGATGCATTTAATTCATTAATCGCAATATTATTAGTAGTATTATTATTTTAACTGTTCTCTTCCATCGTCACAAACACGCCGTTAGGGCCAATGGTTTGTTGTGTAAATTCAATTTTATTATTATTATTATTATCATTATCAATATCATTATCATTATTGTTATTATAATTATTATTATCATTATCATTATTATTATTATATCATTATTATTATTTGGCAAGGAGTTCAGGGAAACCAAGGACGTAATGCAAACTAGAAAGAACAACAGAAGGGGACAAAATATAGTGCCTTAAGAGCACACAGTACCTTGTTCCACCCCGTTTAGAGACACACAGTAGGAGCACTGAGGGATAGAAGCCGTACAGGTCTCCTTCCTAATAATCTTGACCCACCTGTTCGTAGTAGCCGTCAGTGACTGAGAGACCAATGAAGCAGTAAAACCTACATTGTCATTTCCTCTCCCCTCTCAAGAGAGACTTGGGAAGCATACTAACCACTAATTTGAAATTAGATCTTGCCCTTGTGGCAATGATTCATTTACTACGCATTCATTGCCAGGTTTGCAAAAAGGATTAGATTGGTTTTTGAATGGAGGGCTACCTCTACATCTGGCGTTATTTTTAAGTTTACGTTTGTACTTGAAAGAGTCAGAGTTTAAAGCCATTCACCTCGTTAATCTTTGAGTAATCTTTATTAATCTTGGTAACTTGAATTTGCTGGGGAAAAGATGGGAGTTGGTTGAGGAGGAGAATATTTCAGTCTTCCAAAAAATATTTTTCGTGAACTCTTCATTCTCTGCTCGGAGGCCCTTCATAATATTCTAGCGGTGATACTCCACGTGAGACCACACCACACACACACACACACACACACACACACACACACACACACACACACACACACACATATATATATATATATATATATATATATATATATATATATATATATATATATATATATATATATATATATTGACAATATGACGGTTACGCTCGTCCGTGATAGTTTCTTGTAGATGTAGTCGCATTTCAATGGTTCACTTGATTTCCTTATTTCATTATTATAAACTTTACAATACACAACATGTTTCGCGAGGGGAAAATCCGCTTCATCAGGTGCAAACACGACACTCCCCCAACTCTCCTTTTAACGGCCAGAACGATTTTTACTCGGGCATGGCGGTAAGAGGATGTACAAGCCTGCGTGCTTCTGTTGGGATTTGAAAGTTTATGAATTGTTTATAGCTGTCGGGATGCATTTCCTCCGTGTATTATAAGATTTCAATAAACGAATTTACCTGAACTGTTGCAGTGCGTTCACCGCTTCAGGGGCCCGAACATGCAGGAGGGTGAAAGGCGTGCATGGGATAAAGTTAAGCCCGAACATGCAGGAGGGGGAAAGGCGTGCATGGGATAAAGTTAATTGGAACGATGTGGTTTACTAGGGGTCGACGTGCTGTGAGACACATCGGAAGCGTAGTAAGACGTAGAGATGAAACGGAGTGAGCAGTGTGTAAAAAAAGCTTAGGATGTTTGTATGGATGTATATTACATGCAGTATCGAACCAGTCATTCTTCTCGTGCCAGGTTTAGATGCCAGATTTTGCCCCGATATGTCTGCAGAATGCAGAGCATTGGAGTACCATTCCTAATGAGCTCTACAAGCGAGAATGATTAGAAATAACATATGGATGGATTTTGTTTGTGGCTTGTTCCCATTCTGTTTTCATTACCCTGCATACATTATATCTCTGCACCTTCTCGTATTTCTTATTATCGTTATCATTATTGGACTTTGTCATATTGATATTCATACCGACTGGATGTACCGACCACTCGGGGAGATTTCGTGGTTCTTGATTCTTTATTTTACACTTAAGTTTGTCCTCACACCACATGAGTGATGAGCAGTTAGGGACAGGGTTCGGGATCTCAGAGCTGTGAGGTTAAAAATGTCGAGTTTATCGAGTCGTAAAGTTTTAGATTTTTTTTTTTTCTTCAAAGAATACTGTCACCCCTACAACGTTGCCAGAGTTTTACAGCATCTCGCAATCAGCTTTACGTACATTTTTACGTCACGTATACACGCAAATCCTCACACCACAGGAGCTCATGCATGGGGATGTATGCTATTCAGTATATATATATATATATATATATATATATATATATATATATATATATATATATATATATATATATATATATACATATATATATATATATTATATATATATATATATATATATATATATATATATATATATATATATATATATATATATATATATATATAGTCGTGAGGAGATGTGTGGTGCAGGTGGTCGAGCAACACAGTTATGTGAGGTTGTCACCAGCTTGAAGGGGATAGTGTGTGGAAAGGTTTGTGGCACTGTTGGAGGAGATTGTGCCAGCAAGTATCTCTCTTGAATTAGAGATGTTAGATCACGTGAAAAAAAAAAGAACGATTCCAAACGTCCACCCACAATGCCAGGAGGCGATGGTGTGGCACGCTGATGTATGGAGAATAGACCGGGACTTTGTTGCCGATGATGGTAACCGAATGTCTCAGTCATGAGTTCAGACCATTTTTTATTTACTTTGTAATCAAGCCACTGTCTTTTTGGACTTCTATCTTTTTTTTCAATGTTTTTTCTAAGTACAGAAGTACTTTTGGTCTCTTGATGAAACATGAATTAAAGAAAATATACAGCCCGCATATATATATATATATATATCCCTGGGGATAGGGGAGAAAGAATACTTCCCACGTATTCCCTGCGTGTCGTAGAAGGCGACTAAAAGGGGAGGGAGCGGGGGGCTGGAAATCCTCCCCTCTCGTTTTTTTTTTTTTTTTTTGATTTTCCAAAAGAAGGAACAGAGAATTGGGCCAGGTGAGGGTAGTCCCTCAAAGGCCCAGTCCTCTGTTCTTAACGCTACCTCGCTAATGCGGGAAATGGCGAATAGTTTGAAAGAAAAAAAGAAATATATATATATATATATATATATATATATATATATATATATATATATATATATATATATATTCGAGTAAGATACTGCGGAATTTGGCGACTGAGTTTTGAAGGGTGTATGAAAAGAGGAAGTTGACAGTAACTGTGAATAAGAGGAAGGTAATTTGGTTCGACAGGGTTAAGGGACAGGTTAGTTGGGGCCTGAGTTTAAATTGGTAAAATGTGGAGGAAGTGAAGTGTTTTAAGCACCTAGAAGTGGACATGGCAGCGAATGATACCATGAAAGCAGAAGTTAGTCAGAGGGTTGGTAAGGGGGGGAAAAGGCTTTGGGCCGCGCTGAAGAATGTGTGGAAGGAGAGAACTTTTCTATAGCAAAAATGCGTTATATGTGAGGGAATAGTAGTCCCAACGATATGATATGGATGCGAGGCATAGGCTACAAATAAACTGTACGGAGGAGGGTGGATTTTTCGGAAATGAAATGTTTGAGAGCAATTTGTGGTGTGAGGTGGTTTGTTCGAGTAAGTAATGTAAGGGTAAGAGAGATGTGTGGGATTGAAAAGGGTGTGGTTGAGGGAGCAGAAGAGGGTGTGTTGAAGTGGTTTGGACACATGGACAGAATGAGTGAGGAAAGCTTGACAAAGAGGATATATGTATCAAATGAGAAAGGAACAAGGTGAACAGAGGGATCAAATTGGAGATGGAGGAATGGAGTGAAAATTTTTTTGTTGTGGAATCGAGACTTGAACATGCTGGAGTGTGAAAGGCGTGCGATAGAGCAAGTTGGAACGATGTGATGGTCTGGGGTCAAGGTGCTGTCAGTGGACTGAACCAGGGCATGTGAAGCGTCTGACATTAACCGTACAAAGGTCTCTGGGATCTGGTTGTGGATAGGGAGCTGTGGTTTCGGTACATTACACATAACAGCAAGAGTGTGGGTGTGAGCGGATGTGGCCTTTCTTCATCTGTTCCTGGCGCTACCTCGCTAATGCTGGGAACTGCAATCAAGTGTGGATATATATATATATATATATATATATATATATATATATATATATATATATATATATATAAGTTAGACAGCCTTATATACTACTGATCCCTACGAGTGGCGCCTGTTTCCAGCGCACCTCAGTGACAGTCGGCAACATTTCATCTTGCCCTGAATAGCCTCGGCCAAGAAAAGTGGAGGAGCAGCTTAACAAATTCATAAGGTGCGTCGGAGAGACATTCAAAGAAGGTGTCGAGGATATGAGGGCTTTTATCTGCACTAATACCGGCATGTCCCTCTCCTTATTACTTCTCCACTATTCCTTTGACGGGTGGACGGCGGGTGCTTCAGAATGCCAGATTGGATCTTAAACGCCAGGGGCTGAGAGCTGCTCTAGAGGCACAGTCTCTCTCCCTCTGTCGCTGCCTTGTACAAAGAGGCGATTTTTTTTTTTTCTTTTTTTTTTTTTATTTTTTGCGGAAGGACCCAGATTTTTTTTTTTCTTTTTTGGCTTCATTGGGCGTGTGAAGCCGTGGCGGTGGATCTTTAGAAATGTGTTTGCGTGTGTGTGTTTGTTTGAGCTTCTATATAATCATTTTTGTTTGCGGTTAGTATTACTTAGCTTCGCATTTCGTAGTAGCTGATTGCCTGTAGTTTTCATTCATACGTCACTCGCTTTGTTAAGTGCTTAAGTGTCAGCTGGCTTCCCATCTTTTCTGGTTTACTTTTAGTTTAGGTATAATCTTTTTTCCTGTTGTATTCTTTATTGATTTTTTACTATCCACATCCTGTTGCTCAGCTTCTCGTGTATCCAGGAGGAGGTCTACCGAGAGGAGAGTTGAGCATGAACTCCATAGGAGTGATTTGTATTTAGTTTTCTTGACTACTGTGATGCATAAGATAATAATTCTAAATACTTATTGTGAGCTACTCTCTCTCTCCACGACTTTGAGCTTTTGAATTACTCTCACATTCATGATTCAGTATGCAAAAAGATAGAAATACATGTGAATACTAAGGAAAAAGATAGAAATACAAGTGAATACTAAGGCAAAAGACAGAAATACAAGTGAATACGAAGGCAAAAGATAGAAATACAAGTGAATACCAAGGAAAAATATAGAAATACAAGTGGATACTAAGGAAAAAGATAGAAATACAAGTGAATACGAAGGAAAAAGATAGAAATACAAGTGAATATCAAGGAAATCAAAGAACAGCGGGCTACTAGGTACTTTCAAGGCTGTTTTGAGATTGTGGACTTGAAGCAAAGGATTTATTCTTTTCTTAATCGTATCTGTAGTGCTGTTTGCAATCACGTTAATTGGTAAATCACTGTATATGTTTACAAGCCTGTGGGAAACTGTTATTCGTCTCATCCGAAGTAAAACGCTTGCCCGCGAGATTGTATTCATTACTACGAGCGAAGCCAGACAAATCTAACCTTAAGTGTCAACTTCGATTGAGATTATCGAAGCTTCTGACGTTTTTGGATACTAGCAAGAGACCACATGTTAATCTTCTAGCTTCTATGCTAGATAAATCTAATTCGTTTGGCTGGCATTTATAGGATCTGTTATTCAGTCTAGGATTATTTTTTTTTCTTCTCTCTGTCCATTTTGTATGTCTTTAATCAAAAGCAATCAATACTGTGAACACACTATTCAAGCAGGGGACGCAGCGGTGATCTCCAGTGTGAACATTATTTCCTTGGACTTAAATTCGACAGTCTTGGCTTAAGGTATAGAATTTTGTTCGCTTGTATTGCTTACTTGGCTCAAGGTTATCAGAGCTTCGTCAATGTAACTTAGTCTTTTTCCTCATTTCCCTCTCGTAGCCCAGCAGAATTCATGCTGCAACCAGCCTTCTTGTTTTTGCTTTCGATATGTAAACGTTGCACCTGTGGATATTAAAACTTAAATGCCAGTTTAGATATGCAGACGTATGGAATCATGTATATGTACCTTAATCCCAACCCCATCTTACTAGGTGTAACGTGGACTTGAATATAACTCTGCTCCGATGTTGACAAATATATATATATATATATATATATATATATATATATATATATATATATATATATATATATATATATATATATATATATATTAGCCCTAGAACCCCTTTCTTAAAACAGTTCTGAGGTTACTTCAGGACCTCTGTTCCACGTTTCCCCTGCAGCTCCATGGCTGTGCCGCTTCCAGTAGCAAGGAAGTGATGGACTCTTCTGCAGTGAGAAGACCCTTGAGGAGATGGGGTAACCTCATGCAGGCGGAGCCTAGTTATATATATATATATATATATATATATATATATATATATATATATATATATATATATGAAACCTTTCCTGCCACAGAATATATACCCTTCTTTAAATCCGTCGCATAGTAATACCATTACAATAAATCCGCTTACTTGCTAAAAGTTACATCCACAGTGAAAGGATTCGTGTCGCTTGGACTTGCTGATCTCAAGTTAGATTCTTTCTCATTTATTGAAATGGACTCCTCTCTTTCCTTTATCCTCTTCTCGGGTTTGTACATTTGACTACCCGGGATTCCAGATTTCGAGCTGAATCTCTTCTGTCTGTCTTTCATCATCTTCATCCTAGTTCTTCCTTCCTCCCTCCCTCGCGTACTCCTCCCCCCCGTCTTCCTGCCCTCCTCCCCGTTCTTCCTTCCTGCCCTCTTCAGCTCACGCCAACATTCTTCACCGTTCCAGAAGCCGGCCAGCGGTCGGGCCTCCCAAGCCGTAGTGTTTTGGAGAGAGCTTCGCTCGAAGTTCCCTAATTGCACAAGTATTGCCAACGACTCCACCGTCAGTGTCTCTAGGAATATAGTGATTCCACCCCAGACCTGATGTTGGAGGCGTTTCCCCACTCCCTCGGCAAGTTTCCAGATAATGGTTTTCAGTCTTTGGGAAGAGCTCTGACCCCCAGCTCATGTAATTGTGAGCTTCATACCTAACACTAGAATAACTCCATTGTCCAGTGGCTGAGACTTCGCATCTTACTTAGCTCGAGGGATAATTCGTCTGTCCCTCTAAATTCAGGCGATGATCAACCCCCTCCCATTCAGGACCTAAGCTAAACAACTCGAATTCTTGAGGAAAAGTTCCTTCCACCAAGGGCCCTCCCTAGGGAGGAAAATACCCTCCAATTCCTGTAAAGACGTACCCTCTAATCCAAGGGATGAGCTCAGTCTAATCTAGGGAGTTGGGGACCCCCGTCCCCCACAGCCACCACCACACGATGACGACCACCCCCCCCTCCCCTCCTCCTCCTCCTCCTCCCGTCCTTCTGAGGATCAGCTCAGTTCGTTCTCTCCCCCTCCATCCAAGGCCCTCCTCACCCCCTTGCCTCAAGGGAGAGAGAGAGAGAGAGAGAGAGAGAGAGAGAGAGAGTCCGCTCCACCTCCCAGGAAAAGCCCTCCTTCCCCCCCTTTCCTAACCCGACACCCCCAACCCACCCCAGGAAGAGTCGCCCAGCGCTCGCCGGCTGGACGGGCTGGGTGATATTTCAATAATGGAGGGATTACTGGAGGCGGCGCGGCGTCATATTGAAATTGATTTTAACGTATTTTGCCGGATTGAGTGAAATCTCTCCAATATCTCCTCTAACTTGGACCGCGGAGACGCGGGCGTGTGTGTGTGGGGGGGGGGGGGGGATGCAGGGAGTAGGGTAAATCACAGTTGGATGCCAAAGGAGGAGGAGGAGGAGGAGGAGGATCTCGGCTACGAAGGGCTCGGGAGGACCTTTGCTCTCCTCCTGGAAAACTTGTAGTAACACCGGTCGTTCTATCCCCAAGAGCATTTGGCTTCAGACACTGAAACAAAAGCCTGCCGTCCATAGTGCTCTTACATATATTCATAAACTGGTCTGAGCGATTATAATCGACATGAATAGATGAATGTAACTGTCCACAAGTCGTTCACAAATATGATTGTTTATATATATATATATATATATATATATATATATATATATATATATATATATATATATATATATATATCAAATACGACTGTATATATATCTTGCCTTTTTGAAGCAACGCGATCGTTCAGGTGCACAAGGAACAAGTACAGCGACGGGTGGGGATGGCTGTGAGCGTGTTAGCCATAATATGAGACGGGGTCGATGTCACGTAGGTATGGGTGTGGCACAGGGTGCGGATAAACCGTGTGAGGCACGCGACAGGGGTGTGTGCATATGGATGGTTGGTTGTGCTGTGTGGCAGAGGTGTTAGGGAGAAGCATTTATAAGGTGGAGCGTTGACGTATAGGTGGGAAGTGTTAGCATGTAAGTGGGGAGTGTTGACGTTTACGTGGGGAGTGTAAATGTGTACGTGGGTAGTGTTGACGTGTAAGTGGGGTGATATTTAGCGGCTTGGAAGGGGCGAGGTTGTATTGAGAAATTGTACCGGGAGGGAGTAGCTTGACGAGGTTGTGGTCCCACTTAGCAGGCATGAAGAGGACAGGTTAGAGAGGGAGGGAGGGAAATGGGGGTAAAATTGGATAAAGTTATAGTCATCTTAACCTTATGGTATGAGGAGATCAGTGTTCCTAGATTCAGCCACAGACTTACGGTACTATGAACGAAGAAATCGCCTTCGACATGATTTGTCATAGGCAACGGTTAGAGGGAAGTACAGACTTCTCGATCTTCTTTCCTCGAAGGAACCTTCCTTACTATGCTCCTGCGTGGGGAACAGCCTCGAAGCTGCAGGAGATCCAGAAAAAAAGATCTGGTCATGGAGTCTCATGGCTAACTCTAATTACAAGTCCGTATAACAGTGCACGAATCCCTCTCCAGTTGGGGGGGGGAATTAACAGCTTTATCTCAACCACACCTGAAAAAGGTTCACACAGGGGATCCCGACCCGCTTCATCAAGGCTACTTCGTATCTCATAAAGGATCGTGACAAGTGACCTCTGTGACCTTACTGTCGTCTGCGCACGCAAGGTCAAATTAAACCAATGCAGGAAAGACACTGCGTCATGAAAGGAAAATATACTTTTTTAATGGAAACACTGATCCCGGATCAGGGATATAAGTGTGGGATGGAACTCACAATAATGACAGTAGTTGAAACTGAAAAAAAGGAAGAGAACTGAAAACCCGGCTGATATATATATATATATATATATATATATATATATATATATATATATATATATATATATATTTATATATATATATATATAAAGGATAATATCTTTCCAATATCTGCATTAAGAGTTTCTGTTCAAATTATAAAGTGTAATGAAGTCTAGATAATATATAAGAGCGTCATAAAAATCTAACGTGAAATGAAAAGTACAGGAAAGAGAAAGTTAAACAAAATAGAAAATGACTCACTATCCTCCCTTCCCTAGAATACATTAAGGCATGAATTACATGAATTACCAGAGGCATTATTTCTACAGTCTTAGATGTTCTGATCATTTTACCCCTAACCCTTTTTCTCCTTCCTGGACGATGAATATAAGGGCTCTTACCTTCCCCTTATAACTCGTGCTTCTTACCTCTGGTGCCATCTTTGTTGCTCTCTCTATAAAGCTACGTAGGCAGCGCTCTATATTACACCAGTAAGAACTTGTGCTTGCCATAAGCGAATTTTTTCCACGCACAGTATTACGTAGTTAGCTTTACCTCACCCAGATGACCACAAACTACGAAACTACCCTCATTTTCATGAGTGAATAGCTTGTTTTTTTTTACCTCTACATCATCTGACTGCAACAGCAAAGTTGTCCTTGAAACCGCCTTCGGGACTCGGGGCAAATCCTATAATGCGCTTAGTATGTTCGTCAGTGATCACCAGAAATCTTTGTCTGAGGACATTAGTTGATGAACTTTGCACAAATCTTAAGCTGTTTTAAAATCTATCTTAAGAATTAGAGGAGAAAGAGAATTGAGACAAAGCCATTAACATCACACGGCTACTGGTAGCTGAAGATAGGGTTATTGTGACTTTCGCTTCTTTGTTTACACTGCTAAGTTTTGGCATTGTTTGGCCTCTCGTCATGTTTCCTAAGGGCTTCAACCTGCGCGATTATCAGTCGACACTTTTTCCACCTCCTCAAAAGCTCGTAATAGTTTTTGTTCTTATCTTCTCATCTGTCTTATTTTCAAACCCTTTTCTGCCTCTTGGTCAAAACTTAGCCGTAATGGAGCCAGTGAATAGAGCCACTGATTAAGATATAGATAAATAGATAGATGGCTAGATAGATAGATAGGTGAATAGGTAGGTAGGTAAAAGAGAGAGAGAGAGAGAGAGAGAGAGAGAGAGAGAGAGAGAGAGAGAGAGAGAGAGAGAGAGAGAGAGAGAGAGAGAGAGAGAGAGAGAGTCTCAAAGTATTTAAGCTTTTGTAGAAGAATGGTATGAGTAATGATGCCGGGGACTTGTAAGATGTCCAGGAACGTAAACAAGAACGAATTTTTGTGCCGAGCTGTACAGGTTGGGGATTACATCACTAGAGTGTGATGACTTCAGTACGTACAGTTCTCCTTCCTCTTTGGTCTTCCCTCCTTCATATAACCTCTCTTCCTCTGTGAGTCAGATCTGTAAACACTCGCGGAGCCATGATTGATTTCTACTTTCTTATTCTTTCACTTTTTTCTTTCTTTTTCCCCGAAATGGTCTCGACTGAGGCGTGTGTTTTTGCCCCAGCCATGTCGGTCACTATAAAAAGAAAATGGTTTGTCGGTTGGCTATTTGATCTCTAGGCTTGCAGACTGCCAGGGTCATTAAAAGCTGTTGGTGTCAGGTTATTAGTACCAGTTGGAAGAAAAAAACTCCTTTTTGTAGGTGTTCAAGATCATTCAAGGATCACAAGTGCTATCTGCATATATGGCTCCACAGTCGGAGACCCACCCACTTTACGTTTACGCCGACCTGACTCCGTCACCGTCGTACGTAGACAAGAAAACGATGGTATTGCTCCACGACCTCAAAGCCCCCTAACTAGGCTGTGGCAACTCTTTATCCAAAGGCGATAACACCGTTTGTCCACCATTCATCACATACGATGAAATCCATATTACGGTCTTCGTGTTTACTGCAGTGTGGGATTTTTCACAGGGGCACCTTCCTTTTTTGCCATATGGATTATGAATTAACTTCACAGGTCCCAAGAATCATTTTCTGAAAGTGTATCTTACATTCTTGGTGTCAACAGATGGCACGCTTCGGTATTCTCTTGTGTTCGTAACTTCGTCAGTCGTTACTTCACTGCAGGTATCCTGCCTTTGCGTCTTCTTTCGTATGGAAGGCTTAATGAGGTTTACTGAGGCTTCATTCCCTCATCAGGTTTGATGATATTATATTCATTATTATCATTCTCTCATTTGGGGGATGATGATGGGTGGTGGTCTAGGACCAAACACATGAATTAAAAACGCAAGAAGAGCGAAAGTTAAAAAGTTAGGAGGGATGGAAAGTGAAAGACTGAAGTTGAGAGAGAGAGAGAGAGAGAGAGAGAGAGAGAGAGAGAGAGAGAGAGAGAGAGAGAGAGAGAGAGAGAGAGAGAGGCTAAATGAGAATCTGGAGGATGTCGATGAAACGTCATAAAGTGATATTGAGGGAGGGTAATGTGCAGCCTCTCGAGTCCTGCAGTAAAAGAGGCTGCCACAGAAATATATGCGGCAGCGTAAGAATAAGGTGAGGGGGAGAAAGATGACCTCATGATGGAATGAGTAATTTGAGGGAGAGAAAGGCTAAGTCTTGTATAAAAAAGATGGGGGAATATAGGCAGAAAAAGAATAAAAAAAAAAAAACGCGAGGATAAAGTCTTTGATGGAAATATAAAGTTGCGAAAGAGCCTGCATTGATTATGAAATGAAATGAGGATCTCGGAGGGGAAAAGGATTATTCACATTCATTTCATCTTTTCCTTGCGCATGGTAATTCATTTCTCTTCAGCAACAGAGTTCCTTACCAACGTCTCATTTGGAATGTCGAGCAGCGTTTGTTTCTGCCCAATCCTTATGAACGTGAGGCAGAATTACGTCCACGCCATTTCTCATTCGTAGATCAGGATCCTTCAGTAAGCAGTCTTATAGTTTATCCAAAGGTTCAGAAAACTTTCCACAGTCTTGACTCGCCCCCATCTCACCAGCGCCGGAGGTGATTTCTCCTCCACTGTGAATACACATTTGAAACGCATCATGTAGCTCGACCCATATTACCCCATTCTCTGGTTCAGCAACCATTTACTCCGAATCTGAATGTCTCCTCTTTGACTTACATTATTCCTCTGGTGAATCTATGGAACAATTCTGGATTGTTTTCGCCTTGTCCATATTTGCAGAATTTTTCTGTTCCTCCATTCATGTTCTCTAGTAATCATGTATTTTTCTCATATACTTTACAAGTTTAACTGGCTTTCTATCTGTCTATCTATCTATCTATTTATCTATCTCTATCTTTGACGCCTATTCCCACCTGGAACTCCTTCAGGAGGGTGGCCACGGCAATAGTCTCTCCATAACTGGTGAACCCCAGTGGCGCTTCGCAGCCTTTAATGCCTCACCCTTAACAGGTCACTGACAAAGGGCAGCTCTGTCGCAGTGCTTGCAGAGGCTCCTACCTGCGTAAGATCTAACCGGGTTTAAGCTGCTGACACATTTTCTGTAACATATCTCGATCATTTTTCATCCATCACCATATATATTTTTTTTTTCTGTCTCGTTACCTGTGAAAAAGAGGATCAAGTCTCAATAGAGGATCAAGTCTCGATGATGGCGTCTCAGCTCCTCTGATTCAAGTGTGTTTAGTGATATAATGCAGCAGGAGGCTATTTTGGACGCTATCTGGTCAGAACCCCTTTTCAAAAGTCCCCGTTATAAGGCATCTTTCATATCGGGTTAAGACTTGTCTCTGTCGCCTGTCACAGTTTCCTCTGTGGTATAATAACTGTCATAAAACGGGGAAAATATGCTCCACTCGTGGTCATCTCGGATGGTAGGGGAAAGATGAAGACTTTTGGGGAAATTGATCTGGACTCCACTCGTGTTTGCAGACCTGACGCTTAAACAGTGCAGAGGTTACAGGTGTTTGAAGACCTGATTCTTAAAGCATGTAGTGGCTGCAGGTGTTTGTAGAACCTACCCTAATAGAGTGCAGAGGTTTGCAGGTGTTTGTAGACCTGACTCTTTAATGAAAAGTGCTGTGATTAAAGGCGTTTATAAATCTGACTCTTTAAAAGTTCAGAGGTTACTGGTATTTGTAGACCTGACTCATTACGACTGCGGAAGTTACGTAAGAGGATAAGAGGGGAGGAAAACGAGAATTCCAGAGTTTTGCAGCTCGAACGAAAGAAGGAGGGAATTCTAATTCAGTCTTCGTCTGCCTGGTGTCCACGCAGGTAACCATGAGGCAGCAGCAACATACAGCGGGTCTAAACCGCTCTGGGTGGGAAGCACGCAGACAGCCCGCGTGTGCAGTGACCGAAAGAGTGTTGGTAGAATAGAGAGGAGGAGGAGGAGGAGGTGCAATACCATCTTTACGAAGGGCGGGAAGGGATGGTTGAAGTGAGGTAAAAGCCGTAGAAGTGGGAAGGCAGGAGGCAGTTCATTCAAATCTGGCTAAGTGAGGTGGAAGAAGAAGAACCTTCGCTGTTTTCACGAACTGTTTGTGATATGAATCATTTAGTTCTTTATCGGAGGGCTGAAAATTGATGGAATAGCTACGCAGTGTTTCTAACTGTTACATATCACAGTATGTATTTTGTGAGTTGAGAATCGCGCTTACGGATATTCTTTTAAACTTTACTGTATATATATATATATGTAATATATATATATATATATATATATATATATATATATATATATATATATATATATATATATATATATATATATATATATATATCATTTTTTTTTCATACTATTTGCCATTTCCCGCATTAGCGAGGTAGCGTTAAGTACAGAGGATGAGGACTGGGCCTTTGAGGGAATATCCTCACCTGGCCCCCTCTGTTCCTTTTGGAAAAAAAAAAAAGAAAAAAAAATATATATATATATATATATATATATATATATATATATATATATATATATATATATATATATTTATTATTTTTTTTATTATACTTATATATATATATATATATATATATATATATATATATATATATATATATATATAAAACCAAAGTGAGGTAGAGATAACATGATTTCTCAGCTGAAGGAGATGTATTTCTCTCTCAGATACTGGTCGTTTTTGTTTTGTTAGGGGACACTGCAATACCTGCCAGTTCGTGGTCGACCCTAGGTTCGCTTCCTGCTATTCCCTTAAAGAATGATATCACTGCATTTTGGGCGGATTTTTCAATCTTTACATTTACTTCATTTAGTACTAAATATTAGATACATTCTAAGTTATAAAAGTTCGGAACGTCTACGTGTATAGGGTCGTGATTAGATATTATTTGTCTTTTATTGAGCGATTTATAGAGATAAACAATACGAATCTAATACATTGCTAAGATAACAGTATACGTTGTCTTTTCCACCAAATCTTCCAAAAAAAAAAAAGGGAGAGAAAAAAAATGAATAAACGAACAAGCCAAATTAGCTTGAGTTCGTCTTTCATCCTGTGTCAGTGTTAAAATGTCGAGCGTTCGTTGGGAACGTCCAAACCGCATTTTATCTGAGCCTCACACTTGAGTGGCGTCCTTCTTCCTCGTCCTCCTCTTCCTCCTCTTCCTCCTCGCGAAAGACTCTGGCTGCTGCTGCGCCGCCAGAAATTAGCCACGGCACAGGCGCCATAACTTGTGTAAGGAAAAATGTTAACTAGTGAGGGAAAAGTGGCCGGAAGAGGATTATCTCGTCGAGGGCTCGAGGGAGACGACCGACACAAAATTATTTGCTCTTTTGCGACTGCAGTACAAAGTGGGCGTCTCAGGGGCGTGATGCCGGAGGGGATCTTTCCTGGCGAGGTGCTTCTTAAGTGTTGTCAGCAAGCACCAAGATACTCGCTGGCAGGAGGAGAAGAAGAAGGGGAAGGAGGGTTGGTGGTGGTCTGTGAGGAGGAGGAGGAGGAGGAGGAGGAGAGGGAAGGAAGGAGGTTGACGGAAAAGAGGAGATGAAGGAAAGGTGAAAAGAGAGAGAGAGAGAGAGAGAGAGAGAGAGAGAGAGAGAGAGAGAGAGAGAGAGAGAGAGAGAGAGAGAGTAGAGACGAAGTACCAACTAGAACAGATAGGTGACGTCTGGCATCTCGAAGGCTCTTGGGAAGTGATGAAATGAGCTGCGACGGTTAATGTGTTCGTGGAAAGGGAGAGGGTCTGAGGAGGAAGAGGGAGGACACGACAGAGTACAAGATGATCAAAAGCTGAGCAATATTGAGCGTGGATGAAAATGACTGTATTTGAATGAAGATGAGGAGGAACAGGGTGTGTGGGTGGGGTGTCTAGGTGGTCAACTAACCAGATCTGTGGCAAAGATTGTGTGTGTTAATAGTTAAAAGAAAAAAAGATGTTTAGATTGTTCTGATGGACAGTTGTTGCTCAATTTCATCATGAAGTCCATTTGTACGAGGGTTCTGGGGTTTGGTTGATAAATGTTATACGAGAAAAGAGGAAGGTGAGTGGATCCAGGTGAAGGCGGGTCTGCGACAAGGGTGTGTGACGTCACCGTGGCTGTTTGATTAAAAGTAAGGTTCATAGAGAGAGAGAGAGAGAGAGAGAGAGAGAGAGAGAGAGAGAGAGAGAGAGAGAGAGAGAGAGAGAGAGAGAATGGAGTGTGAGTTAAGAGTGGAAAGAACCTGATGTAAGTGGGGTGTTGTAGATACCTGGGAATGGATATGGTGCTGGATGGAACGAAAACCATGAGAGCTGAAGTAAGCCATGGGGTAAGATGAAGGGAGCTACGTTCCCCTGGTGCATTACGGAGCGTTTGGAAAATGATGATGGGTATGATTGATGGTATAGTAGACTGTTAACGAAAGAGACGATGATGCTCAGTAAGGTTGGGGAACAGATGGACATAAAGATGGGACACGGAAAGCTATGCCTAATTTAAGAATATATATATATATATATATATATATATATATATATATATATATATATATATATATATATATATATATACAGGGACATTGTAGAGGTAGCGAAGCATCAGCTTTACAGTACGCAAAGACATAGCCGGGACCAGATATTACTTCAATATGCAAATCTCAGTTCCACAGTTTAATATACTTGATTCTGAGATTCCAATTTTGACTTCAAAAGATATCTAATTTGAGGCGGTGTGTGTGGGGGGGAAAAGTTTGGAAATCTTACACAGTGTACCGGGTCTGGGGAATCCATTAGGCATCTTCTGTCCAAGTGTCTGGCGACGCTGTGGTGGGGGAGGAGAGAAACTCTCCTCTTAATAAAGAGGTTAAGAACCTGACTCTCTTTAGCGTTGGTCGGGCACCATTTTTGTTTTCTTTCGCGTCGCCCTCTGGTCGTGGTGACACACGGTTGTTGTACTTATAGTTTCGTATGTGTTATAGGCGAGGTGATATAACGTTTATGAGGGAGGAGGAGGGGTGGGATGTAAACGGAAGTGTTTTGTAGGAATATGTGAATAGTTTTTGAAGGAAAACTTCAGACACAGACAGACAGACAGACAGACTGACACACACACACACACACACACACACATATGATCTAAACACCAGACACAGAAATATTATATCTACAATAGAAACTGAACGACACAAGAATTCACTGTCTCGAACATAGGCATCTCTTACGCTCACAAACGCCACGTCGTCTGACCAAACTGCTACTCAAGATGTTGTGGGACACTAGATGTGACGAGTTGACCAGCTTGGTGCATTAACTGGTGTCTCTGGACCCTCTGAATGTGATGACTCAAGGCAGAGATCATGGTGGCTTCATTGCTAACATACTGATTCCCTTGAACGCTTGAATGGCAAACTTTGTCCTCCTCCAAGGTCGTTCATGAAAGAAAAATATTTGTCTTATGCCATTATCATTATCACCATGTCTGAAAAGAATTTCGCGTGGCAACGTAGCCCACAAACGTCGCAACTGTTCCGTCACCTAATAGTCATTGTGCGACAGTCTCACACGTCACTGTGCGACAGTCTTACGCGCCATTGTGCGACAGTCACACACGTCACTGGGCGACAGTCTCATGGTGCGACAGTCACAAACGTCACTGGGCGACAGTCTCATTGTGCGACAGTCACAAACGTCACTGGGCGACAGTCTCATTGTGCGACAGTCTCATTGTGCGACAGTCTCACACGTCGAGTCGGACCCCCCTGCTCCCACAGACAGAAGGTAATTCTCAGTAAGAGGATCCAACCGCTCTTCTCTTTCCCCTCCTCCTCCTCCTCTCGTCCTCATCACCCAATAAAGAAAGAGAGGGACGGTTGTCATAGCAACATTGTGGAGATGTTAAATGAATGCGACTCTGAACTGTGGAGTTTGTCGTGATAGACAAAGAGAAAAACAACTTTGCTATTATGAGGGACATGCCAACCGAGGCTGGGGGTGTCTCTATTGGCCAGACTTGCCAGGGGTCGATGATGCAACATGGTGGACAGAGACCCTTGGAAGTTATCAAGCAGCTGGATATATATATGTATGTATATGTATATATTGTCCCTGGGGATAGGCGAGAAAGAATACTTCCCATGTATTCCCTGCGTGTCGTAGAAGGCGACTAAAAGGGGAGGGAGCGGGGGGGCTGGAAATCCTCCCCTCTAGTTTTTTACTTTTCCAAAAGAGGGAAAAGAGAAGGGGCCAAGTGAGAATTTTCTCTCTGGGGCTCAGTCCTCTGTTCTTGATGCTACCTCGCTAACGCGGGAAATGGCGAATATGTGTGGGGAAAAAAGAAATATATAATCTCCAACAGGGAGGTTAAACAGCTTGGTTGGCTGAGAGCCGTGAGCTGGTTGTCCTGTGACTGGTGTGTCACAGAGGTATTCAGTGTGTGTGTGTGTGTGTGTGTGTGTGTGTGTGTGTGTGTGTGTATTTACTGTATTGAATATAATGACTAGTGACCTATGGGAATTATGCCTACTTAGCCAAGTAAACTGTGCTATTCGTATGCATTATGACGAAGATTTACGTATTACTTGGTGTCTGAAAGCAGTATGTTACTTCGTGGAGCAGTATACAGTCGGCTACGTCGCGTCATAGCCAAGGGAGGTGTGAGAAACGTATGTAACATCTGTTGGATACCACCTGACGGAAGGTAAAATGATGCAAGATAAGTGTCTGGAAGGCACTAAGTTATCTTGCAAAACGTGAACTTGTAATAAGGAGAAATTATAAACAAATTGCCCCTTATGTTACTCAGACTTCTTGAGGTTACAGTAATACGTTCCTTTGCCTTTCGATTGTGTTAACAGGTTACTAAGTTTATGCCTTTCCTGTGTGATAACAGGGTAATAAATTCTGTGCCTCTTCATTGTGATGGACAGGTTACTAAGTTCTGTGCCTTTCCAGTGTGATAATAGGTCAATAAGTTTTCTGCCATTCCATTGTGATGGCAGGATTCTGACGACTGTGCTATGATGACTTAATCTATTTAATGTGGAAGCCTAAATTCAATCTACTTGATGTGATGGCTCAGCTCACACAGTAGGTTGTCAGCCAATATCACGACATAAACACCAGATGAAGTTGGATTCAGCCACAAATTACGCATTGAAAAAGGCCACAGCATTGACTAAGGTCACTCAACCCTGATTGGTAGAGTGGCATAACACACTGAAATCCTCACCTTCAAGTGGATACAGTGGCTTGATTCCCCACTGAATGTGAGTAACTACTGACCTATAGACTGCAACGGCTGAACTCACCGAGTGTCGAAACCGAAACCCAGGCCATCGAACGGTGTTCAGCCTGTTAAATAGAGTTGGCTTACCCAAGTTAGCATAAGGACCAAAGCCTTCCATTATAAATGGACCAGTTTGAAGAGTAGATAGATTCGACCCTTGAATAGGACGACTTAATCCTCTGAGCCTAATGAGCTGACTGTGTGAGAACGAGGGATTGAATCAGATATCACGACTGCTTAATGTGGAAGATTGAATGACTGAAATGAACTGAAACACTTGACGCGGTGCTGGGCCGCAGAACGTGATGAACAGCCTGTTGAACACGATGACTTAACCCGCAGAACGTGATGAATTGCTTGTTGAACACGATGTCTTAACCCGCAGAACGTGATGAACAGCTTGTTGAACACGATGACTTAACCCGCAGAACATGATGAACAGCCTGTTGAACACGATGTCTTAACCCGCAGAACGTGATGAACAGCCTGTTAAACACGATGTCTTAACCCGCAGAACGTGATGAACAGCCTGTTGAACACTGTGACAACCCGCAGAACCTGATGAACAACTTCACTGAGTACATCGATAACCCCATCCAGGATCTAGAATTGATGAACACAGTATTTCAAACATAAGGCGTTTGGAAAACCCTATCAATGTAGGAGCCATTTGATATTCAGCGAAAAACACTCAGACTAATGTCCATGAATATTCTACAACTAGAGAGAATATACGGTAACAGAACATAGGGGAGAGGAGCATTGAGCAACTGAAGGAAAATATGATCCTCCACAGTACAATATTGTGTGGCCTCTCGCCTCCAAAATACAATTCATGGTTTTTCATGAGCAAGTGGCTGGAAACTGGTCATGTGCCCCAAAAATAACCCGAATGCAACTGCGTCACACCTCGTACAGAATGTGTGTGTGAGATACTGAGGGGCTGTTACGAGGGAAAGAAGCTGGGAGTTCCGTCCATCTCTGTGGTTTTAACAGTGTTTGCCAGCATGGGGGCAATAACATGGGAAGCATCCTTTGCTATGTTGTCTACCCGAGCTGACCAAAATATTAGCTAAAAGCCCTGCGGTAAAATGTGTGATTCATTCTTTGGTGTTGATACCACGACATACATGGTCAGAAGCCAGTTAAACTCGTGCAGTGAGATCACCAAGATGAAAAATTGAACGACTCGTCCCTTAAGCATTATATCCCTGTCTGTGCCGGGTCGTATTTGTGTATGGTATGTTTTATTGGCTTGTGGTAAACCATTAGTCCGTTCTGTGTCTATTATCTTTTTTTTTCGTCTATCATCTCTGTGTCTCCTATTTACACGAAGCAGATTAGATGCATATAGGCTCACAGTACACACACACACACACACACCTGCCCGTACCCTCACCCAGCGTTGAACACTAGGTTCTTCACAACTATGAGCGCTTGCTACATTCTGAGACTGATTCGTCAAGTGAGTGTAATATATTTCTATTCCCACCGAATCAACACATTATAACGGCTCTCAAATCATTCCTCTGAGTTCTTTATCCCTATTGTCCCTAATGTGAAAGACGTCCCTCACTCCATCTCTCATCGTATCCCAAGTTCGCCTTCATTGATCTGTATATGGTGTGTAGGTGTTACTGGACTCTTGTCTACGTAAGGGTATCCCGCAGGTGGAAAGTCTCCCATGGCTAAGCAGCATCACTGGGAGTACACAGTCCCGTCAAAGAACATCACGCTCCAAAGTGAGTCCATCATCATTTTCCTGCTACTGAAAGGAGCGCAGCCTTGGAGCTGCAGGAACTCCTGAAGAAGGAGTCCTGAATCAGTTATATATATATATATATATATATATATATATATATATATATATATATATATATATATATATATATAATGTGTGTGTGTGTGTGTGTGTGTGTGTGTGTGTGTGTAAATTGTATTACTTTCCTTTCATTTCATGTTAATTCATACTTCAGAGTTAGGTCAGCAGTGGTCACTGGGAAGGAAAATCAGAGCATTTCAACTGAATTGCTTTGGAATCTTCAGGAAAACGTTCCCAGCGAAGAATTATTCAAAATAGACTTCATGGTCAGTATAATTCAAATCATTGTTAGCGCACGTATGACTGTCTGGCAAATTGCCTTTCATTTTATAATTACGAAGCTGTCTTAACTATATCGGCGTCGAAATTTGTGAGCAGTGCATTTTGGAATGCCTGAAGGGAATGATTTTCTAAGTAGATGTATGTCTGTACAATCACAGTAGACGAAAGGAATTTAAGGAAAGAGGTTGATATATATATATATATATATATATATATATATATATATATATATATATATATATATATATATATATATATATATATATATATATATATATATTATCCTTGGGGATAAGGGAGAAAGACTACTTCTTACGTATTTCCTGCGTGTCGTAGAAGGCGACTAAAAGGGGAGGGAGCCGGGGGCTGGAAATCCGCCCCTTCCGTTTTCAATTTTCCAAAAGAAGGAAACGAGAAGGTGACCAAGTGAGGATATTCCCTCAAAGGCTCAGTCTTATGTTCTTAACGCTACCTCGCTGACGCGGGAAATGGCGAATGGTATAAAAGAAAATTATATGTGTATATCTATATGTGCACGTTGGAGGCTCCAGTCACGGACAGAAGCACACATCAAGGCTGGGCCTTAGTTGAAATATAAAGGGGTTAATGAAAAGGAGAACGAAGAGACTGGGAAACGCATTTACATATTATGGACTAAGTGAAAACTCTGTCCGTTAGAGAGTGTCATATCGTAGTTATTGGGTAAGATATGACAGGATAGAGAGTTCCAAAGGTTCGAGGTGTAGGAAAGGAAGCAGTCATCCAGCGGCCAACAATGTAGTTGCCAACGGCTACACAGTAATCACGTGACGTAGTAGCTTGTCGAGTATTGCGTGGTCTAGCTAGTGGTGGGGGGCACACAGGCAGCCAGCTTTTGGGATGAAAAAAAAAAAAACCTATAGAAGGGAAAGTGAACTAACATTGCGGCGAGGAGTAGTGGGTCATGTTTTGAAGTTAACTTGGAAGAGATGATAACTTTGGACCACTTTCGACTCAACTCTGTCAAGTAAGGATGCAAAGCTAGAACCACCAGATGTTAAAGCAGAATTGCATGCAAGAATGGATCAGTCTATTGTATATGTAGAACAACTGTTCTGAAGAAGCAAAATTTCGACATCTTAACAGGACTCCCAGTTCTTAAAGGCAGACTGCTATTTTCGTTAGATGAGGTATCTAAGATAATGTGGATATGTAGGTAATACCAATTATGTTTACTGGGTCAAAGGTGGAAGTGCAGATCCGTCGAAGGAAAGAGGAAAGTTGTGAGGAAGTTTCAATAGAGAAATGGACAGAAACTGGGTCTTAGAGGCATTAAACTTGACCAGATTTCGACTACCGCATTGAGATACCCTGTCCAAGTCTGAGTTTATTGAGGAAGTTATGCCGAGACGAGGCGCAAATACAGTGAGAGAAGGATCAGAATTGAAGGATGTGGAGGAATACAGAGTTGAGTCGTCCGCATATGAGTGCATTTGGTTATTTGTATGAGTAAATCGTTGATAAAAGGAGAAGTGTACGAAATAGGACAGAACCTTGGGGGACACCGCCGTGGATGGAGAAGGTGAGAGGGTAGGCTGATCCCTCAACAACCACGGATATTGACCGGCCAGAGAGGAAGTTAGATATGAGGGAGCCGAGTAAGGATTGGAAACCGAATGAAGTTAGAGATGAGACCGTGATGCCACACCTAGTCCAAAGTCTTAGCTATGTCAACACATGATTCCCCCAAAAAATCTTTAAGGGATGATGACCAGACATTAGTAAGATGTAAGATAAGAAAGAATATCACAAGTGGATCTCGCTTTACGGAAGCCATACTGGCGATCAGAGAGAAGATTGTGATTTTCAAGGTGTTTAAGGATATGGGAGTTGAGGAGGGATGCAAAGACTTTGGAAATGGTAGATGTCAAAGCAACGTGATTACAGTCAGAACAGTCATCATTCTTAGGCATAGGATGTACCAACGAATGTTCCAAGAAGGAGGGAAGTTGTTTTTAAAGAGAAATCACACACGTAAGCCAGCACACTTTCAGTATACGGAGATGGATGCTAGTAGGACCATAAGCCTTGTTTGTGTCTAGAGGGAGAGGCGTTTTTCGGACAGTTCCGAAAAGAGATTACGGGAATGGTCATAGGATTTGTAAGAGGAGCATCAGGGGGTGAAGGAATATTAAAGTCAAACAAGGTGGAGGAGTTGGAGGAGAAACGTGAGCCAAAGAGATTTGCTTTGTCTACGGGAGAGACAGCTATAATACCATCAGAACGGAAAAGTGAAGGGAAGGCAGAGCAACAGAAGTTGTTAGAGATGTCCTAAGCTAAAGCTTTACCAGGAAGACTTATCAGTGGATGACGAGGAGATGTCATTACACTTCTTTGAATAAAAGACCGCTTCGCCTCTCGGCTAAAATGCATGCAGTGATTACTAGGGCAGTGATAAAAGCTGATTGGGAGCCAGAGGAAGGAGAGTTTTTCCAAGCCCGATATGCCTGATCCTTTTCCTGAATGGCCTCAGAATAGGAACGGTTGAACCATGGATTGGATGAACAGATCGTCTTGGAGGAGGAAGGGATAAATGCTTCCATTCATAAGATCCCTATATTCATACACTTTTCATTTTTTCTTACTTTATTTTCATCAAAGTATTTCTGTCTCCTTCAGCTTCCTTCCGAAAGCTGAGGGACCATATGAAACAGTTTGTCTTCCACTTAAAATATACATCATAGTCAAGGTTATATACGTTAGTCTCCTGGAAAACGTGAATGATGTATATTCTCTCGAAGTGCCGAAAGAGTTTATGTTCGATACCTTTATTTCGTAAGAATGATAACGAAAGTCGTGTTGAAATATAGCACCGATTTATACAGTTAACGATCCTTGTGTAGCATCCAAGTCTCTGCTCTATTTCGTATAATCTGTGTGCGAGGACTCGACCTGTTGTTGCCTTCAAATGCAGTTTCAATCACCTGGCGGAGGAAGCAATTACTGGGGTGCTCATCCCCAGGATAACAGGGAACCACCACCACCTCCTCCTCCTCCTCCTGCCCACCTCGTCAACCAGAGTGCCAGCTACCTACCTGGCCAAGGCAGGGAGCCATTCTCCCAGCAGGACAGCCCCTCCAGCCAACTAGTTCGGATGACCAGAAGGCCAAAGAGATTGCCAGTGACTTAAACAGCATAAACATCAACACAAGCACCAGCAAGATGCCACAGCTTTTCCGTCAGATAACTAGACATATGAACGAACCGAGGGAAAGAAAGCAGGGTCATCTACTTGCGCCACTGACATAGCTCACTGGTAGATGGTGATCTAGACGGCTTGCCTGCCTCTTAGCCAACCATTGAATCGGCTTGCCATGGCGGCATTCAGACAGTCAGTTAGGCAGCCTGTCAAGTCAGGGAATTAGATAGCTTGACTGTTTGTCAATAGGTCAGCCGACAGTAAGCTAGCCCTTACCCCCAAACCCCTTAACACACACACACACACACACACACACACACGGCCGTCTCATTCCCAGACCACCATCCAGTGCACAGCCATCCCCTCCTAAGGCACCCAACCCATGCACGCCTCTCCTCTCCCTCCCCTGACCCTTAGTGTCACGCTACCGTCTCCTCCTGAACGCAAAATTTAAACCATACGTGTCGAAGTCAGAGGTGCTGCTGACGGTGAAATGCCAGACATGACGATGATAAACTCCACAGAAAGATGATGTTGTTGGCTTTGCACCTCAATGGTGGTCATTGAGTGATCTCCACCAGCGTGTGAGTAATATGAGGATACACCACCGACCGAGGAGTTTGCTTTCGTGTTTAACGAGTCGATTTGTAACGACAGGAAATAAAGTTAATTGTCAGTACCTGCATGACGGTATACGGGTCTACGGATCAGAGGATGTCGTAGGAAGCAGGAATGAAAGTCACCCACTCAGACGATTACGATCCCATAAACCAGATGACAAAAGCTTAGACTACCTTCAGAACGCAATGACTACAGACGCGTAAATTGTTGACAGAAGACGACACGGACCATCACTTTAACATGAACGCATCAATTCGACAAAAGCTGTCACTCACAGGTACAACAGGAGCCATGAATTGTTAGGAGGAATCGAAGAACACGCTCTGTGATTTGGTTCAAATGGTATATAACACGTAACATTCAATTCGACTTGAAATGTATGTCGTCAGTATGATATGTGTGTGAGTGCAACACTAGTGTGAAGTATATGATAGTCGTTCAAACATATCGTTTTCCTTTTCATTATTTTTTTTCTTCTCTCTCAGAAACTCGTCTGACGAGTGTGAGTAGAGTGTAAAAATCACAGTGATTTTAAACATTACTTAAGTTCTCATAGTACAAAATTTGTAGCTTTATAGCCCATCGTCAGGTCATCTTTGGGTATTTGATATAACCTTGACGAAGTTTTGAAGGATAGAAGAGGTGAGATTAATGTGTTTTGAACTACTTTCCCCTTTAAGGCTTTTGTTTTAAGTCCGGGATCACCTGGCTATTGCCCTTCGGTGTGTTATTACTAACTCACTCGGTTGAAATGTTGGGTTGTAAGCTGTTAAGCTTTGTTATGCGGCTTAGTATGTCATTATAGCTGTGGCTGTTTGTAAGGTATGCTTCTGCGTGCTCTTGTCTTTGACTTACAACTCAAGTTTTATCGCGTTTGCTTGCAGCTTCTACCGCGTGTGTTGTGTCCCACACTGTATTTGCCTTAAAGATAAAGGAATTATTTCACCTCCCACTGCAGCTTACTAACTCTCCTCCCTCGAAGGCTGCTCAGTACAGTTGGAAAAATAAATTGTCACCTCGGAAGATCGCTTTACATACCTCGAGAACTCGTAAATACGAAATAATTCAAAATACACAATTTCCTTAGAATTGAGATTGTTCATGGTCACTACATGATTCGCAAATGCCATTTATAAACGCTATATTATTCTTCAGCATTGGGTCGTCAATAATTCACTCGATTACTCGTACACACAAATCTATCCGCGTCTGTGTATTCCACAATAATCATAAACGGCTCCTTACCCACATGTAATAGATTCCCCACAAACACTTAACCTCGCCTATGAAACAGTGGCAGCTCGAGTACATTTGTTAAACACAATTCAGATCGAATCCCTTTACCAGACATCAGGAATGACGGTAGGGTCCGGGGGAAAAAAGAAAAAAAAAAGGAAAGTCCACCCAAGTTCATTCACCCAGCGTTCCCCTCACCTGAGCTCAAATGCAATACTTGCTTTGTGTAGACGGCGGTGTCAGGCAGCTGAGTGAGTCTGAAGGGGTCACGTATCCATATTCTCCCTCCAGCCACGAAGTCATTCATGACGCTCGGTCAAGTCTGCTGGAAAGGTGAACGAATGGCATTATTAAAATTGAGAAGTCAACAGTGAAAAAGAAAAGAAAAAGAGATGATGATAGAAGCAGGAAAGTTGTCGCTCAGGTTACTTGCAACCAAGGAATGAAACCAACCTATAAATATATATATATATATATATATATATATATATATATATATATATATATATATATATATATATATATATATATATCCTTCTCTTTTACAAATTGAAATACAAGAAGGGGAGGGTTTGCAGACCCCGGCTCACGCTCCTTTTAGTCACCTACGACACGTGGGGAATACGGAGGTAGAATTGTTTCTCCCCTACCTCACGTGCACGTGAATCGATACAGGCAGACGTGCAGTAGTGGTCCCACAGACACTCTGCTCTTGTAGTTATGGCGTTCTCCAGATTGAAAAGGGGGTCGTGCCAACCACATTGCTTCTTATGAACGGCATGACATACAACCCCAATCATCATCCGGCCTATAGGTTGGATTGGCTTGCATTTCGTGATGTTCAGTTGTCTAGACGAAGAAGGCATTGTATTCGAATTCCCGGCTTCAAAGCAAAGGCAGTGCTCTGCAGTTGCACTTAAGGTTTACTTAATAATGTATACTTTACAGCGTTTGTCGTTTTGGCTTGCTACAAATACTAACATCAAGATGATAATTATACACATTATTTTCAAATGCGAGTTTTGTTCAGGGAACCTTGTAGTTCTCCATAAACACACACACACACACACACACACACACACACACACACACACACATACACACACATACACACACACACACACACACACACACACATTAACATTAGAGAACTCTAAGTGAAAACCGAACCTGACACATGAACCAGTCTAATAGCATCATTTAAGTGTGGCGATGCAGGTGTGTTGTATGCAACACGATGGATAAGATGATCACACAACATTCATGACTTGGAATAATTCAGGTGACGGAGAGAGAGCGTCCGCAAACACGAGCCTCGCACAAACACTGTGTGGTGACTTGCCATCACAGGTGCGGCAGCCACGACACATAGTGGGTGAGGTGTTCGAGATGAAGAGGACTGGATAAACTATCAATAGAACTGGAACATTATATTCGTAGTGTAGTGGGAATAGTTTTCTATATTCAAAATCCCTTTCAGTCCTTGTAAGAATGATTCATGAACCTCCAGATTTTAAATGGACAGATATGTCTTGGAAGAAAACAATATTCATGAGGAAAAGATATTAATATTCTTAATTTGATCACATTTTGAATAATCTATGAACTGGACGTGCTGTTAGAAGCCTAGTGACTAGGTACAATAATTTTGAGTCTTATAGGGGTCTCCTTCGATTCGGTTATGATGTGTAAACTGATTCTTTCCCACGTATGAACCTCCCAGTTTCTCGGTACTCGATAATTAAACTGTCTTGAAGACGTTTTACAACAGTTTTCTTTCATGATTCTTTCCCTTGATGAATGAGCGACACTTGTGGTAGACAATTTCGCTAAACCCTAAGTGCGTCGGGGAGAGCCATAGGCAATCTATACGAACCCTCAAAATACTGGTTAGAACTTTTCATAAGACTGGAATCAATGCCTGTGTCTCTCGGGTGGCCCGTCAGCCTGCGCAGCTTCACCGAGAGAATTAAGGCAGCTATAACTGACTCCCACCTGGATCAGCGGCCTCAAATTATTCAAGAGGGAGGGGGAAAAGAAAAAAAGAATTGAATAGCTTTCAAAATGGAATCACCGACAGATTAGAGACGATTGAGATAGATCCTAGTGTCAGAGATATTAAAAATGAGATAATAACTCCACTCTCATGCCTAAACTCGCGGGATTGAAACTGAATTATTGGCGATGTAAAAAACAAATGATGAATTTACACGCACCAGTTGATGCTAAATTAATTGATGTAATTGAAAGTTTGGACGAAAAAATTGGTGCGCCTACCGCTGATCCAGAGTCTATAAAAACACAGATTACAACTGAATATACAACATGTAATATGAATGTTGACAACAGCGGTTATGAATTTGATGAAAAATAGATATTCATGTGTTCAGCGAGACACTCATTCTTAACACGTATCATAATCATGATAAGGATCTCTCTCTCTCTCTCTCTCTCTCTCTCTCTCTCTCTCTCTCTCTCTCTCTCTCTCTCTATATATATATATATATATATATATATATATATATATATATATATAGCCTGAGCTAGGTATCCATTTTATCGACCATCCCCTGGGGATGGATGAACAGCTGGGTTGACTGTGGACCGACAGCTGCAACCAGGATTCGAACCAATGCACTCGACCCTGGGCGAGTCGGGAACGCTATCCACTACACCAAATAAGTGAGATATTCTGGCATCAACAGAACTCTTACACGTAAACCATGAAGACGTAAATGCTTTTCAGATCCAACGTAAAAACTTTAATTTTCGCTTATTCATTTATTTTCATTAGAAAATGAATTCGCGTCAGATCCAGTAAGTAGCAACCGTGAAAAAAAAAAGATAAGTAGCTTGTAACATAAGCTTTTATGAAATAGGGTCTAGACTTATTTTCTTGCTGTAGACACTGCTCACAGTAGGAGAGAGAGTCTAAAAGAATACTGTTTGAAAGCGTAGCATACTACCCACATTCTTTGATTCGAACCCGCGTTGCCTTCAGCTCAAGTGTATGTAGTGAGAAAACAACTGTCCTAGATATACGTATGCTACATACTTTAATTCGAACCCGGTTCCCTTCAGGCCAGTGTATTTTGAGAATATACCTTTCATCAATATACGTATTACCATACTTTCA
Source organism: Panulirus ornatus (assembly GCF_036320965.1). NCBI lineage: Eukaryota > Metazoa > Arthropoda > Malacostraca > Decapoda > Palinuridae > Panulirus > Panulirus ornatus. Next base: position 11,884,026 of record NC_092231.1, read on the forward strand.
ACATCTCGCTTTTCATGGTCTCATCTTCATCTCGTGTTGTGCAGATCGATTGATAAGGGTGATGACGAGGAGCAGTGCCTCAAAAATGAAAGTAACTCTCAAAATTGAAGTGATTCTTTGATATGTTTAACCTGAACATCACAGTTCATATCAACCAAGAGTGTTAAGAAGTGTTTTTCGTAAGGTGTCAGAATCCATGAAAGAGTATTCATCAAATAGAGTTTTGTTTCCTTCGTAATACCGGTAGTTCTTGCAATAAGAAATGCAGAATGGTCGTGGCAATTAACAGGCCTAGAACCCAAATAAACCAACCAATCAACTAACAAATATTAGATATCTATAGATGCATGAAATACATAAAACTTATGTACGTCGATGACACATCAGCATCCGATCGCCTGTAACAAAGGGGTTCGATGCTGTTGTATTTCCCATTGAGAATAGTATAGACAAACTCTCCTCATTCACGAGCGTTTTCAGTATGCCTTCAGTTCTTCTCCTTTGTCAGTTTTCCTTTTCACACTCCCATCCCTATTGATCGCTACTCCCGGATATCTAGACCCATTAGGTAGATTTTGAATCTAATGTACATCTAATGCGTGCCTAATACACGCACGTATACATGAAGTTGCACGTACATAGACAGACAAACAGAAGGACAGGCAGTATATTGATAGACGGACTGTTGGACAGATGGCAACATTTATAAATGACACTCTAGCACATACAGTGGTCCATGTAAACGCGCGTGAGCCATTAAATCGTTTAGGGTTGTAACTGTGAGCACTAACAATGGTTGTTCTGTCAGAACCAGCTTAATAACATTAACCCGCCGTCTTTTTTTTTTTTTTTTTTTCTCTATCGTCGTGTCCTCCTGCGCTAGTTGGTCCCGTAATGAGGTAAACTCAATTACTTCCTTTGTTGTACCTAGAAAAACGTCACTCGGCTTTAAACTTTATAATCCAATACGGTTTCTCTAACTGCAGTGTTCATTTGAGCGGTTGAGAAGGCAAATTTCTGGTTACAAATGTAGCAGAAAGTGTCTGTAAAATACCTACTGAGCGGCGTCTGTTTCCCGAAAGGTAACTTATGTCTTTGGTGACTATCTAACGAAAAGGAGAACTATTTTTGATGCATTTACATTCTGTATTTTTTTTTCTTTACTTTATAACCAGTTGTATATAAACATTTGTATGTAAACATTTTTCTTTTGTCTAATCTTTCAGAACAAGATCAGGCAAAAAGTAAACAATGTCTCTCATCAAGTATTTTATATGTATAGGTCGAAATAAGTATTTTTTCTTTTACTTGCAGTGTATTGATCAATTGGTTCCTCTGATTTTTTCTTTTTATTTTTTTGCGTCAAGTATTTCCACATGTGGCACCAACGAAATTCTTAATGATTGCTAAAATACAACTCGTGTATCTGTCCTTGAAAGTTCAACATTTACCCATTTCATCAACGTTGTATTTGTAAAGTCATAAGCAGTATATGTGGTCTTAAGTGAGAATGTAAGTATAAGAAAGTGCATCAGTTAGTATTAGTGTTACAAATTATGTTCAGCACAAGTTTGTCTGAAATTATACACAGTGCTTATGCAAGTATGAAAAAGTAGACCATTGTATGATATGAGAATTTACATGAGGAAGACAGACAACAGGAGGCCTGATTGGCCCACGACTGGTTAAAAGAAAAAACGTTTAACTTGACAAGAAAATATAATTCCGCTTAGCAGTATTTCAAGCGATCAAATTACCCTTTTACTGTCCCCGTTACTAGTTTATTTCTGGTGTTTTTCTCAGTATACCTGACTTTATAGAATATTTGCCTAAACGACTTTTGAAGGTATTTACAGTCTTAGCATTCACTGCGTCTGACGGTAACTTATTCCAGTGCTCAACACACCTATGGGAAAAGAAGTTTTTTTTCTGGTATGAAGGAATATGACAAGGCGCGGTGTACGATGTGAAGTTTACTAAATGATTAGATATCACGGGATATTGTTGATATTTAGTCCAGCCCTCTGTCTGACATGGTTTAGGACTAAAGACGTAGATTGGGGGATATAGAGCGTAATCGCTTCCCATACATTCCACATCAGTATTTCCAAAACACGATTGTCACATACGAACCCATGCTGAAGATTTATAGAGCATACATTTCTGTAATTGTGAACTCAAGTCCTGTCTCCTTCATCTGTTATTGTTCTCCTAGTAACTTGATACCGATTGATAAAACACTGTAGAGAATGTGACAAAGCTGTGAAAAGGTTTAGGGTTTACCCTCGTATCGTATACATATTCGTTTTCTTTGGTGCTGAAGGTGAGCCTCAGGCTTTATGTGATGTTGTAGTGGAAACTAAAGTGTAGTCTTGGATGCTATAACGCCTTGCTTAGATATCAAAGTATTCAACAATATCTATTACTATGAATATTCTTCTCTTTGTTCTCTCTGGGAGTGATGTATATTCGCTAGTTCCAATGCTTTACGAAAGAATGTATTTTCAACCTGCCATTTATGAATACAGTACCGTGAATATAGAACATTTTGAGTTTTCTGAGATGTATTATTGACTCGTATATAATGGAATCATTGATTTAGTGATCATTTTAACTCCAGAACAAATGAATATCATGAGATGTGTATATTAAATCTTTTTAAATCATGATCCGTCTGATCTACTCCATGTATGTATGTCCGTGACGTAAATTTGTTCGTAAGAATATGAAAAGGTTAAAACCCAAAGAAAAAGGCACAACTCACATTATGTTAACATAAACGAAATTATACGTATATCAGGTACGTCTGAGGAGGGGCGATGCTATCGAGGAAACGCAACAGGAAAATCAAGCCAAATTTCAAATTCCTCCAGGGCTTTGACGTCACGCGACGAAGCTAACTGTCTGTTGCACACATGTATATGTTTATTCCTATGGTTTTGATGATTGGTTCTTGAGTCTAATTCATATAACAAAATGAATATTTTCAAAAGAATTATGATGGTGACATATGTATTGCCTAAAAAAGTTTCATACATCGTGAAGAAAAAAGGCTTTACATTTGTTCGCAGAAGTCATATCTTGCAATGAATTTCGCATGAGGAAGAGACATGCAGGATATCCCACTATAGCTGACCAACGGTTGCATGGATGGGAATCGCACTGTAGATTAAGTGAGGTCGTAAAGTGTACATGAAGTAGAAAACTATTGCCACATTTCGCAGAAATTGACAGCCTCATTACAGAAAGTTGAAGGGGGAGGAAAAGGAAATAGGGATCTATGTGTGGTTGGTGTGTGTAGGATGACGTGTTGCATAGATATCTCACGGTAATAGAAAGTGATCTGGTGATCGCGTGGGTCAAACTGGTGTTGTCGATGACCTGTGATGGCTAGTTCCGTGGCTCTACGTCTCCTGGGCGTGTGGGGACGTACCCTTAAGAAGAGGAGTTCGATCATAGTTACTGTCGTGTTACTCTCGTCTGTCGCCCTCCTCCACACCGCCAGCCAGGCTCAGCGTCCTGGTTCTGGTGGGGAATATGAGGGAGGTGAGAGTGAGGATGAGGACGAAGACGACAGCATATCCCCGGCGATGATCGTAGAGATACTACACCGTCTTCAGGAGGGAGTCAGCAGCGTAGCGACCTGGTGCCGTCGTATGGCAAGGCTGGGCGGCAAGGTGACTTGTTCCTGTGAGAAGAAAGAATGTTCGCTGGACGGCGCCAAGCTACTGTGTCTTGATGACGACGTCCGACCTGTGCCTGGTGACTGCTTCGCTCTCAATTTCGGCATCGGGTTCGAGCTGACGTTTGACGAGGCTTTGGTGAAGTATGGATGCAAGGTCATCGCCCTGGACCCTACCAACGGCAACATCACCAACATGCTTCACAACGTCAGCATCGCCACCGCCGTTAAAGGAGTTAAGACCTCCAATAGTCGGACGTTCCACGCCCTTAACCTAGGCCTGGACGACAAGGACAACACGCTAGTCCTCAACGTAACCTTCGACAGTATCCACTACTCACGCAACCTGGCCTCCTACTTCACCTACAGATCCGTCCTCAACATCCTGGACAACCCTCGCACCGATCTTCTCAAGATAGACATCGAAGGCACCGAGTGGAGAGTTCTGAAGCAGATTCTCACGTCTCCAGAGGCCCCCCGTCTTCTGCAACACGTCCGTCAGATCCTATTAGAAATTCATCTCGATTTTCTTCACGGTCAGACCGACGTAGACTCTCTCATCGATGGGACAAGAACAACACTGGGAGTTCTGCAACGGCTGAGGACCTTTGGGTTTCACTTGGCAGCTTACGAGCTGAATGAAAATGGACAGAAATACTTCTCCTATGGTGAAGTTAAGATACCTTTATACCGTGAGTTAACGCTCATAAGGAGGTTACCAAACAGAAGGACTTCTCGTCCATGATTCCATTTAATCGAAAGAAAAGTATTTATTTGTATCGTGCATGTTCCATGGTGTTATAACAAGATGTTGACAGTTTAAAGTTCATTTCATTTCTTCCTATTTTTTTCTAGATACGTGAATGTGCCACTCTCCCGTAATGGTCATAATAGCAGCCATATACCTCAAGAATGTGTAGCACCTAAACATTAGGTCTCCACATATCACAACAATCGTTAAGTCCTTATCGCCCTTATATCAGCCTGGGGTAAAGGGTTATACTGATGTTCAACCATCACTAATTTCTGAGTCTTGAGATCATTAGTAATCATATGAGTGCTCATACGACTCTTGATAAACGTACGCGGGAGAAAGACAGACCGGTATGAGAGTGAGTTTTGATGGAGAAAATGAGGTATTTTAGTTACTTGGGTTTGGACAGAGGAGTGAATGGAACTATAGGAACTGCAGTGAAACAAGGTGGGTAGAGGTGCGTTGAAATGGTGTGGTAAGAGAAGTCACTGTCTGTAAAGACAGAGACTTGTGTGTGTGTGTGTGACGACTAGTAGTCGCGAATGTGTTGTATTGATGAAAGGCATGGTCCTTAAATGCAATAGTACGGAAGAGGGTGTAAGTGGAGGAGACAATATTCTTGAGGACAATAGGTGGTGTGAGGAGGGCTGATCGTTTAAGAAATGAAAGAGAAAGAGAGAGGTGTGGTATGAGGAAGGATACCGTTGAGAGAGCTGAAGAGGATGTGCTGCTTGGACATACAGAGGGGGTAAGTGAGGGGAGACTAAGATGACATAGGTATCAGAGGTGGAGGAGAAAAAGGAGGGGAGTGAGGCCGAGGCTGAGCTATAAGGGTGGCGTGAAAGGTGCTTCGTGTTCTCGGGGCCTGAGCATGCTGGAGGGAAGGAGTCCAAGAGACAGAGCGTGTTGAAATTATGTGATATACACCGGGCGACGTGCTGATGATGGGCTAAACCATGGCATACGACGCGGTCTAGAGACAATCTAGAATGTTCTGTAAAATCTTATGTATAATGGGATCCCCATTTAGACAGTCTGTCTCACATTTACTTTCGTCTCTCATCATGAACTTGCATGGCTTAACGACTGCCTGCAGAATTTCATACTCATTCCATAAACGATATGTAAATGAGACGCATCATGTTTTTAAGTCTCATGACCATATACTTTTTTTTTTTCTTTTTACATCTGAACTCGAAGCACCTGAATATAAAGTTCACGTATGACGTAGAAGTTAATCAAGTTCTTCCATTTTTAGATGTAGTAATTAAGTGACACGATAACTCGCTTGAATCGTCAGTTTGTAGGCACCTCATGTTTACGGAATTAGGCGCAAAGTTAAACACTTTTATCCCAATTGATTTTAGACGCAATCTTCTTCCTCGAGCGTTAATGAACTGAGCTTTTGGTATTTGGCAGAACCATTTCAGGTTCATTGAGGCGTTAGGGTTTTTAAGGAAACCTTTATATGATAACGGGATCCCCTGTGATTTCACAGATACACACATTGGGAGAGCCATGATTTGAAAGTTGGTCCAGAACTGGTGATGAAACACGTTTGAGTCGAAATTATAGTCAGTACTTATAGTCAGTTGTTTGCTGATGATACAGCATTGGTAGCAGATTTCTGTGAGACACTGCAGTGGTTTAATGAGCTCGGAAGATTGTGTAAATGGTTTAAGTTGAGAGTAAATGCTAATAAAAGCAAGGTTATTAGGTTTAACAAAGTTGAGGGATAGGTTAATTGTGTTGTGAGTTTGAAATGCGAAAAGGTAGAGGTCGTGGAGTGCTTTAGATACCTGGGAGTGGACATGGCAACGAATATGACCATGTGAGCGGAAGTAAGTCATAGGGTGGGTGAGGGGGCGTATGTTCTGGGAGCGTTGAAGAATGTGCAGAAAGAGATCGTTATCTGGAAGGGCAGAAATGGATATGAAGGTATAGAAGTTCCAGCAATATATATACGGATGCGAGGCATGGGTTATAGATAAGGCTATGCGGAGGAGGGTGGATGAGTTGGAAATGAAATGTTTAAAAGACATTATGTGGTGAGGTCGTTTGATCGAGTAAGTAATGAAAGGGTAAGAGAAAGGTGTGGTATTAAAAAGAATGTGGACTATGGTTTCAGTGTATTTTAAACGACAGAAAAATACTGCATTGTCGTAAATGAAGCCGATTTTCGTCCGCTCCTGAGCAGAGAAAGCCATCAGTAATTTCAGAGCACAGTCGGTGTCACTGAAGATCTTAATCTAGTACGGTTTATGATAATATTCTAATTATCTGTATTATCTAATATATTCACTACATATAGATATATTCGTCTTTCTTATAGATACCGATCTCACTCCCGTGAATGAAATCATTATGATCTCGTGTAAAAATGAATGAATGCACAGCCTTCCAGGAGAGGCTTATGAATGATGGATACTGCTATCACCATATTCACCCAGAAATGCTTGCCAGAAGCAGCCTTTAACTAAACCACGACCAGAGTTCAGGAATCTCTTGCTTTTGAAAGGTAACCAGTCTTGCATCTTCCTGGCATATGATTGCTTTCGCTGCAGTATTACTGGTTAAGGCAACTGGGTCGTAATTCTCATCACACTGGGTTAGAAAAACAAGAAATGACATAGAAAATATTACCTTTATTTAGATTTATTAAATAACAAGTTACGTAATATTTACAATCTTGATTCTTTATTCCAATATATATTTTTCTTAAGTTCAAAAAGGAAGCAATAAATAGCCAATGTCCTATGGCGAATCCAGGGCTCACTGAAAAAAAAAAATGAAAAATAGAGGAGTGTCTTTCCTTCTTGGGAATTTGAAGGTTTCATAAGTGTGCCACATTGTACCACAAAAGTAAAGTCTCCTGTTGGTTACTTTACTGTGTTCCATGTATCACATGATACTTTCTCTAGCAGCGGTGGCTCCAGTGTGTGCACATTTACAAATCCTTCATCATATCTGGAAGTACAGAGCATGTCAGAGAATATGTGACACCAATAGATGCCAGTCAGGACATAAGCAGAAGACTTGTGGAAAAGGCGACTCACAACACAGAATTTCGATGATCCTGGGTATAAGGTAATTGACGACACGTCCCTTGTATACACTGATCAAAGGCGAGACAGTTATAAGAAAAAAATATGTCAAAGTGGAATCCGATGAAGAAAGGACATGACAAATAGTAGGAAAAGATGACAATCGAAAATAAGTCTAAATAAGTCAGTATCCGATGAAGAAAGGACATGACAAATAGTAGGAAAAAATGAAAATCGAAAATAAGTCTCTAAATAAGTCAGTCATAACATTGATTGCATTTAATCAGGTGTTTTAAAGAAATACTTCTGTCATTAATGCTCTCATCATAAATATTTAACTAAAAACTTTTTTTTTTTTTCTAAGTTCACCGACGTTTCTGTGAGTGAAATATGTTCCAGTCTCGGACTTCACAAGTTCTGAAAACAAAGCAACCCCATGTGGTCAAAGTCTGCCTTTCTCATGACACACTTACATATCATTTACTTGGATATTTTACAGTAATAAAGTATCTATATTTTTGGATCTGACTATAAAAGAAAAGTTCCCTCGACCTGTTGCTCTCATGTGAGATACATAGTGTCCTATATAATCACTAAGAGCACTTACGGTGTTTTTATATATATATATTTTTGTGGATTTGTACTTTCCCAAAGGTACTTCTTACAAGCTCACCAACACAAGGATATCTGATCACAGTTTCATCATGAACTCAAACCTACAGACTCTTACAATTTTGTTTTTTCTTCTTCCTGATTCCCTAAGCAGACGACCAGGTCTGAATTGAGTGAAGCTAAAGGAGAGAGAGAGAGAGAGAGAGAGAGAGAGAGAGAGAGAGAGAGAGAGAGAGAGAGAGAGAGAGAGTATACTACATGTAGGGGCTACCCTTTCATTTGAGTTTAATCATTACTGTCATATTTCGATACTTTCATATCTCCAGCTGTTTTAGTGATCAAATTTTACAATGATTTGCCCGGGTGACTGTTCATTCTGTATGTATATAAATGCAAGAATTACACAGTTAGGAAGTGCACGTAAGATGCAGGTAAAACCACAAAGAAACGTATACCAAGTGTCACAAGCTTCCGTATGTCACTTGGTTTTGACCATGTGGTATATGAAAGCGCTTGACACTTCATATTTTCCCTCTCATGGCTTTACCTGCATATATATATATATATATATATATATATATATATATATATATATATATATATATATATATATATATATATATATATATATATATATATGATCCTGCTCACTTTGTGTACAGGAAGCTGGCCACTTCATGATTCTGTGACCTCTGTGAATCATTCAACACAAGTCAACACCAGGTATAGCCAACCACTTTACACAGATCAGTGAAAGCTACAACATTGAAAGAGTTATTTCCAATGACACAGACACATACACACACAAACCAGCTCCTCGCACAGACCAGCTGGAGCAGTTCATGGGTAGTGACATGGCCTGAGGAACAAGGGACGACTGATGTGAGGAGGATAATAGAGGCAGGCTATACCAGGTGTGAGGTGAGGGTCCTACCAGTATACATGTATTTCTCTCACTCTCTGCAGAGCGATCTCATGAGCTTCATAACTTACAGACAAAGGCTATATCATAGTATAGTATTAAGTGTGAATGTATTTACAATATCAGTATTTCAAGTTCCTCATTCATAGATAGCTATCAGCAGTCCAGTGTGTATGTATATATATATATATATATATATATATATATATATATATATATATATATATATATATATATATATATATATAGTATCCCACAGTACATAGAAGCAACAGACTGTAGCTCGGGCCCTAATAATGGAAGCGTTGTTGTTAAATCAATTCCCTTCTAATACCCCGCCTTAAGGTACACTCGAACGCTCGAAGCTGGATTGGATTCTCTACAATTGGCTGCCACTAAGCACAGCATATGGATCATATCCCCCTGCGGACGCACGCCAGGCATTGTTTAAGAGTGTTTTTGGTCTGCATCAACCAAGATGATTATATTCAGGAGGAGTTTGCAGATGGCGTCCTAGTTAGCTTTGTTGACAGTACGCTTCGGGTGTTCTTTGTTGATATTACTCTGTTTGTAGACTGGCATTAGCATAGTATCATGCTCTCTTATCTGTAGGTCATTTAAGTAAATGTTACGTTTTACGGGTTTTTTTATATTTCTTTTTCCCGCCTCTTGGCGTGGGTATTAGGCTGTTTCTTGACGTGGGAATGTGTGTGTGTGTGTGTGTGTGTGTCTCGTCATAGTTACGCTTCTGCATTTTGACGTGCGCGTGAGTCTGCCGCCTCTTAGATGTTTTTTTTTTTCCTTTTTTTTTTATGTATCGTAAGTAACATCATGCGATAGGATTTGGAAATGTTCGTTCATGTTTCTTTAAGGGTTTGAGTCTTGATGACGAGCCTTGCAACTATCAAGGCTTGACCTGCTTTCCATAATCAAGGGTTTTTGAAAGCTATATATTTTTTTCTTCTTTCATTTTTATTTCATTCTTTTCTTTTTTTTTTACTTTGAAACATTCTCATTATACAGTATCTTCTGGTGATGTGATTTGATGTTCGTTCGTCTAGCCATTTCCTTCGCTTGAACTACATGCTGCGAAATAACTTAAACCTAGGCTGAAAATATATAAATATTCCTTACCGTACCCACTTTCCATTATTGTCGATAAATATATATATATATATCTATTTTTTGTTTCCCTTCTACAGTATAAACTCTCTTGTCTATCTATAATTAAAGCTTGATCCTAATTTAACACCCTTAAGTCAACTCTGAAAAAAAAAAAGAAGAAATATCATTTCAGGTAAGGTTACTTTCACTTGACACAACCTTTGTGTTGGGACAAGTGGAACACCTTATGTGTAAAATGGCACCCGACCCCCAAACTCCCACAACCCTAAAAACTATATATATATATAAAAAAAATAATCTTTGCACCAAGTTCCCTAAAGGTACCCCCGTAAAACGAAAATTGGCCAAAAAAAAAAAGATGAATAGAAAAAAAAAATTGACTGGTTCTTTGTAAGTCTACCAAAAGCAGATCCAATGACCTAGTTCTGTAAATGCGAGTTCTGTAAATGCGTAAATGACGCCCCCAAAAGCAACATCGTAAATTCGTAAAACAGATGCTCCAGGTCAACACATGCAGGATCAGCTGGTGTCAGTGAACACCAGAGATTACAGCTGCCTAGTGTACCGTTGTTAAGTATATGCATCTCACGAAGCTTCTATACTTAGAAGAAGAAGAAGAAAAAAAAAAAAGAAAGCTGTATAAGGGTAGTCTTAATAGCAGTACTTTCGTGAACATGACGATGATGTTCCTACATTCTACATACTTTGAAAAATATCTAGAACACCAGACTACTTAAAAGTAGAAAAGTAAAACCAGTTATATTAAAAATCAGGTCATCATAGGTGTATCGAAGTATATCATTACAAAGGTAGATATATATATATATATAGATGTATATATATATATATATATATATATATATATATATATATATATATATATATATATATATATATATATATGTATATATATATATATATATAAAGAATTCTGTACACCACAAATTATATAAGAAATTTAGTTACATACAAGAAATCTCACGTCCCAGCTTTCATCAATGTGTTCGAGACTTGGCATCTTAGAAGAACCTGATGTTTTTGCCAGAAGGAAACAAAGGCCAACAGTCCATTCGAGTCGTATAGATGTTCCTCTTAGTTGTATCCTGTGACGTGATGCATATCTTCTGCATTCTTTTTTTTTTTCGTCCTTGTAGAGACGGAGAGAAAGAACTGACGTCTTGTTTCCCAGATGTCGAATCTCCATGAGGACGATTGATTTACAAGGTATTTGATTGCAATCCCAAGCATCGATAGCTGATGGTGAAGCCATTAAACACTACACCAAGTTTTCACGGGGTATATGGCTCAGGTGAAAATCCATGATCTTATTTCCATCAGCCTTGGGAGAGCTGAGCGTCAGTCACCATAACAACATCGTGGTTTAGAGGTATTCCTCGTGTACGTCAAGTGGCGCTTCTGAAACGATGGCAAAACAAAATAAGTTAACGAGGTTGCCAAAAACAGAGAGGCGCCGAGATGAGGTCAGAGGATGAAGTTGGTGCATAAATTTACTCTGTGGCCTGGGGCTCTTGCGCCCATGTGAGACATTTACCTCTTTTTATTAATTTCTTTTCTTAATTTCTCCTTATACATCATCGTTTTTTCTTGATACCTTTCTCTTTTTTTTTATCCTTTGATGATAATGATATACACTTTCCCCCTACAAACACTTTTCCTTCTAGACCCGTTCCCCAGCAGACACTTTTTCCCTGCGAACAATTTTCTCTCCTCTTCCCATCGTCTGTCAGAGATTAACTCACTACTCATCTTAACATCTTCAGTCAGTCTCTATTACATATATATTTTTTTTTTACTCCTTGCTAAACGCTATTGACGCTTCACAACCCATCTTGGCACTCCACGCGCGACGCCCATATACCTGGCGTGTAATTAAGGCTGCTTATGTCATCATCCCCTCCCCTCCTCGCTCCTCTTTCCGCCACCCATACCTCCGACCGACCTTTCTTCCCCCTCCCTTCCCCCATAACCCACCCTCTCCCTAAGCGCTCCATCCATCCCGACGTCTTGTGTGCGAGTGTATAGCATCGGCGGCTGAGCCCAAGAGCAGTTCCTCAGCCGTTTTCGGGGCGTCCATGAGTTTCAGGAGACCGAAGAAACTGTTCTCCTGTCTCCTAACTGTCGTCACGTGGTGCTCCATGTCCCTCACGTACACCTCAGCGTTCTGAAGGACAAATGTCTCCGTTAGTCTCATGATGAAGACAGACATGACTGGAACAAATATTGTACATGGTAAATGAAAATGTCCCCCCCCCCCTTCTAACTCAGTGCATATAGAAAACGTACGACCATTATGAAAGCACTCGTCAACAATTGAATCCTGTTATTGGAAAGCTAACAAAATGTTGTGCAGGTGGTAGAACGATTCCATTCCATGCACTGGGCAAATTCCAGTGGGAATATCCTGGTGGGCTATGCTGATGGAGAACACTGTTCTAGCCAGTTATGCCTGCATGGTGTTGGATTCTCCAGCTATCAACAATGGAACTGTTGTCCTTCCTGTCGTGTAGCATATTACTCCTCACTCGAGTCTTTGAAGTCACCCGAATGTTGACAATAGAATGAATGTAATCACACAAAAATGGATACATGTTTGAAAGGATGTCGTGTGCTTTGAATCTATAGTAAATGTTTCTTGATTACCTGAAGTATTTTTGAGGTTGAGGAATAGGAAATGTATTGATCAGATCCTATATGTATATATAGGAGGTGAGTGACACTAGCTGGAGTTGACGTAATAAGGACAAGCCAGCAGCACTTGGTGAGGCCGGGCTTAGCCAGGCAAGATATACGACATTAGCAGGAGATATACATCTCGTGATGCTGCCAACATTAGCTTGAAGACCTGGAGATAGGTAGCACGTCAGCTAGGGAGACCCACTCTATGAGGCGGGAAGTACCTTTGGGGTCGATTTACGCAAGGGAGCATAACCTGGGGAGATGATGAAGCTGGCACCGGCAACGTAGCAGGTTTGAGAGTGGAGGGAGATCTGCGTTTGGGAAGCTGACGACAGTGATAAAGAAGACTGTACTAATTGGGTTGATAGGGGGCACCACCACCTGTGAAGATTTACCTCTGGGGCGTAGGAGGCACCAGGTGGAATGACTCATCCCCGGGAGGCAGACGGTACCACCTGGGAAAGACTCACCCTGGGGAAACCAGTTGTTCCACCTGGAAAGATTTATCATTGGGTGGTAGGTGGACAACTGAAAGGATTCACACCTGGGAGACAAGTGGCACCAGCTGGGGAGACTTACACTGGGGAGATGAATATCACCAACCGTGAGAACTCACCCTGGGGAGATAGGTAGCACCAGCTGTGTAGCAGGAGTGTGATGGCTGGGTGGGTGCCAAGGTACACTCCATGATGGGGATGCCATCAACCATGACCTGGAACCCAGTACCGAAGCGTCCAGGCTCGTACAGGACCTGGAAAGTGGGGATCTGTGTTACTCAAGACTCAAAATATCACGAAATGGAAAGTAATCTCGAGGTTCCATAGGTCTTAACATATATCTATTCTTAACGTCCATTTTTGGAGGCTGTCAGTGTATAATGATAAGATCATAGACCACGAAAGAGCATTGGAATCCATAGGCCATTGTGTTGCTGTGTCGTGTCTTGTAGTGTTGAGGTGAATCACATTGATTCAAGGTTGAGTTCTCCCGTAATACAGGTGTACACGAAGCAGTGTTGTCCTTGCTCGTTTGAGTTGCTGGTGTTAACGGTGTGGTTGTTGTTACTGGATTCCCCTTTTCCGAAAACGACAGCACGACCCTTGAACACGACGTCACGGCCTTTGAGCGCGAAGGTACAACCCTTGACCACAACGATGTGACACCAAGGTATACTATGGTCGTCTAAAAGACTCAAGTCAAAGGTCACGTCAGCCTATCCAGTGGGGTTATAAAGTCGCCCTCAAGGGGAGTGGTACACTTAAGGGTTGGACCGTCGTGCTCAAGGTTCTTGCCGTCGTGCTGAAGGATTTACCCGTCACGCTCAAGGGTTTGAGT